>NC_067400.1:335961988-336310113 GCF_016432865.1 Antechinus flavipes | reverse complement strand
CATTAGATCAAATGGTGATGTTAATCCACATAAATATGGTAGAAATAGGAACAGAAAGAAATGGAAAGGAACTGATAAAATAGAATAAGCAGGATTTGGTGACTGACAAAAAGTGAAATTTGAACAAGAAAGAAGAGTCAATAACTATTTTGAGTTTTTAAATGCATGTGCCTAAGAGAATGCTATTAGCATTTAACAGAAGAGTCAGTGTAAAAAGATGAGTTTGTCTTAAGATATAGAATCGTTGAAAGTTGGCACTGTTAAGGGTGTTAGTGATATAGGGATGGCTTTCTCCTGGTTGAAATTGTGGTGATAGAATGTAATATTTTGTGTGAAAGAGCAGAGTCGCATCTTGAAGAAAGTACTACTGACCATGCCTCAGGCTGTGACATGAATGAGGATTCATTTTGAAGTGAGAGGGAGGAAGAAGGATAAAGAATGTAGGATACCAGTCCAAAGTCAACTTATAAGACAAAGAAAGTGTTTACCTCATTACCCATTCTTCATGCTATCCACGTGCTAAGTTTTGTGATTGTTGTTTATTTGTTATCAAGGACTACAAACATTCTCTTTAACCTCTGAATTTAAGGCAAAACTATATTTATCCCACCTTAATTATATCTCTACAAAAGAATATTCTTTGAGGTCAGTGGGTAGGAAGAAATGCAGAGATTTCTATTTTATTGCAATGGAATAAAAGCAAAGTACTGTGTTGACAAAATTCAAATATATTAATGGACTAAAAGTGAAATCTGATGTATAATGTGGCATTTAAAATAACTAATGAACTCTTATGCTGTGTCTACATATTATCCAGAGAAAGGAGAAATGATGGGCACACTCTATTCTGTGCTAGTCAAACCATAGTAGTGTGCTCCAATCTGAGTAACACATTTTAGAAAGAACATTGACAAATGTCATCAAATTCAGAGGATAGACAGGATGTTACAGGAACTGGAAACTATGTCAGATAAACATAATTTAAAGTTGTGCTATAAAACTCCAATAAAATGATTCTCTATAATTGGTAAATCATAAATTAACATTATTTTTGTTGTATTTTATTTTTATTTGTATAATCATTTCCTATTTATACTTTAATCTTGTTTGAAGAACAGGGAAGCTTTGAGAGCAGCATTTACTGTCAAGTAGAGAGTTTGACAATTGTGGTATAAAGGATCTAAAGATAAAAGAGCTGGAGAAAAGAAAATTGAAGGACCATGGTAAGTGTGTTTCAATATTAAATGTCCTATTTTTAATAGGGATCACAAAGAAAACCTCAATCTACTTCTGGCCAAACACATTGACTCAGTGTTATAAGGGAATTGGCACTCTGGATCATTAGGGCTACTGATTCTAGTCATTTGTGACTCAATACTGAAGGACTTATTCTTTGAAAGGACAGAGTAACTCCCATATTGATGCATGAGCAGGAAAAGACAATGAATGATGTAGTAAACCTATAAAAGGGGTGTGAGTCCAGCCTTGTATCTTTCTGCATTCAACTCTGCCATATTGAAATTTCCTTTAGTGATATTTCCTGTGAGTTGTGGGAGAAAGTATAATTCACTGGTCTACTCCTATCCTCCATCCCAACTACATGATAGCCTTGAATACAAGGCAATTAAAGCCTGTGTCCTGCCCAGGTACATTTAATCCTGCATTTTTGGCTAACTTCTGCACTTGTTATTTTTCTTGATCTTAGATTAATGACTATCAGCACTAACATGGTCCCAATTTGGAGGCCAACATGTGAGTTCAATAACTTCAGCAGTCCTAGGACTTCTAGTCAGAGTTATCTGGCAACAAATGAAGGAAAACCCCACCAACTGCTGTAAAACTCATGGAGAAGATAGTTATCAACAAGAGGATAGTCTAAGTCCTTGCTAACTTATCTGAAAATATGGACTGGGAGCTATTTGAACACTTCAAAGCCAAAAATAATTTGAAATGTTTGGTCAACAGTTCCACAAATATATTTATATTTTGATGGATTTTAATTATTAGCTTCTTTGAGAGCATAATGGAGTTGTAAGAGACTGAATCCTATTTTATTTCTGTTATGCATAGCAAATAAATACCTGTCCCATTCCTATTGGATCCCATTCATATTATACATTGAGTACCATTTTTTACTTCCCTCTTTGAGGAAAACTCAATGTATGATAAAATGTAAATCTTAATTAAAAGGAAGTAAAAATTTGTTTAGTCTCATGAAGTATTCTTAAATTCTAGCTTTTGTAGTGCAAGTATTTTTGTTTTCTTTTGTTTTTCTTCTTTCTAGTACACTAGGATGGGAAATATAAAAAAGGCCAAAAAGGAGGGGGAAAAAAAGAACATAACTTTATTCATTGGAGCCCGGGCTTCTCAGGACTGAATATGGTCAAATCAAATTAGAAATCCAAGAGCAGAAGGATTACCCTTAATGAAGAATGACAAATCATAAATGAGTTCCTCAGTCCCCTTGAGCACCAAAGCAATTATTTTTTGTTCTATATAGGCCTTCTTCATACAGAAGAACATTTAGATTTGTTCTACTCAGCCCTGGAAGTCAGATCTAAGAATAATGCTTTTTGTTCTTCTGTTAAAAAAAAATTCCCTCACCATTAGAGCTGTAAGAAACAAAATATCTTACCAAGAACTTCACTGACTCACTGATAATACAGGAAAGATTTGTTTTACATTCTTGAAAGAATGGGTGCCTAGGTTAGCAGACACCTTTCAAATTCCAAAGACAGTATTTTATTTCCTAAAGCACAAGTCCCTCCCCTGATTCTCCATTAATTGGATCTTACAAAAGTTACCAGAAGTAAATCTCCATCTCTCATTACATAGCCAATCCCTGACCCAAGGAACTTCCATTGTAGAAGAGAAAGACAACAGTAGAGGGCTAGGGCAAAGAACAAAAGATTCTTTTCAAATCTTAGACTACCATCCCTGATTACAAAAACCAGTCCTTGCCCCCTAGGAGCTTACATTATATTTTTTTTTGGGGGGGGGAGGGAGAAATAACTTCCACCATCAATTCTTCTTTGATGTCCTTGAGGGTTTCCGTTTTCTAACTTGTTTCAGTTCTCCAATTTAATTTTCATAATAGTGGAAACCAAATAAATGCTCATCCATTTCTCACAGTTATCCAAAATTTGAAGTCCATATGTCAAAACCAACTTGCTATTGATAATAATGCTGATAGGAATCATGCTTTAATTGAAACTGAACTGAGGGAACTCTAAGGCCACTTTGACTAGTATTACATTCAAGTAAGTCCCAATTTGAGAGAGTTCAAGTAATTCTTAATGCAAATGATTCTTAATTTTAACAAATAAAAAGGTATTGTTTTTACTACAGAAATATTTTTCTGCACCTTTCTAAAGGATTCACAACACTTTATGTTCTATTAAAATAGAATTTAGTTTGGATATGGTTTTTAAGGGCAAAGGAAATGCTACCTGTTTTACGGTTTCTGAATTACTTCTAGCACCACTCTCTGGTCACAATTAGTAATATACCTTTTGGCAAGAGGTGCTTTTTCCTCCATGAAATCAATCAAGTGGCTTCTCATTCCTTAAAACCCCCCAGGATATCAAAGATCTTTCTATTACCTTATGTCAGATTCAAGGCATTTTGTTTGGTTTTGTTTTGATTTTCTCTCAAAGATTTTCAGTAGTTGCTATTTTCCCTCTTATACTAAAATACCTTCAATTTCATTCTTCCTGCCAAATGGTTCAGCTTAGAATAATAATACTCTTTAAGAGCCCATTGGGAAAGTTAAGACTATAACAATTGCTTTTATTAAAAGCTTCATTCAGCTGAGCTTAAATGAAACTGAACCAACAACTAATCCAGCTAATTCTAGTTCAGTCTGACTCTTTAGAAACCCTACCTGTAGTTTTGTGAAGCAGGAGGCTGCAAAGGGAGTAAAGACCTTTATGGCTGTCTGAAATTTCACACTGGGGTTTTTAACACACAAGTGAACACACAAGAAAGCAAATCTTTTGCTCCAGAGGACTAGAGGGTTAGTCTGTGAGATTGTGCCAAAAATAAAATTTCAAGAACCCATTTAACTTTCAAATCACTTTTAAAAACATTTTGTTAATCATAAAACTGTGAGGTATCTCACATAATAAGTTTACTTATAAGTAAATATAAAAATAAGTAAAACTATTATCTCCATTTTACACCAGGAGAAGCTGAAACTCAGAGATGTCATGACTAAACTAATATCACATGTCTGCAATCTTCATTTCCTTACTCTCCAACCAGTGATGCTGCCAAGCATATGACAGTGCCACTTTTATTAGAAGCTAATTCTATGAAAAAATTAGGAATCTTTCATCTGAAAGTACATTCAAGAGAGATTTATATCAGAAGTGTCAACTTCATAACCCTTTAGTTTCATGAAAATATAATTGGGAATTAACAAAATATACAAAAATATTAGGTATATAATTAATTATAATGTATGCAATATATAATAAAATAATAATATAATGAATTAAAATAAGACATGGATAATGTTATATTTTAAAACTAAGTCAATATGCAGTAGTAGGGAAGTTTATATAGAGATTAATATATCCATTTCTATCTATGTTTGACCCCCTCGATCTGCACAATAATCTCATTCAATAACAAGTTTTGACAAAATTCTGATCACTAGAGTAATAAGGTTCCCTTGAAGCTTGATAGAAGTAAATTAAGGACAAGTCTTTTTTTTTCCTTAGATAGTGGAGATTCCACATATGGAAATGACTTCTCCTAAAAGTGCAGGGAAATCCATGACTGACACTTTGCTAATTATCCATGTTTGAGGTATTTTCTTAATTTTATAGACAAGCACTGAGAAAACCAAAAGTAGTCCCTTCAATAGTTTCCACTATTCAGAGATCATCAGAGATGATTTCTAAGCTGGAGGGAAGATGGGACCAAAATATTTTGACTTTTCTATTTTCTTTATGAGTTAATCCCTATCTAGTACTATGGATGCTGATTTAATGATGCATAGGTACATCATTTTAGATTCAGAAATGAGCAGAAATCTCAAAAGGACCATAGAAATGAGATGACCTAGCTAGCTAGTGTAACCCTCTCGTACATATGGGGAAACTGAGAGGTTAGATGCCCAACATCACAGAGTAATAAGTAATAAAAGACCAGGATTTGGTGGTAAGTCTTCCAATTCCAATTCAAATATGTTACTGTTCAATTCTTACTGTTACAATTCAATTCTTGTGGAAATTGCAGAAGGCAGGAAGCATTTTTCCACCCTAATATCTTGTAAACATGAACATTTCTAGTCAGTAGCAAGCATGATCACCACCACGTTGTCCTTTTTTTCAATATAGGCTAAGTGACATGTTGTATAGTCAGAGGCTTTCCTTCTCCTTTCCTTCCTGCCTCTCTCTTTCCTTCTTTCTCTACAGTTACACCCTCAACTTTTTCCTCCACAGCAAGGGGTAAGGATCTTTAGAGAAGCATTCATAATACATTGTTTTGTAAAATGCATTTGGAAATGAAATAATGCAATTTTTTTTTAAAGACTAGAATAAGAACAACAAAACAGCAGAAACAAATACTTAAAAGAAAAGAAAAAAATTTATATAGAAAATCCAAGGCAACATAATAAGATCCACTTGTAAAGAAAGCAAATTGTGACCCCTGATAGAGGGGAGATAGGTTTGGCCTGATTTCCTACCTACTTAAATTCTCATGCTCTTCATTCAAGAGCAATAAGCAACCATCCCAGTCACATAGTTACATCAGAAATACTCTTTTAGTTCTAAAAGAACAATGACTGATCATACATGTAAGAAGATTGTCTACATTTGGTAGACAGATGCTCCAGAAAGAAAATATATGCTCCATTAATACTTATAACCGTTGTTCTATCATTAAAGAATCATATTTTTAACTAAAAGTTAAACATAAAATGGATCACAGGATTTAGAGCTGCTGCAGACCTTGAAGATGCTTAAATACCATGACTCAATTAATATTCCAGTCAAAAGCAACTTAAAGTCAAAAGCTGTCATTTTTTCCCTTTTTATACCACAGGCTTAGGCCAATGACAAGTGCATAGCAAGTGCTTAAGGAACTTTTATTATTTTTAATTGAATTCATTTTATGATTAGGAAATAGCCTAGAAAAGCTAACTGATTTCCCCAAAATCAAGATCACAATTAGGAAGATTCAGAATTCTTTCTACTAAATGAACCTATGATGCCTCTCATACTCTTGGCTAAAAAGTAGATTCTCTTGGGAAGTTAAGGGGGAAAACAGAGCTGCATTTATTTTAAAAGTGATTTATTATTTATGTAATTTTGAAAAAGTTTTATTTTTAGCTATATGTTGTCCAAAATAATTAAGTTTAGAAAAGGTATCATTTAAAGGCTAAACAGATGGACCATTTTTAGTTTCCTAGTTATACAGCTTATTAAGGAAGACCCCATTATAAGGAAGTGATCCTGACTGAATTTAAATAGTTCCATTCAGGAAAAGAAGGGAAGAGAGGAGATTATCAGAGAATAAAATTATGTAAAAGTACCCAAAAAAACCCCTAGGATTTATGCAGCATTTCTGATTCATTTTTGTCTTGATTGTGGCAGAAAAGAGTAATCAGTTTAAACAAGAATTAATTGAATGTAAGGAAATTTCTTCTAATGTGACTTAGTTACAGAAAGATAAGCAAATCACCAAAATCAGGAAAATGTTGTGTTTCTCGTGGCTGTTGCAAGGGAAATAGCCTTTTAATAGCTAGAGATTGCTAACAGTAAACTAACCATTAGTAAACTAAATTTGCTTTGTCAAATGTGTCTGGAAATGGAAATACAGCAATTTTTAAAAGTATTGAATAGTAAACTACCAGTGGAATTACCATACAAATCTTCTATCAAAGCTTTGAAATCAGTCAGGATTAGCAGATCTATATGTTTTAAGGAATGAAGTAAGCATGTTTATATGGTAGAATGAAAATATGTAAGAATAGAGTAGAAACAATTAAAGTTGGTGTACTCTAATTTTATAGTACAGTTATATTTTTTTAGTTTTCTTTATATATTTGTATCATGAAGGTGTTATCTCCCAAACCTAATTTTAAATTTGAATTATATATGAAACTAAAAAAAAATCCTGAATCTATAATAACATATTAGTTATCCAAAAACATGAAAGGGAGGGAAAAAAAGGCATCTGGGACAATCAAAGAGTCAAACATCATCAATAATAATAGTTGATAACAGTATGTATTTTGTGAGGAAATATTTTTACCTTATCTCATTTGATTCCCACAACCCTGGAAAGTAGGTACTATTCTTATCCCCATTTTTTAGAAGAAGGAACTGAGGCTAAGAGAGGCTGTGACATACAGAGGAAAACACAATTACTAAATATCTGAGGCAGCATCAAAATTCAGGTCTTCCTGCTTCTAAATAAAGCACTATATTCATTGCAATGTTAACATTAAGCATAATCTTCTCATTTAAAAAGTTGAGACAACTTAGTCCCCAAAAGATAAAGTAGCTTTTCCAAGGTCATAGTCAGTAAATGATAGAGATGGGAGTTAATCCTTGATCTTTTAAATTCAAGTTCTATCATTTTTTCCTATAGAATATTCTTTTGTGTGTGTGTGTGTGTGTGTGGTGAGACAGTTGTGGTTAAGTGACTTGCCCAGGATCACACAGCTAGGAAGTATTATGTGTCTGAAACCAGATTTGAACTCAGTTTCTCTTGACTTCAGAGCTAGGGCTCTATCTACTGTGCCATCTAGCTGCTCTTTCTACTAGAATATTCTTCCCAAAAAATAAATATATTGATAAATATTACATAGTTAGGAAAGAATACCATCCTAATAATAGGAATCAACTGACACATGATTGCATTTTAAAGAGAATCCGATAATGTGCCAACTTAGCTAAACCTACATAAAGTGGCAATAAATATCACAAAGGGTGAGATCAATTGTGATTGGGTACTAGGAAGCATTTCATCATTTGGAGATATTGAAGCCCTAGCTAAAGGGCCTTCCTTTTCAAAGTGACTTACATAATTATTTCTGAAACTCTAGTAATATAAGATTCTTGAATAAGCATCTATAGATAAAACAATTCTTACATCTTTTATGTATTGTGAACCACTTTGGCAATCCAAGAAGTGGACAAACCTATTCTCAGAATAATGTTTTTTACAGCATAAAATAAAATACCTAGAATTACAAAAGAAACCAATTATACTGAAATTGAGTTATCAAAATATTTTAATAAGTTCACAAACCCCAAGTTAAGGATTTCTGTTATTAAGAATAACACAGTAGAGTTGTTATATACTTTATAACATAGTAAAAATAAATTATATAAGAAAGTGTTTGCTTAGAGAAAGGAGAAGGGGAAGATAGGGGGAAAGGAGGGTCATGATAAGCTGACACCCAAGCCAAGGACATCACAAAAGCTGATAGGAGTTAAAAATCAGCACTATAACTATGTATAGCACTAAGATGTTTATAAAAGATAGAGAGAAAATAATTCAGTAAATTACCATTATGGATGACAGTGGTTCTAGATACGGGATAAGGATGAACAAACTTCATCAGGACTATCACACTTATTCTGATTGTGGATCATCATAGCAATTTCAGTTGCTTTTTGAGAGTGACTCAGATCCAAGCAAGTTTCAAGGATTTGGGGAGGCCAAATTTGTATTACTAGTATCCCTAATCAAAAATTACAGTGTTTTAGCACATATACCCTCAGAACAGAGGTCAGGAAAGGTGTGTGTCTGTGTGTGTGTGTGTGTGTGTGTGTGTGTGTATACTCTCTGAGTACGTTGAGTATAGCTAACTTTGATGTTTTCTAATGCTTTTCAGTCTTTTGTTATTTGATGATTCTGTGATAAGATAATACTTCCTAAGGCAGAATTATATCTCTGACATATCATTTGTCAGAGACTTATAATGTCTTATTTATTTGAGAGTTCCAAACATGGGACCATGGAGGGTATAAAGAACTCAGTAGACTAGGACAACGATATATCTAAGACAAACTTTATAGTTGTCAAGATCTGTAGAGAACAACTAAGTTTTGTTAAGTTCTTTAAGAACTAAATAAACATACCAAAAATTTTTATTTTATTCTGAAATCTTAGTTTTATTCAAGATTTGTGTGTGTGTGTGTGTGTGTGTGTGTGTGTGTGTGTGTGTTTCCCTGTAGTGAAGGTCAAGAGTGAAATGAAATATGTGTTTACTAGTTTGGGTAATAGAACTATTTCTGTGTCAGTTGTTAAGAATACTATACTATAATGCTGACCATATCATTTTGGGGAAGGGAATTAAAAGGAAAAAAATTAAAAGCAACCCAGGAAACAAGATAATTCTTAATTATAAATGGGGTTGCTTTAAAACATCCAGTTTACCCATTATTTGCAACTATTTGGATTACTTAGAAAATCAATGAAAAAGAGAATTAAATGTAGAGAAAGGTGAAGTCTCTGAAATAGTCTATGATGTGACTTTTAAATGTTGAGAAGACACAGTTTCCTGGCCAGAAAGGATTGTTGTTTCTTGAACAAAAACAAAATCATGCTTCTATGAGAAATCCTTTATCTTGTCAGTCCCTAAAATATTTTTTTTAAATAATTGTTGGCTTCTTGTATATAGCCAAGCCTTCCAATGAATATAAGTATTTTAAAATTTCTTACCACACTGAGAAAGGGGACAGGGATGGTAAGGTACAGTGTAATGATCATTGGCTTTGGGATTTGGGATAAAATTCTACCTTTGTCACTTACTACCTATGTGTACTTTAATCTCTTAAATACTCTTACTCTTACTTAAGTACTCTTAAGTACAAGTCACTTAATCTCTCTGTATCTTTCTCTCTGTTTTGTTTTTCATCTGCAAAATGAAATGGTTCAACTAGACTAGAGGGCCAATAAATTTCTTCACAATATTAATTATATGATGGGACTAGGTACTCTCTAAATCCCCTACTAAAAATCTGTAATCTCAGGAATAAATAAGCTTTATATAGGAAATATCAAACTGATCAGATGGACAAGCCTAGAAGCTTTGAGAATAATAAGAATAAGAAATGAGATTAGTAAATCAGAAAATAGTTCATAGTGATAGGGTCAGGGTGCTACGAAGACTGGATAGGAAGTTGGATTTTTATTTAACAGGCCATAGAAAATCGGTTCTCAGGAAGGAGAATGAGATGATGATGATGATAAATAACATGCATATAGAAACTTTAAAATTTGCAAATCTCTTTACATGTATTATCTCTGGACTGTACTTGAAAGCTTCTTGGATTGTCACTTGTTTGCCATATCTTAATTGATATAGTCAAATAAATTTGGGTTAGGTCCCATTATTATTATTTTTATATATAAGGAAACTGAGGTATATAGGGAGTAAATGACTTGTCTTGTCATAAAGTTAATAATTTTATAAGGTAAAATTCAAACTCGGGTCTTCCTGACAAGTCTAGAGCTATATCTACTATGATATTTAGGAACTTCTAGAAAAAAAAAGCTACATATAAATAATAACAGTCATGTTTTAAGAAAATTAAGATAATGTTAGGGTGACTTGCTAGAGAATAAGACAAAAAGAAAGAAAGCAAAGGGTAAAGTTTTCAAGAAATATCTGAAATAGAATAATAAAGATGGAAAGCAAGTGATAGATCTGGGAAACATGGTGGAAGAATAATGGGTATATTTTGAAGACTGGATGTTGGAAAGCAAGAGAGAAAATGGAATTGAAGGTAATTCTGAATTTTGAGTGGAAGACAACAATGATGGTGGTATCACTGATTAATGGAGAAAATTATTCCTCACTACCCATCAAAATCCTGATGTGGTCAAAAGCAATCTCTTGTTCTCTGTCCTCAGTGGAGATGAAGGCTAGTTCCTCCCCACACTGTATAATATCATTTCTTTATCTTAAAGACTGCTTCCTCTGTGTCCTCTTTCCCCTTTATTATTTTATATTTTCTTCCATTCTCATAGTGGCTTCAAACTTAAGCTATGTTGGCACAGCTAATATTAATAAGTATTAAATTTATTAAATATTATAATAAATATTAAATATAACATCAAACATTAAATAAATTAATTAAATATTATGTTTATTAAATATTGTAATAGCTATTAAATTTATTAAATATTTATTAATATTTGCTACCTAAATGTAGTAAGTGGTAAAACCAGAATTTGGTTCCAATACCTCTGACAAACAAATCCAATGTAATTTCATATTTACTGGAGTTCTGTAGGCCTTATTACATAAGAAAAAAATTCTACTGTATTATGAATAGCATTTTATTTTCAAGTTACTTGTCATGCCTAAATCATTCCTATTAAGGTATAGGCTTGTTGAGGAAGAGCCAATGAATTCGTTAAACTATATATTTCACATGCCAGAATGGTCTGCATATAGTAAATAATAATAAATATTTACTTCACAAATAAATTTAATTAGCATTTATTAATTGAATATTGGTTCACATGTCTCCCCCACTATATTACATTGTCAACCAACTGAACTATATTTTGCATTACTGGTATGACTCTTTTCCATGCCCTAACTCAAATACTGCTGTGCAGGACAAAATGTGTTTGCTCAATGATCAAATTAATTCTTCTTCTTTGTAAATTTCTATATAAACTTCCTATTTACAATAGAGAGTCATATCTATTATTATTATTATTATCTATAACTAATGTTCAAGCTTATAAAGCACTTGAATAGTCTCCAAAATGATATCTCTGTCTTCCAATTTATATTGCATACCACTAACAGATTAACCTTCATTAAATATCATACTGGTTAAAATAATTTTTCATAATCCTTTAATAACTTTTCAGTGTCATATATATATATATATTTTCAACATGGCATTCGAGGCCCTTCCTTATTCCAGCCTTAAATTCTATAATTTTGACTTGCTAGGGTAAGTCATTTAAAATTCTAAGTTTCTTTATCTGGGAAATAAGGAAATTGGACTGGATATCCTTTAAGATCTCTTTCAGAGATTCTATAATTTGGGGATATAATTCTACTAACATTTCTAAAATCTTTCATTATTGTGTTCATTTTTATATTCCCTAGCCTTTACTCATGCTATTTCTTTTATCTTAAATGCTGCTTCTATCCATTGGGTTCAGTCTTTTCCTAGACCTTCAAGTTTCAATTTTCATTCTGCCACTTCATGAAGCTTTCCCCAATCATAAACCTTAAGAGGTCTTTCCTGCTTCTTAATTCTAATATTGCCACAACATGCATAATACTGCCTTCTATTGCAGCTATGTCTCTATATATTATTTCACTATCAAAAATATTCTTGACGTTAAATGCCATTCATTTCTTTATCAGCATCCCCAACCCAAATCCCAGAATGTCTCATGTAATTTATCACAGGATCATAGAATCCGAGGGTTAGGGCTAGAATCCATCCAGTCCAAGATCTGGATCTCAGATGTCTACAAAATTAATAGCCTCCAAGGGCCCTTTATGTTTAAGTTATATATTAAACTATACAATGAAGGAAATTAAGTACAAATTGAGTTATAGAAAGAAGAGATGGCCATGGAATGACATCATTGGCTTACCTAGAATAAAGTTTAGAACATCCCAGGAAGTATGAAGTATGAAGTGTGAAGGTTAACAATAATATGATCTAAGATTAGAGTAGGGGATCATTCATGATGAAAAATAAGAAGAAGACCAACTTAACAGAGTAGAGATATGACAAAATATATTAATGGAAAAAAATAGTCATAACCCTGAAAATCAAAAATTTTAGATGTCTACTTAATATCAGCAGTTCTACTATGTGAGCACCCCATTGATTGCTTTAGCAGTCATTAAAACCAATTTGCTCAGAAATGGATCAATTGCCAAAATGTTGATCTAATTCAGTCATCTGAAACAGAGTGATTGCTATAGTCATTAAGGCACTCCTAAATAATTGACTGTCCACTATACAATCAATTTCTTGATGATTGAGCTCCATACCCAGTCCAATAGAATTGATCATATTGACCTAGTCTTAGTCAGCAGCTTTTCAGAATTGCAATCATCTACTCATAAATTCATAATAATTTAGCAGGCTGCCTAGTGAGTAATAATAATAATAACAAATGGTGTTTGTCTTCTAGATTGATTTTACTTTTCCTCCAAGAGTAAAGGTTGGGAGAGAAACCAGCAATCCATGCAGTATGCATGTGGTGATAAAGATTAAAGAGCTGGTGATGACTTCATGGAAAACTCTGAGTTTTTAATTCAGAAACATATCATTAATTTCTCCTCAGAACATACCATTGACTTCTGAGATATGGTTTCCCTAATGCTTAACTTGCATTTTCAGATTGAATTTTAGAGGAACCCTTCTTTTTCCTTTACTTTCCCAAAGTCCCCTTCTTTTTTTTTTCTTTTTTCCCCCTCTCACCATTTCAATATCTACCCCTTCACCTGACTGAACTTAACTGCTTCTTGTGTTTCATTTCCTTCAATGATTATTCCATTTTATGTGCATACATCACTCTTACTGAGGCACAGGCTCCTTGAGGGAAAGTACCTTGTCTTACTATTATAGTACTCAATAAAATATATTACATGTAATAAATGTTTATTACAAGAATGAATGGATGCTGTAGAACAAAGGTGTCATACAGTAGGCTAGCTGGCCAATATGGCCACAGAATTCCTGAGTAAGTCTGAACTAAATTAAAATGTAATTTAAAAGGTTAACTAAAAAATGAAATTAAGATATAATAAAACAGATTATGGATTTCTAAGTCAATGCAGTTCAAAGGGATCTCTTTCTGTTTTGAGTTTGATACCTTTGCTGTGGAGGATAGAAAGAAGCATAAGATATAATTCCTGCTCTCTTGGAATTTTCAGTCTAACTGAGGATACAAGACATACACATAAAATATGTGAGTATACACACATATGCAAAGGCATGTGTACATATGAGTTAAATAACAATATACTGAAAGTGATATTGTAAGGCACCATTTGCTAAATCATAATAAATGGCACAGTAAATATTTTAGAAGTTCATAGCAAGGAGAGATCAATCTTGTCTGGAATAATCAATAAAAACTTCACAAAGCAAAGTAAGACCTAAACTAGCTATCCCAGGAAGGATAAGATTTAAATTATTGAAGACAATTAAAGAATGCATTCCAAACAGAGGCAAAGATAAGGAAAAAAGTATAGAAACAGTAATGACCTTGCTATATTTAAGAGGCTATGAGGATGCTATCCTGCTTTTACTGGGGACCACAAGTAGAAAAGAAAAGAAACAGGAATTTGGGAAATTGTCTGTTTCAGATTCCCTCTATTTAGTAGGTGCAACAAAGGCTTTCTGAATTTCCTTCTGACCCCCTTTAAGGGCATTTGTCAATCACCAGGACATTCCCAATCCAGCTCCTAAGCCATGATTATCTACTATTAAAAAAAAAAAAAAAAAAAAAAAAAAGGCTTCCTGACTCTGATAGTGCTTGAGAGTACAATACTTATTGCTATTTGTTGCCTGTCTTCCATGTTGTCCTTCAACAAGCAAAATATCAGATTTCCTATCTGTGCATCTCAAATGAAAAATGAGAAGTACAATAGTTACCTATTTCGCTGTTACTTCAAAACAGCTTAGAGTATTCTGGGTTCTCCAGTTCTTCACTCCATCTATGCCCTCTCACCCCTCTTATATAAAATGATAGCTATTGTCATCTTATCTGGATCATCAACTCAAGCAACAACATTGATTGTTATAGCAAATATATAGGGAGGGATAAAGGATGATAGATTATTTATAAATAGAGAAATGTGCTGTCTTATTTTGTAGGTACCTTGCCATGATTGTAGAAATGAGTTGAGAATTCAGAGACACTGTTCTTGATAAGTCTGTTATCAGGGATAAGCAAGCTGACTAACTTAGACCAGTTCCCCATTCTTTCTTGCTGCCCAATGATAGACAGAGATAGACCAGCTTCCCTCCTTCCTTACTTCTAGGATTCCTACTTCTCCCAAGAATTCTAGGACAATACACTTCCCTCATGCCAGTTATAGAAATTGGCCCACAGGTAAACACAGACTCATACAAAATACTCCATTTGAGAAAGGAATCCAAACACTAAAAGAAGATTCCCCAAAATGCAATATCTTGTGCAAGCACATTAGCTGCAGCATTGTTACTTTCCCAATATGAGTGTGCCCTTTTCCAAATATCTATATGGACTAGTCAGAGACATTGAAAAAAATAATCCTTTAATGAATGCAAGTGCTGAGAATAACATGTAAAACAATGAAAATCAGTCCAACACTTTATTGCAAGCAATGGTGAAAAAAAAGAAGGGGAGAGAAAGGAAAAGGAGACCCAACATATGCAAGCATACACATTAATGTAGAGTATAACCCATAAAAATGCAGAATTATATTAGGGAGCATAGAGAAATGGGTCAATTCAGTAAGAGGAAGGTGCTCCAGAGAAAACGGGTGCTCCTTCTGGTGGAGAGGGCATGTTCCAAAGCAGCCTTCTTTTTTATATTTCAAATGCAATCTTTTATTTTCCTCCATACAACTGAGTTTCATGTACTTTAAAATTTTGAGGCTAATTAAATATTCAGCAATACTTTTGTACTGTATTTCTTTTTCCCTTCCATGAACAAACACTGATAAATGTACAGTTAAATGATCTGTTTTTTTTTAATGGTTCATATTTTTTCACAGAATTTTAACACTCATTTTTATAAGCTTTTGAATTTCATATTTTATCTTCCTCCCGTCCTCCTAGTCACCTCTTCAAGACAGCAAGCAGTCTGATAACAATTATATATGTGCAATCATACAAACATATCTCCACATTAATGGTATTGGTTTTTCTTTTTACTTTTTATTTGTTTTTAATTTAATTTTTAAATACACTTTTCTTTATGAATCATGTGGGGAGATAAAAATCAGAACAAAAGGGAAAAACCATGGAAGAGAAAAAAGAAAAAAAGAAAATGGATATAGCATGTGTGGATTTACATTCAATCTCCATAGTTCTTTCCCTAGATGCAGATGGTATTTTTCTATCCAAAGTTTATTGGGATAGACTTGGATATTAATCATGTTGGATATACACACAGACACACACAGACACATACACACAAGTGAAACTAGGATGCTTTTATATGCATTCAGACTCCATAGTTCTTTCTCTGGAAGTCAATAGCATTTTCCATTAAGAGTCTTTTGAAATTTTCTTGGATCATTCTAGTGCTGAGGAGAGGTAAATTAATCATAGATGATCATCACACAATGTTATTGCAGGATAAATTATTCTCCTGGTTCTTACTTCCATCAGCATTAGTTCATATGAATCTTTCCAAGTTTTTCTGAAATCCACATTCCAGTTTCTTGCCACTACAAAAAGGGGGGCAACAAACATTTTTGCACATACGGGTCCCTTTTATTTCCTTCTTTAAGATTTCTTTGGAATATTACTGCTGGATCAAAGGGTATGCACAGTTTGATAACTTTTTGAGCATTATTCCAAATTGCTCTCCAGAATGGTTGGATGTGTTCACAATTCCACCAACAATGCATCAGTGTTCCAGTTTTCCCACAATCCCTCCAACATTCATCATTATCTTTTCCTGTCATCCTAGCCAATCTGACAGGTGTGTAGTGGTATCTCAGAGTTGTCTTAATTTGCATTTCCCTCATCAATAATGATTTGGAGCATCTTTTCATATGGCTAGAAATAGTTTTTACTTCTTCATCTGAAAATTATCTGTTCATATCTTTTGATCATTTATCAACTGGAGAATGGCTTGATTGCTTATAAATTAGAGTCAATTCTCTATATATTTGGAAATGAGGCCTTTATCAGAATCTTTGATTATTAAAAAAGTGTTTTCCCAGCTTATTGCTTCCTTTCTAATCTTGTCTGCACTAGTTTTTTTTGTACAAGACCTTTTTAGCTTGATATAATCAAAATTTTCTATTTTGTGATCAATAATGATCTCTAGTTCTTCTTTGCTCATAAATTCCTTCCTCTTCCACAAGTCTGACAGATAAACTATCATGTGTTTTTCTAACTTATTTATAATCTCATTGTTTATGTCTAGATCATGAACCCATTTTGACCTTATCTTGGTATATAGTGTTAAGTGTGAGTCAATGCCTAGTTTCTGCCATACTGACTTTCAATTTTCCCAGCAGTTTTTGTCAAACAGGGAATTCTTATCCCAAAAGCTGGAGTCTTTGGGTTTGTCAAACACTAGATTATTATAGTTATTGAGTTTTTTCTCCTGTGAACCTAACCCATTCCACTGATCAACTAGTCTATTTCTTAGCCAATACCAAATGGATTGGTGACTGTTGTTTATAATATAGGTTTAGATCTGGTACAAATCTGGGCCACCTTGATTTGATTTTTTTTTTGTTAATTCCCTTGAAAGTCTTGACCTTTTGTTCTTCCAGATGAATTTAGTTGTTATTTTTTCCTAGGTCATTAAAATAGTTTTTTGGGGTCTGATTGGTATAGCACTAAATATATAGATTAGTTTAGGCAGTATTGTCATCTTTATTATATTCACTCAACCTATCTAAGACCACTGAATATTTTTCCAATTGGTTAGATCTGACTTTATTTGTGTGGAAAGTGTTCATATCAAATATCAAATTGTCTTATCGTTCCTGACTTTACCTTGGCAGATAAATTCCCAAATATTTTTTACTATTAACAGATATTCTAAATGGAATTTCTCTTTGTATCTCTAACTGTTGGATTTTGTTAATGATATATAAGAATGCTGGTGATTTATGTGGATTTATTTTGTATCCTGCAACTTTACTAAAACTGTGGATTATTTCTAATAACTTTTTAGTAGAATCTCCTGAGTTCTCTAAATATACCATAATATCATCTGCAAAGAGTGATCATTTGGTTTCCTCATTACCTGTTCTAATTCCTTTAATTTCTTTCATAACGCTTATTGCCAAAGCTAGCATTTCTAATACAATATTGAATAGTATTGGTGATAGAGGGCAATCTTGTTTCACTCCTAATCTTATTGGGAATGGTTCCAGCTTAATCCCCATTACATATGATGCTTACTAATGGTTTTAAATAGTTGCTACTGATTATTTTAAGGAAAAGTCCATTTATTCCTATATTGTCAAGTGTTTTTAATAGGAATGGATCTTGGATTTTATCAAATGCTTTTTCTGCATCTATTGAGATGATCATATGGTTTTTGTTAATTTGGTTATGGATATAGTAAATTATGCTAATAGTTTTCCTAATATTGAACCAGCCCTGCATTCCTGATATAAATCCTACTTGGTTGTGGTGTATTATCCTGAGGATGATTTTCTATAATCATTTTGCTAATATTTTATTTAAGATTTTTGCATCAATGTTCATTAGGGAGATTGGTGTATAATTTTCTTTCTGTTTTCAACCTGCCTGGTTTAGGTATCAGTACCATGTCTTAAAAGGAATTTGGCAGGAGTCTTTCATTCCCTATTTTTCCAAATAGTTTATATAACACTGGAGTTAATTGTTCTTTGAATGTTTGGTAAAATTCACATGTAAATCCATCTGGTCCTAGAGATTTTTCTTAGGAAGTTGATTAATAGCTTGTTCTATTTCTTTTTCTAAAATGGGACTACTTATGCAATTTACTTCCCGCTCTGTTAATCTGGGAAGCCCATATTTTTGAAAGTAATCATCCATTTTACTTAGGTTATCAAATTTATTGGCATAGAGTTGAGCAAAGTAACTCCTAAATATTGCTCTAATTTCCTCTTTGTTGGTGAAAAGTTATCCCTTTTCATTTTTAAGACTAACAATTTGATTTTCTTCTTTCCTTTTTCTAATCAAATTTACCAAAGATTTATCTATTTTGTTGGGTTTTTCATAAAACCAACTCTTAGTTTTATTTATTGATTCAATAGTTTTTTTTTTTTTACTTTCAATTTTATTAATTTCTCTTTTTAATGTTAGAATTTCAAGTTTAGTATTTGATTGGGGGGGGTTAATTTGCTATTTTTATAGCTTTTTAAGTTGTAAGCCCAATTCAGTGATCTTCTCTTTCTCTATTTATTCAAGTAAGCCTCTAGAGATATAAAATTTTACCTTATTACCACTTTGGCTGCATTCCACGAATTGTGATATGTTGTCTCATTGTTGTCATTCTCTTGGGTGAAATTATTAATTCTGTCTATGATTTGTTGTTTCACCTATTCATTCTTTAGAATGAGCTTATTTCGTTTCCAATTATTTTTTGGTCTATTTTCCCTTAGCTTTTTGTTGAATGTAGTTTTTATTGCATCCTGATCTGAAAAGAATGCATTTACTATTTCTGCCTTTCTGAATTTAATTTTGAGATCTTTATGTCCTAATATATGGTCAATTTTTATATAGGTTTCATGAACTGCTGAGAAGAAAGTATACTTCTTTCTGTCTCCAGTTTTCTCCAAATATTTATCTTATCTAACTTTTCTAATATTCTATTTACCTCTTTAACTTCTTTCGTATTTGTCTTGGGGTTTGATTTATCTAAAGTGCAAGTTTAAAATCTCCACTATTATAGTTTTGCTGTCTATTTCTTCTTGCAGGTCTCTTAACTTCTCCTTTATGAATTTAGATGGTATACCACTTGATACATATATATTTAGTATTGATACTGCTTTATTATCTATGCTACCCTTTAGCAAGATATAGTTTCCTTCCTTATTTCTTTTAATTAGAACAATTTTTGCTTTTGCTTGATCTGAGATTAGGATGGCTAACCCTGCTTTTTTTACTTCACCTGAAGCATAATAGATTCTGCCCCAGCCTTTTTTACCTTTACTCTGTATGTATCACCCTGCTTTAAATTTGTTTCCTGTAAACAACATGTTATAGGATTCTGGTTTTTGATCCAATCTGCTATCTGCCTCCACTTTATGGGAAAGTTAATCCCATTCATATTTATGGTTAAAAGTATTAATTATGTATTTCTTGCCATCTTATTATCCCTAGATTATGCTTTTCTTTTTCTTCATCCCCTTAACACTCTCCCAAGTATTAAACTTATGGACACTACTTGCCTCATACAGCTCTCTCTCTTTAGAAAACATCATAGCCCCTTCAAGTCCCTCCCCCTTTCTTATACCTTTCCCTTATTATTGCTGTATTCCCTTCTATTTAGCTTATTCTTTTCCTTTTCCCTTTTCCTCTTCCACTTTTTTTAATGAAGTAGAGAACTTTCTCTGTAAACCAAATATGTTTAATATTTTCTCTTTGAGCCAGATCCGATGAGAGTAAGATTCCTCCCCCTCCCTTAATTCCCTCAGATGTGATAGATTTTCTTTGCCTCTTCGTAAGATGTAATTTCCCTCTTTTTACCTCTACTTTTCCCTTTTTATGATACAATCCCCTTTCCACTTTTAAAAGATATTATAACAGTAAAATCAAATTATACATGTGCTCTTTGTGTCTGCCCATGACAGAAATACAATTCTCAAGATTTCTTTTTATCTTTTTATGTTTCTCTTGAGTCCTTTATTTGGAGGTCAATTTTTTTTTTGTTTAGCTCTGGGTTTTTCATTAGGAATAAATGGAATTCACCTGTTTCATTGAATGTTCATCTTCTTCCCTAGAAGAAAATGCTCAGCTTTGTTGGGTAGTTTATACTTGGCTGCATTCCAAGTACTTTTGCCTTTCAGAATATCAGATTCCAGGCCCTTTAATGAGGAAGCTGCTAGATCCTGAGTGATCCTTATTGTGACTCTTTGGTATTAGAATTGTTTTTTCCTGGCTGCTTGTAATATTTTTTCTTAGACCTGTATGTGCCAAAATGTTTGTGGCAGCCCTGTTTGTAGTGGCTAGAAGCTGGAAAATGAATGGATGCCCATCAATTGGAGAATGGTTGAGTAAATTGTGGTATATGAACGTTATGGAATATTATTGTTCTGTAAGGAATGACCAGCAGGATGAATACAGAGAGCACTGGTGAGACTTACATGAACTTATGCTAAGTGAAATGAGCAGAACCAGGAGATCATTATATACCTCAACAACAATACTGTTTGAGGATGTATTCTGATGGAAGTGGATCTCTTCGATAAAGAGAGCTAATTCAGTTTCAATTGATCAAGGATGCACAGAAGCAGCTACACCCAAAGAAAGAACACTGGGAAATGAATATAAATTGCTTGCATTTTTGTTTTTCTTCCCGAGTTATGTATACCTTCTGAATCCAATTCTCCTTGTGCAACAAGAAAACTGTTCGGTTTTCTGCACACATATATTGTATCTAGGATATACTGTAACCTATTTAACATGTAAAGGACTACTTGAGGAGGGGGTGGAGGGAGGGAGGGGAAAAATCAGAACAGATGTAAGTGCAAGGGATAATGCTGTAAAAAATTACCCTGGCATGGGTTCTGTCAATAAAAAGTTATTAAAAATTTAAAAAATTAAAAAAATAAAATATATTTTTCCTAAGTCTGATAGTTCTAAAATTTAGCCCCAATATTCCTTAGAGTTTTTATTTTGGGGTCTCTTTCAGGTATTTGATGAATATTTTACCTTCTGATTCTATTACATCTGGGCAGTTCTCTTTGACGATTTCCTGAAAAATAGTGTTAGGCTCTGTTTTTCATCATGATTTTCAGGCTGCCCAATAATCCTTAGATTATCTCTCCTAGAGCTATTTTCTAGGTCTGTTGTTTTTCGAAGCAGACATTTAACATTTTTTTCTATTTTTTTCTTTTTTTTTGTTGTTTTTGTTTGACTGATTCTTGATGTCTCAATGAATCATTTATTTCCATTTGTTCAATGCTGATTTTTAATGAGTTATTTTCTTCATTTACTTTTTTTCCTCTTTTTTATATGTCTAACTGAGTTTTTAAATGAGTTATTTTGCTCTATGGAATTTTTTTCCATTTCACAATTTTTTTAATGAGTTATTTTCTTTTTCCAATTCACAAATCCTACTTTCCTGGGAGTTCTTTATCTTTTCCAATTCACAAATTATGTTTCTCTGGGAGTTCTTTACCTTTTCCATTTGACATTTCAGGGAGTTGTTTTCTTTTTCAAATATTTCTTTTAATGAGTTATATGCTTTTTCCATACTCTCTTGCAGAGCTTCTCTTTCCTTTCCCCATTTTTATTCTAGCTCCCTCTTAAAAAATTTTTTTTAATTTCTTCTACAAGAGCCTTGTGTGGTAGGAGCAGGTTATATACTTCTTTAGGGTTTTGTCTGGCGTCTGTCTGCTATTAGTTTCCTCAGCGTTGGAAATCTGTTCTCTTTCAGTATAGAAGTTATTCTATAGTTAGAGCTCACTTTGCTTTTTTACTCATTTGTAAAAAACCCTCGGAGTCTGCCTTTTGGGCAAGGAGGTTCCCAGTTTCCTCTACAAAACAGGGGCAGATGGACAGTGGCTGTATTGTGAACAAACTGTGAAGGCTGCAGAAGTGTGATTGCCCTGGGAAGAGCAGCTGCAGAAGTGAAATGCAACTCATGCTGAGTCACTCCTGATGCTGGATGGGTGTGACCAAGTCCTGTGAAACACTGGCATTTTGGCTTTTGTATAACTTCTCTGCTAATCTATAGAAATTTTGCAACCAAACCAGAGCAGCCACCCTGTGGTAGAGTCCTCCCTGCAAATTCTCCAGCTGTGGAGACTGCACCCCACCCCCATCCACTCAATGTGCACTAACCTCTATGTTTTGTCTCCCTGCTTGTTCTGGCCTCCTCCTGTCTAATCAAGACAGACCTTCCAGATTATCTTTTTAATTTGTTATACTTTGGTGATCTTCCAGATTATCTTCTTAATTTGTTATATTCCCAATATTCATGGATTCTGCTAGTCAAGCACTATTTCAGAAGCTGAATTTTGTAATCAGTAGTGAAGGTAGTAGGGGAGTTCAGAATGAAGTGTGTGTCCTCTCCACCATCTTGCCTTTACCCCTCACCAATTCTGCTTTTAAAGACGTTGTTTTCTTCAGTGGATTTTTGGGGGTCCATTTGGCCAATTCTATTATTCAAGTTGTTTTCTTCAGTCAATTTTTGTGGTTTCTCTTTCCAAGCTATTGACTTTTTCCCAAAATTCTCTTGAATGACTTTCTTTTTTTTTTTTATCTGCCTCTCTTTCTTGATTTTTAAAATCCTTTTTTAGCTCTTCCAACAAGACTTTTGAGGATGGAGATCAATTCATATTCCCCTTTGAAGCTTCACATGTAGGTATTTTGACATTATTGTCCTAATTTGAGTTTTTGTTTTGATCTGTCCTGTCACCATAATAGCGTCATATGATTAGGGCTTTTTTTTGGCTTTTCTCATTTTTAAAAGTTGAGCTCTACTCTGGGAACACAGGGGCATTGCAAACTTTTTGTGCTTGAGGCCAGTTGTCCCTGGTTTTCTGTGCCAACGTCTCACCTGCTGGTGGTTTGCACATTGTTCTGTGGTAGTCCTGCCTGGTTTTCATGCTGTGCTAGGGTTCTGGGCTGGTAGTTTGCCTTCTTTGTTGATCTGGAGGACTTACAGCTCCCTTGCTGTGCAGTAGCCTTCTGGGCCCTTAGTTGCTGAGACTGGTTAATGGCTTCCAAATAGCTTGCCTTACTACTGTCTGTGCTAGATTGGATTCCCTTTTTACCCAATTGATCTGACCATTCCTGGAGTACTTTTCAGTTATATAGGATTCTAAAATTGTTTCGCTTTTTTTTTGTAGGTTCTGTCACTCCAAATTTCTTTTAGAGCTTAATTGGTACTGAGAAAAACTTAGGAGATCTCAGGCAATATCCTAGATTCTCTCTGTCATCTTGTACTGCCCCCAAAGTACCCTTCTGAAAATGCAGTATTTAACTCCCTGGAATTGGTAGAGCTGTATATCAGGGGTAAGAGGAAAATATTATTTTGGCATATTGTTTATGCCATGGTAATTTTTTACAACATTATCCCTTGAACTCACTTCTTATTAACCTTTTTTTCAAAAATGCTATTGATGCTATTTTCCCATAAGTATGTTCTATGAGCTTATGGTTTCCCTAAAGGGGAGGTAGTGGTCTCAAGACTATCGGCCCCAATATTATAATACTTTCTTTTCTTTTAATTTATAACATCCTTTTGCTGATACCATTTTACCTTTAATCATTGTTATACTGGCTCTTCTTCATGGTGTAAATACCTAATTATCTTCTTTTTTAACTGAGAGGCATTCTAATTGTCCTCTAGACAAAAAGTACTACCCACATTGAATGTCTATTAGAATGGGGAAAAAAATCATCTCAATTTTGATGGATATCATTCCCTTAATGCTCATTGAATCTGTGTACCATTAAAGTGTCACAAAGAAAATATGCATTCCTAGAAAATGAAATTTAATTCACTACCATTTTTTTCAATTCCCAATCCACATCAAGGAAGACTGAGAAATTGGATGAGTCCCTCAAGTGTTGGGATGTCTTTTGGAATCTTAGAGAAGGAAATAGTAAGGAACTCCCCAACTGAGAACATTCCACCATTCCAGTCATTATATAGATATGTCTTATTATGATTACCATTCTCCTGATAAGGTTACCATAATCACAGAAGTGTACATTTGTCTTATAATTCTGCTTTTATCTTTTTTTTTTTGACTATTAGCTCCAAAAGACTAGAGACTATATATATTTTATCCAAAATTTGTATTTCCCTGAAGCTAGGGCAATGTTATGTATTTAGCAGGCCATTACTATATGTCAGTTAAGTATTGAATAAATATTAAGGATAGTCATCCCAGTGTGGATTATATTCAGGTTTCTGGGCTCCTCTTGTCTCAATGGAAATTCTTTCCAATGGTACATTTCATTTTCTAAATTTAGGAAGACAAGGTGGCTCTCAGCAAGTTTGAGGTTGGTAACATTTGTTTTTGTAACACTCATTCTGATTCCCTTTTATATGCTGTGACATATAACACTCCTTTTTATATAGTAAATATATGCTGCCTTTTGCATCAACCTTTTTGACTGTCAGCCACTTACCTCTTAGTGTGAATTTATACCTGAATATCTATTCTCCCTGGAGGATTTGCATTTTAAAACTCATACCTTATGATATAAAATTTTTTCTTCAGGAAAATTTATTCAGAATTCAGCTATCAGGAAATGAACTGAGGGAGATAGTAGATTTTCCTGATGCTTCTGTAAACATTGCTGTTGAGGTAAGTCTTATGGGAAGACTTCCACATGCAGAGAATAATCCTGAAGTATGTATTAAATACATAATGAAAATATTTCATAGGATCACAAATTTAGAATGTAAAGGCACCTACTCTCTCCTCTCATTTTGCAGATGAGGAAACTGAGGTACAAAGGGAAATGACTTTCAAAAGGATTCACAGGTAGTACTGAGGGACAGAAGTAGGATTTGATCCCAAACCCTCTAATTCCAAACTTATTCTTTCTACTGCAGCATGCTACCTCAAAACTTATTTAGCATGTGTAAGTTTTCTACATTTCTTTCTCAGTGAATTTGTGAAAAAGTTAATACAAGAATCATTATCATTTCCATGTCATAAATGAGGACTCATTTATGAGTCTCAGAGAAGTTAAACAATATTTGCAGAGCCACCCAAAAAAGGGAAAGCAAGGACTCACCCCAGGCCTTCCATGACTGGAAGCTTGGTCCTCTCTCTGCTAACCCAAACTGTCTGTAATGAATGTGCACAGCTCCTCTGTGAGGTAGGAAGGAGTTACTATCTCCATCTCACAGAAAGATGCACAGTAGATCACAAGATGCATTTGCTGAAGTGTTGGGATAAACAATTAAATGAGACTGAAAGCAAGTGAACTCATGCCAAAAATAAACTCCTGTTAATTGTGTATTTTGTACAGCTGTTGTTTAGAAAAACTGATGGTGGAGGGAGGGCTTTGGAATGGCTAATGAGTAATACAGTTGTTTCCAGTTATAAAAGAGCTTGCTACTAAATAGGTTTGGAAAGAACAAAGGTCAAATCACATTCCTTCAAGCATAATTACCAATCAAAACTGCTTGATGTCACCATGGTAAACCTAGGACATGTCCTTTTTAACCAATATTAATATTATTTTTAAAATTGTATCTATGGATTTTATGACATTTATAACATACTCCAATCTACCCCTTCCTAGAGGTCCTCAACTTGTAAAAAAGAAAACACTCAGCAAAACCTGATGACACAGTGAATATCTCTGACAGAATAAGTGATATTCCCCATATATATTTCCCCACATATTTCCCCAGGAAGATTTCACAAGCATTATGCAATTCAACATTTATTATGTGATGCACTTAGTTTCTGGAATACAGAGATAAACTAAAATATAAGCTATGCCCTCAAAACTTTTAAAGTCTAATATGATAGTAATCATACCATTATATTTTCAGAATATTTTATATTCTAGGCTATATTTTTAGGTCATTGAAAGTGGTACCAAGTGTAAATAAAGAACATCACGTTATAGTAGCAAAACTCTGACTTTAAAGACAAGAAGGTCTTGGTTCAAGTCTTACTTTCATCACTTTCTAGTTGTGAGATCTTGGGAAAATCATTTGGCTTCTCTCAACCTCAGTTTCTCCCTGTCTCAAAGGAACTGTGCAATCCAGTAGAGGTATTTTAATCATCTCATGAGATTGTTATTAAGTTCAAAAATAATCATCTATATAAAGGAATAGGTAAATATCAGCTGTTACATTTCAAGTTTCCTTAATAGCATTTTAAATATATGAAAAAGAAGGAAAATACGTTCAGTACACTGTTCCAAATATCTAGATTGTCAGAGAGAAATATTTAAGATCAAATTCTCCCTGCAACTTCAAACATTCACTAAATAAAGGTTTTTGAAACTTGGATATATGTAAGCAACTCTCTAAGATTAAATGTGTATAGCAGGTAATACTGTCAAACCAGTTCCCTAACAGAGCGTTTTCTGTAGAAATGAAATCACTGAGTTAATTTCACATTTAAGATCACATTTATGCAGGAATATGCATATGTGCACCTACAAACACACACACACATACACACACACACACACACACAAACACACACACACACACCCCTCCAAAAGACATGTAAGACACTTTGCTAGGCTCTGAGGTAGAAAAACAAGAAATAAACTTCTTCCTTCCTTCCTTCAAGGATATTGCACTCTCTTGGGAGCTGATAAGGTGAGGGGGCAATTATACAAAGGTACATAGGTGGGAAATGGAATATCATTTATAAGGGGCAGCAAGAATTTCCATTTTGTCTAGTATGTAGAGTATATGAAAAGAAGCATTGCAAAATTATTCTAGAAAGAGAGCCAGATTGTGCAGGGAATTAAATCCCAAACAGAATAATTTGTATTTTATCCTAAAGGCAAGACAGAACCCTCTTCCCTTTCCTTTTCCTTTCTCCTTTCTACTCTTTCCTCCCACCTCTTTTTTCTCTCCACCTTCTCCATTTCTCTCTCTCTTTCTATCTCTGTCTCTCTATCTCTCGTTCTCTAATCCCTTTCCTTCTCTCTCCTTTTCTTTTTATATGCATTTATGTTTACAAAGAGACTGGTGTATATGTGTGTGTGTGTAGAAGAGAAAGACATATGCCCATGTATGATGTGTTTATGTATGTATATTGTGTATGCATATCTTATTGGGATATATACATATGTATATTTACACATTTGTATCTATTCCAATCTGTGATTTTAGCACTGCAGGGCTAAGCATAAATAAACCAGATCCTCATCCCTTTTTTCAATCCTTTGACAAAAATTTAATAAACTAAAACTCCAAGACTACAAAGCACAGTCCTAAATGTGAGGGGGGAAAATAATACCTTATCTTCTCACCTGTAAAAATGCTGAAATATTTCAGAGAATGAAGACTGAATATGGTACTTCCCAAAAGAAGCCCCTTAAGTATATTAGCACAAAGATTAAATTGTCACATGTATTGTTTTTGTTCATGAATGGGTATGGTGTTATATAACCATAAGGAAGCCTCTGTGAGAACTAAAAAGTATGCAACAAATGGGGGCAGAACAACAGATATTCACACATTATCCTAATTAAGGGTGAAATCTTGTGGGTGTGTATCCTTAATATATTGCTTAATTGAAGAACAACAAAAAAAATTAATCAAGGACATATGAACATATTTATGTTTCTTTCATTTCTACACTAAAAAAGAGAACAATTATTTTTTAGAGGTATTTAGAATATACTCACAAAGAGAGGTACACATGTGTCTATGTGAGCTGCTTACATGCAAGCATATGTATTACTTTTTATACAAAAGTGATTTGGGTCTTTTAATATATATTATATATTATGCACATAATTGGTATCAATCAATAATCAGAGATATACATTTTAACAGTATTTATATTTTGTCAATAATGTCTATATTAAGAATGAGGGAGAAGGGATGACTCCAATTTATAGTTAAAGCTACAGTTACTCCTGCATATATTTCTTCTCTTTTCATTCCCTCCTAAACTTGCTTCATTGAAGATATCAGGCTGATAATCTATATCCTATTATTTTTCCACAATTGTTCTATGACCCTCACTCCTGCTTGCTCTTTCAGTGGTAAAAGAATTGACTATTTCTTTTCCTTAAGCATACAATGATGAAAGTTTGGGGAAGCAGCAGTTTACAGTCATGCTACCAGTTTGTTTCTGTTGATAATATCTCAGATTTCCCTGGCTCACCTTTCTTCAAAAATAACCAGCACAATATATCCAGAAAGACTCAACTCAAGTCCTCCTCTGTTTTTTTGAATCATTTCTTTAGGGGCTTTTCATTGATCTCTGGGTTTATGTTTCTCCCCTTATTCTAGTCACACAAACTGCAAAGGCCCTCACTAATCTCCCGTTAGAGTTATTGTGTGATCTTGGTCAACAAAAGTTAGCAGACTTAGGAAATTTTTTCACAAAATCCTTATTAAGTAACTTATTGTATCACAATAGTTTTGAAAGAAAGGGGGAAATCAACTCTCCATTCCTAGTACTATTACATTTCTGAAAAACCCTGCCAAATCCTCATGTGGTTCAATTCCTCTGACTGCATAACTTCATAGAAATTATGTGCTCAAGGACCAGTTGCAGATAATGTTTCATGTATGGGCTTCTGGGAATAGGAATATCCGTAGGCTATATAGAAATGAATCATCAAGCTTGGCAGCTCATTTTTCATTGCTATTCCTACATCCCTTCCAGACAAGTTTTCAAATAAAGAGAGGCAGGAGAGGAAGACTTTACAACACACACATAGGCTTTCAACTTGAACAGTTTATTGGCTAAAAAAAAAGTTAGACATGTTCAGTGTTGGTCTGAATGGGTTGTTCATTCTTTCCATTAACCTTGGTATGAATAATTAACTTGCCTTTTCTTTCCAATATCCCCATGCCTACCTCCTTCCTATACTAATACTATTTTAAAAGAAAAAGCCTTGGTCTTTACAAACACAAAAGGAGACCAAGTAAATGGCGATTACCTAAAAAAAACTTAAAGCTCTTACATAGTTACATTTCCCCCTCTCAATTTGGTTGTCTTTCTTCTTGAAAAATTGTATAGCCTTTTACTGGAGGTAATTTTTAGAGGTCACCCAAACTAACTATGCAATAACTTCTTCCACTATATTAATCAATGTAATCATCCAGTCTCGGTCCAAACATTTCCAGGGATGAGGGGAAGGAAAAGGAGCAAGCATTTATTAATTATTTACTATGTTCAAGGCACTGCGCTAAGCATTTTATAAATATCTCATGTGATATGGTTAAGGGCTTCACATGGTACCAGGTTCCGTTTTGGGGCAACTGTTTTGTCACTTTCCATCATTAACACTCAAAGTGGCTTCATGAAACATCAAAACGTTTAGTTCTAGTTTTAGTAGATAATCGTTGGAGCTTTCTGAGTATCATAATTTCTTTTCTGTGTTAGTATAAGCAAACTCAACTCAGTATTCATGTGACTGGATCCCTGGATGTCTTTTTTATTCTTTTTGTGTGTTCTTTCTTCATTTTATTCAAATAAGTAAAATATCATAGATGGATATATTTTGGGTTGGATGTGGCTTTATGAGTTTGAGAGGCATAAAAGTAAAAACTGAATGGAAGCAGAAGAATAATTCTTGGCATATATTAGAATGATTTTGGAGACATTGTGAATGACAAGAGTATTGAGCTAAGCCCTGCTGTTTTATTAGCAGACAAGTGCTAGGAATTGCTCAGACGGTGCAGACTGAGGTTAAATGTAAACTATCTTGTTAGCAGTCTTACACATTGCTATATATTCTAAATGAGGTTTATGAATCAGAATTTCAGAAGATGGCAACAGTAATTAAAGGTTAAGTTACTCCATTCTTTTTTAAGTCATTCTATTGTATACTGTGAGTCTTTAATGTGTAGTATTCCTTTTATCTGAAGGATTAAATTATTTGTTACATGTCTGATTCACATTGTACATTTAGTATCTACTCCCGTTTACTCCTTCCTTTTTTGGATAGAAATAAGCCATACGGTCATCTAAAAATAAGTATATCCCCAGGATACAGGAATGAAGTTTTAATAGTATTTTAATGTCATTTAATGCCATTTATCAAATGAATATTGAAAAAAAGAACATGACTTCTTATTAAAGGCTAGGATCTCCAAAACTTTAACTAGTCTAAACCACAAGCTTGGGTATAAAACATGTGATTTTGACATCCAATATATTGCTATTTATCCTACCATTTTTATTACATGAAATTTTATAGAGAGGCCTTCTTTAACTTTAAGTAATCAGGGAAAATTTAGATCACTACCAAGCCATATCATATCACTAGAGTTTCTACTGAAGATTTATCTAAACCTATTAATCTATACTCTTTAGATATAATTGTTCAGCCATCTGAGATTTTACCTATCTAGCCAGGAAGCCCTGTTCCTTTCCCACAAGAATATATTAAGATGTCTTGTCAAATGAACTGTTGAATCAAGATATATGTGACTATATATCTAGATATATAAAGATATAGATATAATCAGCATTTCTCCATGCCATCAACTTAATAATTCAGTATCTCAATCTGTGACCTCTTTTATATAAATGCTTCCTGTACTGATATAGATGCTTGTTTCAGGACATTGTTAGCAAAGAAATTAGTATAATTATTTTGAAATGTTAATATATACATTTTGTCTTTCTATTCTTAAATAATTCATTTACTTTTTTATAAAATGTTGTTGGTTACATTTTCCAAAACATTGCTCTCTTTGAAAATCAGAACATTTGGCCATTTCTCTTTACTGTCATCATATCTCTTGGTCTTAATGGTTTCTCAAATTACTAACAGTTCTCAGTGATATCCTCAAGTACTTTGTCTCTTTAGGTCTGAACATATGACCTGAACTAGTTACTGTCTTTTTCTATTTAAAACTTTCAATCCTAATTAAAAAATGTATTTTCTCTCTTTTTTTTTTTTGAAGATCAATCATCCTGGATAAGAATTAAGAAAAAGGATGAACAAAATTGGTGAACATGGTGCCATCTTCCTATAGTAGTGGGTTTATCAATTCTTTGTTCACCTTGTTCTAAACATAGCCATTTCATTGTCATGTCTCACAAACCAGCTCTTACTGGTCTTTAGTTTCACAGGTGCTATTATTACAGTCACACACAATTCTTCCTTTCATCTTTTGCACATGTGTTTTTAAGAGGTAAATTCATGCAATCATTTTGATTTCCTTATAGAAGTGCAATTTTCCATTTCCATTTGAATTTGTTGTCATTGTTAGGATTTTTTAGCATCTCTTTTCCTTCTTGAATCACATCTTAGTAATAATGAGAGCTGACATTTATAGAATACAATAAAGTTTACAAAGAACTTTACATACATTATCTCATTTGGTCTTCAAAACAATTCTGTGAGGAAAATATTGTTAGGTATTACTATTTAAACTATACAGTCTAGGACCATGAAACTCAGAGTAGGGAAGGGACTGATCTGTGGCCACAGGTGCAGTGTTCTTTTTATTAAATCATTACTATAATCTCTCCTAAAAGTTTTAATTCCAGAATAATACTTTTGTTTTTACTGAAGTGGTTGTTGTTGTTGTTGTTTTTAATTTGATTTCCTATAATAAATCAATCAAGCACATATGGCTTATAATTATTTTTCTATCACAAACCAGATGATGATGTGATCATTTTCTTCAAAGGCTCCTTTTCCTTCCTTTTTTTTTTTTTTTTTTTTTTTTTGAAGATCAATCATCCTGGATAAGAATTAAGAAAAAGGATGAACAAAATTGGTGAACATGATGCCATCTTCCTATAGTAGTGGGTTTATCCATTCTTTGTTCACCTTGTTCTAAACATAGCCATTTCATTGTCATGTCTCACAAACCAGCTCTTACTGGTCTTTAGTTTCACAGGTGCTATTATTACAGTCACACACAATTCTTCCTTTCATCTTTTGCACATGTGTTTTTAAGAGGTAAATTCATGCAATCATTTTGATTTCCTTATAGAAGTGCAATTTTCCATTTCCATTTGAATTTGTTGTCATTGTTAGGATTTTTTAGCATCTCTTTTCCTTCTTGAATCACATCTTAGTAATAATGAGAGCTGACATTTATAGAATACAATAAAGTTTCCAAAGAACTTTACATACATTATCTCATTTGGTCTTCAAAACAATTCTGTGAGGAAAATATTGTTAGGTATTACTATTTAAACTATACAGTCTAGGACCATGAAACTCAGAGTAGGGAAGGGACTGATCTGTGGCTACAGGTGCAGTGTTCTTTTTATTAAATCATTACTATAATCTCTCCTAAAAGTTTTAATTCCAGAATAATACTTTTGTTTTTACTTAAGTGGTTGTTGTTGTTGTTGTTTTTAATTTGATTTCCTATAATAAATCAATCAAGCACATATGGCTTATAATTATTTTTCTATCACAAACCAGATGATGATGTGATCATTTTCTTCAAAGGCTCCTTTTCCTTCCTTTTTTTTTTTTCTGAAGCAATTGGAGTTAAGTGATTTGTCTAGGGTCACATAGCTAGAAAGTACAAGATTTGAACTCAGATCTTCCTGACTTCAGGGTTAGTGCTCTATCCACTGCACCCACCTAGCTGCCCTTTCTTTTTCTTTCTTATTACTGTCTTCTTATTGGTCAAAATTAAATCTAGAATAGCACCTCATTACTTCTTCATTTTTAAAGAGATAAAATTGCTAACAAGGCAAGTTAAGAATCTGCCAAATACTCTACTTCCAGCATAATGAGCTACCTAGTATAAGTCTGGATACTTAAATCCTCCCACCAATATATATGTTTTCTCAATGCCAATTTGTAATCTATGTTCAGAAAGCATAATTCATTACTTTCTGTCTGAACTGGAATAGACCTAAGAAGTCATCTAGTACAATATTTTAATTGTTGAAAGAACAGAATGTTAGACATGTGGAAGTGACTTCCCCATAGCCATACTAATAGTAAGTAGCAGAGCTGGGACTCAACCCCCTCCAGTCTCTTTATTTCAAATCCATTACTTTTTTAAACATTATACTATGCTTAGTCATGGCTGCTCCTTAGAACTACTTTTTCTGTCTTTTGCTTTTCATTGTATCTCTAGTGTTTCACATAGTATCTGGCACAGAATAGATACTAACTCAATGTTTATTGACTGATTAATAAAGTATTATGGAAAAAGAGACCCCCTTTAAATGGTGAGACTTAAAGAGATTTTCAGTAGAAATGACAACAATGAAAACATGATGATAGAGGGGCAGCTGCCTAAATAGGAAAATGAGCCAGATGTAGAGCATGTGAATGACAAATTTAGAATTCATAGTATCAGCTAAGACTTCATTGTGTTTTGAGAGTGAAAAGAAAGAGAAATTTGGATAACTATCTATATCTTTATATTAATATGTTAACTACTTAATATATTAATATATAGATATATATCACATAGATCTCCAAAACATGCCTATCATCATAATACATGCATGTACACATATGTTTCTACATACATATGCATATGTGTATATGCACAATATATCCACAAATATTTAAACATGGATTAAATGTATATGCAATTTAATACTATATATATGTATATATATACATGCATATGCATATGAAGATCAATGTTTATATTGATATATATTCCCATATATTCCCAAACATAATTAAATTCTCATCTATCAATTTAACTATGTTCATTCTATGTCTAGGATGAAGACATTACCTCTATTCTTAACCCATCATATATCCATTTAGGGAATTACATAAATTTTCTCCAGTTCTAATTAGTTAAAGTGTTATACATGGAAAGATGAATTGCCTATTTCTTCCAAGACTAGATATTGTTCAACCTATAGATAAGTCAATAAAGTCCTCATTGAATATCAACTATGGATATCCTCTAAACAATGAACATTATAACACCTTCTTAAGGTTTTCATAGGCAGTTACTTATTTTAATGAACTTTATTCATTATTACACCTGGATATCTGGGGGGAAAACCTGTCTACTCTTGGGTAGAACAATTGAGTATAGAGGATTTTCACCCCATCAAAATTAAGATACCATAAACATAAAAGCAAGAATTACCTAGCTAAATAAAAGAAAAATATTTGAATCTGAATTGTCTTATTGATTCATATCACTTTCATTATGTAGGAATATTAACCTATGTATGTATATATGTGTATAAATGATTTTATATGTAACATATTCATTAATATGCCATTATTTTGTTGTTAGAGGGTTCCTACTCTGATTGAAATCAAAACCAATCTATAATGTAGTAAATAATTCTTAGAGAATAGCCTGAAAGTCTGAGTTTAATTTAGTTCCCTACATAGAAATACCTAATAGGTATTTTAAAATAAGATTTTAATCCAATCCTTGCTAACTCCAATTCCTATACTTCCTCTACTAGTCATGAAGGTATATGTTTTTAATATTATTTGATTATATTTAATATAACATCTTTAAGTAATCATCATTAAATTGTGATTGTGTTGGTACTTCCATTAATAACCTGATGGTTTGTTCATTGATTGTTGATATATGAGTACATTATATCTAAAACAATTATATATTTTTCTATACAAAGTGTTTAATTCAGCTTATGTCTGTGCTTCTCTTTCCAAGAATAATAATTTTTGTAATCCTTCATATTTTCTATGATCATGTACTAAAATAAATGAATCATTAAATGAAAAACCAAAGTATTAGCACAATTTCTATAATTGTGCAAAAATTTATCCTTGCTTTAGACAAATGTCAAAAAACTTATTTTTAATATGACCTTTTCATTTCAGTAATACCTAACTCTGTGTCTGCATGTATGACAATGATTTCCATAATAATTCAAAACAGTGGCATCATCTAAATTTCTACAGCATTTCCTGCATGTATCATTTTCCCAGCCTCCTTGGTTTTGACAAGACAACATCATTGTATGCATAAAAATAACTCACCTTGTCTCAACTTTACTATCTGAAAAATAGATAAATACAATATTTAACAACTAGTTCTATATTGAGGGCAGAAGAGGAATATTGGCAGTAGAGACTTCCTATATGACATTGCTGAAGTCCCTTTACTTTCTTAGTATAAAGACAGTTAATAAACATAAAATAAATGTTTTTTTCTATACTAGGAAGGATTTGTTATTTGACAACTTTTGTGATGTTTAGATTTCACAGTCTTTGGGTTATAAAAGTTTTATTATGTTTAATAGAAATTAAATTTACTAGATTTAAAAAACAATCTGTAATCCATTATAATACTTCAGGGTAGTCTAATCACATCATCACATATGGGTTTTCTAAATGTATTAATGAGAGGGTGAGAATAAATAATGTTGTATTTTGTTAAAATGATTACTTCATAACCATTAAAGTGATGTATTTTAGCCAAGAACATGGAGCATTATTGTGGTGATTCTTGTCCTTCTTTAAAATATATAATAAGATGGTTCTCTCTGGGGGAGAGGCAGGTTTCCCGGGGGAGGTTTTCTGGAGGCAGCCTTTGTTGCAGTTGAAAGTAATAATCATCCAAATGCAGCCAGCTGGTAAAAATACAAATGTTTATTTTCTCTTTCCAAAGTAGCCTGGTTAGTTGAGGCCTATCTCTCTGCTTGGTTCCAAGAGCTCTTGCAGATTGTCCTTTGCTTCTACCTCTGCTTTCTTCAGCCTCCAATCCAGCTCCACTCTTCATGTAATTCCACTGAAATCTGACCGAGCACCTCGGTCTGTCTCTTATATATGAGAGAGAGGAATTGCGGACTATGAGAGAGAGGGATTATGGGTGAATTCACAAAGTTACAAAGTTTACTTTGTCATTCTCCCATACTTGTGAATTCCAATGAGTAAAAGTGTAAACACAAGCATTGTATCAATTAGTTCTACTTAGTACCTTGTTTCAGGTTCTGGCCCAAAACATCTTCTTGTAAGATCAGATCAATAATCTATCAACTCTAATGAGTTAGCAGCTTGTAAAGATTCCAACACATTATAAAATGGAATATGTATTTCATTGTACATAATTGAGTTATATTTACTATTTTCCAGAACAAGGACTTTGGTAGCATGCTGAAACAAAAGTATTTACTGAGCTTCTACACCACATCTATTCAATTCAGTTCAAATCAATTCAATGCAACAAAAAGTTATAAGTGACTATTTAATAAAATGATTTAGAAGATTTTAAGGATACAGAGATAAAAGTGAAAGAATACCTGTGATCAAAAAATCTTATATTCCTGGGTGCCGAGAAGAAAGGGGAGGGCAGGGGATAGGTATAGATCATGTATATGTGCATAGAAAATTAAAGCATATATTGAGTGCCCTTCAAGTTACAAGAAACACAAAATGTAATCGATGTCATAAGTCACAAAGAATCCAGTTTGGAAAATGAAGCATCTGTGGAAAACAAAGCACCATATTAAAGTGAATTATCATAAGTTTCAATATTTTGTTCTCTTTTCTTTTTTAATGGGTTTCACATAGAAAAAGTCCTGAACAAGTGATTGTTTTGCTATTCTTATTTTAGCTACAAGTACAGGTAGATCCTGATTAGTGAGAATAATGAAAACTCTGAAGTCATCATATATATTCAAAGTTTAACTATTTGAAGTTATAAATAAGTAAAATATGGTCATTGGTTCCAGCCCAATAGAAACATATACTATGAAGCTGAATGATTAGACTACTCTAGGATTCATTATTTGCACCACTCAGGACTTGGCTGTACATATTTTTGCACAGGTGGGTAAAATAACTGCTTTTGTAATTCAATAAAAGCTTTTGGATGTAAGCTCAATTTCTGTAAGCAGTATCAGCACAAATATAATAACCAAAAAGACAATAGGAATAGTATACATGCCATCCTGTTTCCACATGATTTTGGCAATTTCTCCTTTGCAATGCCTATATTTGGAAACTTTTTTTTTATTCCATGTATCTGAGAGTTTATGAATCCTTAGGTTGGAGTCATCTATTTCTGATATTATTATATGAAATAATTATCACATAAACAGTATATCATTAAGTAATAACCTGCAGTGCATTAATAAAAGGATCATTCATAATTAAATAACATCTTAATTTTGCAGAGTACTTTTCTTAATGCCTTTGTGAGTTAGGTAGTGCAAATATTATTATTTCTATTTTATAGATAAGGAAATTGATACTTGGAAATATAAAATGATTTACTATGGTTACATAGGTAATGTGTTCAAAGTAGGATTGAAACCCAAATCTCCTAACTTTAAGAATGATCTACTTTTGGTTTGTCAGATGTATTACTCCAAAAATTATACAAGTAAGTATATAGAAGAGACAAAAAGAAGTTTTTTGTATTTGTGTGTAGAAATTTTAAGATTGTGGTATTTTAGGAAGAGTTCTGAGATACCTCAAAATCTATCTCACAATGGAGTATAGGTGGGGGAAGCAGAAGACACTTTTAAATATAACTTACATATTCCTACATTGGGCATCTCTTCTTAAAGTGGTTTTGGTCTTGGTTTTAGCCACTCATAAAAAATGACATGCAGATATTTTAAAAATTTTTAATTCTACAACTGTGGTCATATATGAGAGGTCACAGTAGACAAATATATAAATGTATCAATGAAGCTTGCATAATAATCACAAAAATTTCTAAATTAGCATCTATTCAGGTAGACCCATAAAATATTAGAGATGGAGTCACTTCCTTAGGGAAATACTGACCAGTGATAGAGGCCAAAGAAAGAACTACAAATAGTTTGTTATTAAAATGTAAGCATGTTGAGCAGATATTTCTAACAGTTCCATTCCTCCCAGAAGTTTTGCCTGAGTCAATAGGTAAAGAAAGAAAAAAAATATGGGCACAAATTTTCCAAATCCTAAATTTCCTTTTCCTCTGTCCTTGAAAAACTCCATTATGGAGAAACAATAATAAAAAGAACAAGAAAAAAATGAGAAAAACAAGAACAATAAAAACAAAAACAACAACATGGGAATGAGGACAAGAAGAATAACAGGAACAAGAGAAAAAACAAGAACAAAAGGAACAAGAATGAGAAAAACAAGAAAAAAAGATCAGAACGTGAAAGAGAAATGATAACCATATAACAGTAGTCCATACTGATCACCTAGAGTGGGCTGCTGTTATATTTGGAGTGACACTATTTCAAAATTAACACTGTGGACAGTTAAGAGAATTTCTACTTGAAGAGGTTGGGTGGATACTATAATTAAAATATGAGAACTCAATTTAAGATTAGAGATAAATGTTTTATTTCCAGTATGAGTTTACAGAGTGACTTGAATCAAGAACAAAGACAAATTCTGGGTTTCCCTGAACTTTTTAGCTTTTGAAAGTTATGTCAACTATTTGTGTGAGAGAGAAAAAATTAAATTCCTCTCCACAATGTTTCTCTTCTCCTAGTCCCTCATCACTACAAGTGTTGGGGAAGTCCCAGACACCTTTTCCCTAATTCTTTTACCACCTGGAGAAAAAGAAAGCACTATTGACAGAGGTCCCTAATTGAAGAAATAGTTGGAAAGACAGTTTTCACATCATTTCTATCTCCAATAATAAGAAAATGTATGAATACAGAGTTAATTCTTCATAGAATAATCATAATAAATATAGAGAGTCAACAATAAGAAAGGAATCCCCAAAAAGAGATGGAAGCTAAAAAAAGAAATGAGAGTACAAATGATTCATTGAACCTGGTCCCAAAAAGCTTATAAGCTAGAAGGAGAATATGAAAGATTCATAGAGTATTTCAAAGGGACACACTGTATAAATAAGCTAAAATTTTAAAAGTTGATATTAGAGTTTATATGACAAAAGATCATTCTGAATAGGAAAGATCAGAGAAGGCTCCAAAGAGGGACTAGCATTTGAGTGGGTAATAAAGACCAGAGACTATAAGGTGGAATGAGGTGAATACTAAGCAATGAGGTGAAGGAGAAAGGAATAAGGAAGAGTGAGCAAAGGTATGGAAGAGAAAAAGCCCAAGACATATTAAGAGAAATGATAGAAAAGAATGTAGCAAAAAAAAAGACTGAAAGTGTAGGATGATACCAGATTCTAAGAAGCATGAATTGGCACTTAAGAAGACTGAATTTACATATACATAGGGAACCATTAAACCAAAAAATGCATCATCCAACTATGCTTATGGATTATGAACCTGCAATTGTTTGATGGTTTGGAGGGTGAATAAAGTATTGGGAGAAAATTTTGTTACAAGATTAGCGTAATACTTGGGGTAGATTGTAATAATGGTGAATACTAGGTTAGTGGAAGAATAACTAGAATTATTGTGAAGATACTTGATAAATTGTCATTTATAAATACAAGACTTGATAAATTATCAGTTATGTTAGGTGTGGGAGAGAAATATATCAAAGATAAATTAAAAGTTTAAATATGGAAGATTGGGGAAATAGTATTACCACTCAGGAATAATGGAATCCAAAAGAGAATCAAGTTTCAGGGGAAAGCACCATTTATTTTGGGGCCTCACGTTTAAAGTTTCAGAAGACACTCAAGTAAAGATGTTTTATAGATCGAGATGTAAATCTGAAGCTCAAGAATGTGGTTAGGAGATATATAAATTTTGTCATAATCTGCTTAGAAGTGAGTGTTGAATCCATCAGGATAAGTGAATTTGCTAAGGAAAAAACTATAGAAAAAGATGACAAGATGGTGAAGGATAGAAGATTAAGTATTACATATCTTATACATCTTACAAGTCATATATGTTTTGAATCATACATATCATAAGAAATTGGATACAATTGAGGAGTCAGCAAAGAAGCCAGAAAGTATAATTATGAAGGTAGTAGTAACCCTAAATAACTATGATATTTTTGGAATTAAGGAAGGATATGTTGTTCAATGGAAAATAAAGACCAAGTTACAAAGAATTCAAGGAGAATAAGTGGTGTAAAAAAAAGTCATTGGATTTAAAAATTAGACAATTGATGTCTCAAGTGAAGAACTCTATTAGGTATGTATTATTCAAAAGTCATTATACTAAACACTAGGAATACACAAAGGGGGGTGCCTAATTTTAAGGAGCCTACAATCAATTTTTTGCATTTGTAACTTTCAAAATAATAGTTCATGAAAATGTTGGTGCTGCAAACAAGAATGCAAATAATGAGTGATTAAGAAGTGAAAGCATAAATGATATGGGAAAACTCTTTTAAAAATTTTGACTGTGAGATGGGGAAATAGAAAGTAGATGGAATGTGTAGTGGATGGAAGAGAAGAATAAAATCTATGTGGAGAATTTGGGTTTGGGTTTTGTTTGTTTGTTTTAAGGATTGAAAAGTTCTAACATTGGCTATGGACAGACTAGGAAAGGATTCAAAGAAAAAGGAGACATTAAAAATACATGAGAAGATTGTTGGAGCAGGGCCATAGAAAAGGCTAGAGTAAATAGGATCAAAGACTTACATAGAAAATCTCATAGAAGAAAGAATTATTGACATATAACTGAAGCACTATTTGAAGGGGGTGTGGAATCTTATTTCATCTCCCCTGGCCTCTCTCAATTTTCAGTGTTACAGAAACCACTCTTGATAATTTGAGTAATATGGCCTAACTGCCCCATAAGTGAATAGTGGATAAAGGAATAGGCAAGGAAAAAGCAATGTTCTCCGTCTTATTTCCTAGGCTCACCAAATATTAACTCCAGTAGAAGATATAGTATATATATGCTGGAGAGAGGAGCCAATTAGTGGTTAGATATTATAAATCTACTTAGACATATTCATCTATAAGTCTATTTAGACATATTGTACCTCTGAAGTACAAGGGCAAATACATTCTGAGAGAACTATCTCATGTAAAGCCTAGGACTGTGTTGTTGAACTATAATTAGATGCAGAAAGTGTTTTATCAGTCTGGTTATCACAGAACTATTTCCCTATTGAAAGGAAATTAAGGCCACTTGCTGAAGAAAAAAAGAGAATTGCAGAATTATGGAGGACAGCAAATTATCCTAATGATGAAATGACCTGAGCCGAAGTGAGTTGGAAAAAACAAAGTTTACTATATGGCAGGAACTTGTTAAATACTAAACATAAAAAGAAAAAGAAAAAACCAATTTCTGCCCTCAGTGGGTTTACATTCAATGGGAGAAGACACATAAAATGAAGATGAAAGGGGAAGGGAATAGAAAATGAAAGTTTCTCTCTAAGGGCATTGTAGAAAAAGAATGGGGAGAGTCAGTTGTGTAACCTATCAGCAAGAGCATGGCTGGCTTAGGACTCTCCTTCAAAATGGAGAAACCAGCCCATCTATGGGATAACCCTCTAGCAGTGAAAAGTATTTCCCATGTGTAGAATTCCACTTCTAAGGAATGCAATGAGACTACTAGAATAAAGAGTTTTCCAGGGTAGTATAAAGACTAAGAATCAGAAGTATGACTTGGAAAGAGATGAAGCAAAGAATACAAAAGACAGGACAAAGAACAATTACTTTTGTCTGTTGATCACTGCATTTGAGAATAGCCAATAACAGCCCCAGACAAAGAGGCCTTGGGAGAATACTGGTACAAAACACAAATCACAAACCCTTTCTTTGGGAGCCCTATGAAGGATGTGTCACTGAAACTATATTTTTCTGGGATGAGGATTTACCATTGATTGCTACCATTTTTCTCTGTGAACTCAGGTAAAAGTTTTATATGTTTATATTAACTTTTATAAGTTAGTGTGTGTGTGCATGTGTGTGTGTGTGCACTTTGGGGAGGAAAAGTACAGTCTCACAGCTTTATAAGAAATGTTTTCATGGGGACTAACAATACTGGGATGTCTTTATAGTTGACTTTGGTTCCAATACTGTCCAAATTTGTGTTGACTTGTGCAAAATGTTGTAAAATACTGAAAAGGAACAGAGATTAAAGAAAAGGGGGAAATGATGGTACAGGCGTCAATATAGTGGTAATAGAATCATCCTGGTAATTAACATTGGATTTGTAACAATAAGGTGGTACAGGATTCATTGTATGATGTGATTTCATCAATAGACAGATACTTAAACCATATTGAGTTCCTCAGATTCCAGAGATAGAAATAGTGACATAATAGTTCATCCATGGAGCAAAAATAACAACAACAACTAAAAAACACTATTAGTATCACTCATCTCTAAGTAGAAAACTATTATGAGGTAAATTTCCAGAGTCTCATTACCTTGACTTGGAGATGGGAGATGGAAGATGGGAGATTTACAATGCACTACCTGAATTTCCAGATTAGCTCTCCAGTAGCTCAAGAAATAAAAGATATGAAAACAGATTCTATTCTGAGATAGGAGGCTTTGCCTTGGAGATTGGAGCTAGGCAATAATTAGAATATTATCTTCTGACACAAATATTTAGTTTCACTTGATTTTGCTGTTTTTACTAATCTAATGATATTGTTTCACCATGAGCTTGAAGTAGGAGTGAATATTAATAACATGGATCTACTATAGGAAGTCTCCAGTGATTAGGAGTGAGATAATCGATGATTGATAAATGACACTGAATGAACCAATATAACCATATGCCTTAAGAATGAGATAGTGTTCCCGGCCTCATGATTCAAGGTAAATCCCAGTGAATGGATTTGTCAACATCAGGCTCTGTCACTTATAACCTGTGTGACTTTGAACAGTTATTAAAATTCTTTTATAAAATAAGAGGCCCAGTATCATATGTGTAGCCCCTTACATCTTTGAATCTAAGATCATATGATCTAGGAGGAGGAACATTCAGGACTCCACCCCAAAATGAGAAGGCCCTCAAGGTACATCCATATTCTGTTTGCCAGGAAGAAGCCCCTGATATAAATGTTACATTGGTAAGGAAAAAATATATTATTTCCTGAGTCAGAAAGGGAAAGGAAAATAACTAATGATGCTAAAGAGATTCAAGAAAAAAAGAAAGAGGGGGAACTGAAAGAATTCCTGACAGTACTGGGAACTTTGAAGGTTGTGGGACTGAGGGGAGAAAAGGGTAACAGCTATGTACTGATATTTGGTGCCATCTAGACATAGGTTGCTATTTAGTTATTTCTAATTCTATGTGACCCTATTTGGGATTTTCTTGGCAAAGATACCAAAAAGGTTTCCATTTCTTCTTTAGCTCATTTTATAAATAAGGAAACTGAGAAAAACAAGGCTAAGTAACTTGCTCAGGATCATTGAGGTAGTAAATGTCTGAGGTCAGATATGTCCTGAATGGGAAAAGAAGAAAAAGAGGGGAAAAGTCCCTTTTTCCTCACCATCCTGGGGACAGCTGTAAGTGGAATCGAGTATCTATCTGTAATTCTAAGAGGGAAGTATCAAAAAGTAGTCTATAATTTGGGGGGGAGGGGAGGAAGTGGACTAGGAATCCAGTTGGATGCTCTGAATCTGTAGCAAAAGAGGCTAAATCTCTGTTGTGAGAGTGTCTTAGGAGTATATGATTAAATAGGATTAAACAGTAAGAGATCGGTGTACATGAATGTAAGCAGAACTTGGGACCTGTACAACTGTATTTGGAGCTTAGTGAAAGCACAGAAAAAGCAATCTCAGAGTAATCATGAGTTAAACTTAGAGTTTATGCAATCTCAGAGCAGTAGAAGGAAAAGGTAGAGAATAGTGGTAAAGTATTAGAGAGACTATTCATCACTTAGGGCTCTGACCAGGTTGCTAGACTTTCTGCCATTGGACACCTCCCCTCAGAATACAGGATATCTTTTAAAATCTTCATGCAATTTTAAATTATAAGGACTGGAAATTGCACTAAGATTTTGGGGACATTCTATGTATTAATAATATTGAAGGAGTAATGGGTAGAAAATTAAAACAACAGACTCCATCCAAGAGAGACAATCCAAATCATAAGCATCAAAGTTCCTTCCTAGTTTTCTTTTGTAATCTACTTATATTTGTTGCCTTCATCACACACACACACACACACACACACACACACACACACACACACACATTTACAAAGTTAAGAATCCTGTAGGAGGAAAATTGAGCTTATTGAAGAGAAAGATTCAACTATACTATATTTTAGATAATTATGTTATATAGGTAATACAGCTTAAATAACACAAAAAGGAAAACTTTAAGAGACAAATAAAATAAGTTTCCATCCTTTTCCCTTTTACCATTTACTGTCATTCCTATAAAACTCCATGTATAAAATGGATATAGCAGGATGGCAACATGCTGTCCAAACATCTAGAGACTTGGAATCAATCAATCTGTAAACTATATGCTAAGTACTAGGAGACACAAAAGAAATATAACAAATGATTCCTTCCTTCCAGGCAAAACTATCATGAATAATTTGAAAATAGGTAAAGACTAAATTTTATGATAGTCACTATAGGTACAGTCAAGGAAGCTCACATATACATGCATGAAATATAGAATTTATTGTTTTGCTTAATCAGACATGTGGGTTGATGCTAATTTTATAGCTATTAGATCTTTAAACATCTTTTCTGGATGTCAAAGATGACCACAAAACACTCACAGGTGGATGTTTCTGTTTTGACACATCTTCATGAATGAGGAGGGCTAAATATAAGAATGTTTCCCAATTTTTGTTCCCAAGTGAAGACAGATGTCAAAAAAGGTCAGTCATTCAATGCTCAGAATGTTCTTTTTCTGCCTATTCTCTGGAAATGAAATGGATTTCAATGACAGCCATGGAGAATGGAAAAAATACTTGGAATGTGAATGGATAGACAGTTCTTATTCAAAAAGTCAACTCAATAAATGATTAGGTTAATTCCCAAGTGGTATTCTAACTCAATATCTTTGAAGCAATGGTAGGGTAGGGGGGGATTATCATCTCTATGTAGCTCTGATCTTCAGACACTAACTCCCTAAGTATTTAGAAACTACTGAAAAACTAATAATCTATTAATGAAAATATTCATTATAAAGGTCCATAGACCTAAATGGTAAGGGAAGAACCACAAGGGGCACAAAATTCCAATCAAACTTCCATAAAGAATTGTTCTCTTGTTATATTGTGTGCTATAATTGTCTGGGATTGAATTTTGTTGTCCTTTTAATCAGTCAAAAAAAATTGAGATATATGTTTATTTAGCTAATGATATAATTATGTCATTTGTAATGCATTTGATTAGAAAATCCTGGACATTAATCTATTTCTTCTGACTTATTCATTTCCTAACATCTGGAAAATTTCCTAAAGAGAAATATTATATTTTACATTATGACATTATGTTAAAATATTTAAAAGGGCCCAAGTGAAATAAACAAATATTATTCCTCTAATAGGATAATCAAATGGGACTTCCTATATATAACAGCCCTACCCCATTCAATAAAGTGTCTACCCATGTCTAGATGGTACCAAAAGATTAAGATAAAAAATAAAATACTTCATCAATTATAAATTTACTTTAAATCTAATACCAGATGATGTTCCCTAAAACTTCTCTCCTAGAATATCATTCCTTTACTAAGGAATCTTCACTAGTTCACCACTATATAATCCACCAATTTCCAAACTTCTCTATCCAGATTTCAAGATTTTCCACAATCTGGACTTAATGTTCTCTCCAATCTTTTTTCTCATTCTCTATTGGAATTAGATAAGTCTCCTCATTGCTCCCAACTTACCTCATACATAAACACACAAATAGTATGCTCCTTCCCACTTCTGTGATTGGATTACTTGTTTCCAGAGGCATATCTATCTCTAGCCTTCCTCCCTTATAGTTAACACCATAGCCATTATCCCTCATGAAGCCTCGTGTCCCAAAGTCCAAGATATATCCTTGAAGAAACTCCCCCCCTAATAATTTAATATGTCCTAAGAAAATTATTTGAGGGTACCTTTCATTCTGCTTTACCCAGAACACATTTTGCAGTGTCTGATGTAACTTCTAAAATAGCTCTAACTCCTCTCACATTCCTAGAATGTTCTCCCACTTCCTTTCCACTTATCTATACACTAGCTCTCCTTCAAGGTCAAATGTAAGTTCCCCCTTCTATATGGAAACCTTCCTTGTCTATTCTAGCCCAAATATCATTTTTCCCATCTCTAAAAGACACAGTTAAATTCTAGAGTTTGGAACACAGATTGTAAGTGCTATGAAAAATAGATGAAGAGAATGAATTCCAGAGGAATAGTGAAGAGACCTGGAAAACTAGGAAAAGACTTCATAAAGAATCAACATGAGCTAGAGCAAGGCCACCAAAGAGTTTTTTCCTAATCTGAAACAACAGTCTCTAAACAAGATCAGACACTCAATATCTTTGAAACTAACTACTCCAACTCAAATTGCTCTTTATCCTTTCATGAAACTCATGCTACATGGATCAGGCTCTGATTCTACTAATTGTTTCAGGTGTGTGAGCTTTGTCTCCTCAATAAGACATGGTGAATTATAATAGTATCTCACAATTACATTGCTTTGAAAGGCAACATGCTATAGTACAAAGAAAGATGTCTCAGAATTAGGAGAGCTTGAGTTGAAGTCCTCTCTGACATATACTGACTGAGTGAACCAGGACAAATCACTTCTCATTTGATCATAAATCATTCTTCACCTAAAGTTGTACATTTGCAAAAAGGTACACATCTGCATTTCACTAAAAAAAAAGTTCCTTATTGAGAGCTCCCTATCCCTTTGAAATAATGGGTCCATTTAGAATATATATCATCTGTCTATCTACCTATATTTTTAAGTTTATAAGAAATCTTTTTTCATCAAAATCCTGTGAGAAGTGATATATTATTATTACATATTTTATATATGAGGAAACTGAGACTCTGAGATTAATTATTTTTGATAGTAATATATACAACTATTGAATCTCTGAGTAGTATTTGAAACTCTTGACCTAAGACTTGTATTCTTTTTTTCACCACCATGCTATTTCTCATGAAAGGCCCACTATAACCATCTTCCTAATAATCCATCTTCCTAACAATAAGTGATGTTAGTAAGGCTTTAAGTTTTCAAGGTACTTTATAATATATTCTGTCTCATTTGATCCTTATAATAATCCTGTGGAGGTAGGTACCACAGGTATTTATTATTCCCATTTTACAGATGAAGAAACTGAGATTTCAAGAAGTTGTGATTTATTCAGGGTTATACAACTAATAAGTAGAAGAAGTGAGTTTTGGATTGTTGTTGTTTTGTTTTGTTTTGTTTTGTTTTGTTTTACATTCAGGGAAAGAATAAGATGTTTCTGACTCCAAAACACTTGTTCCCAGGCACACTGACTTGAGTTTGGACATATTAGCTTGGGTGATTATTGATATGGGGGTTTCAATTTGGTTATGGCTGAGTATTTTTACATGATATTTCCATATGATTGCCATTATTAAGGCACTTCAACATGGTTTTGTTGCCAGCATGCCCTGGATTCTTTGGTCCAGAAGAAGTGATAGAAAAGAGTGCCAAAATCAAGTTGGAATGAGGCTATGGAGAAGAAAATGAGAAAAGCTAATAGTTATATGGAACCATACCTCTTCTAAGCTCATGTTAAGAATATTAAGATTCTAATTCCTGCCCTCCTCTGAACTTTGAAAGATCTCTCAGACTGTATCAGAAAAGTAGGCCCTTTTCATAAATCTTTCATAAAACATTTCATCCATTCAAATAAAGTATCCATCTTTTTTCCCATATGGGTTTTTCAGCCTTGTTGAGATCATCAGTAAAATTTATTTGCCTACTGGAGGTCTGAAATGGTGTAGGGCACCAGGCAGAAAAAGAGATTGTTATAAAGCATACCTTATGTGCTTTTTGTCATTACAAATGTCAGACTCTGTCACACCCTGCTCTGGATTCTATGCATTTTCTGAATCAATGACCTTATTTTTAGATGTATGTTTGCAATTCAATATATCAAACATTTGCCGAGTGTTAAGCCATGTAATCTGGCTTTACAAAAGTAAAAGAAAACATTCCTGGACCCTGAACTTTAAAATTGATAAAGTGTATATATAGGGTTAAGGGAAAGAAAAGGCAAAAAATAATTCTGATGAACATAAAACCATTAGAAAACATTACAAAATGATATAAAGTATCTAAAAAGTCTAAGTGCAATTTAGAAAATTTAGCTCTAATTTCTTATTATAATAATATAACAATAATAATAATAATATCTGCACTAAGATTTGTCTACTAAATCTGATTAGAAAATGGAGGACTTTTAGGAATCACTTCATAAAGCATGGACTTCTGCTGCTAAACTTATATGGTTACTTCTCTATTGCTTCATTTGGAATAATAATTGTAAGATATAAACATATGGTTTGACTTCTTGCTTGGTTCAAAATCATGAAGGAAATTAAGTTATATGAACATAGACTAGAATGAGACATGGAAGAAAACTTAGAGATCAATAGACCCTTAAAGATTAATTAACCTTCCCAGATCACACAGGTAGTAAATGGAAAGCTTAACACTTGAATCCAGGACCTTTAATTACAAATCCAGTTTCTTTTTTTTTTTTTTTTTTTTTTTTTACATTGCATCAAGTCTTATAAACATAAATATTCTTCTCCAATGTTATTACAGGGAGTATAGTAAAAAGTGTTAGATATGGATTCAATGTAATTTATACATATTTCCAAATTTGAATTTCCTCATCTAAAACTAGGCATATTGATGGTCATGTCATCTACTTTACAAGGTGTCATAAACAAATTATTTTGTTAAATGGTAGATATGAGATAGGTTCTTTGGGAAGTTATTTATAGTGCCTGCCTTCTTGCCATAGATTCATTAAAATAGAAAAATTTAATCTCAGGTCTATGACCTTTTTAAAAAATATTTTGATAACTGTGTATGAACATTACTGGTTTCTTTTGCAAACCTATGTATAGGATTCAATTCATTTAAGAACATTATTATGAGAATGTCTCTACAAACTCTCCCAGGCTGCAAAGGGGCAGTTAAAATACAAAAAAAAAAAAAAACAAAAAAAAACAAAAAAAAAAAAAAAAAAAACCTACAAAATCCTGTATTCAGGGCCATGCAGGCAAATGTTTAAAAATCATCTTGCTCTCTATTTGACACAGAATACTTCTGAGTTTAATTTTCTCCATCATTTTCTTAAGTCTAGACAATCCACAAAAGCATTAAATTATACCTTGATTTACAATGCTTATTAATTTCTGAGGTATAAATACTCACAATGGAAATTTTATAATCTGGCTCTTAGGAGCTCTTTTTAGCTGCTTCCAGCACACCTGAGTCAGTAATAGAGGAAACAGAACGGCATTGTGTTTTATCTGTGATGATCATCTTTCTGCTGCTGAAAAAGAGAAAGAGTCCAAGGGAGGTTCCTAAGGTAAAGGTAAATGTTTGCATTTAATTCAAATATCATGGACAATAGTAAAAGAAAAAGGAGAGTGTCAAATAGTGTTGAATAGATTATATTCAAGCAGTATGTTCTTCTGAAGCAGCCTATACTTCTACTTCCCTCTTTATTACTCCAAATCATTATCTTCTTCTGGAGGTAATTTTGCTAGAAATTTCAGACCAAATTACAAATGAAAATGAAAACAAAATGTGAAGTACACACAGTTGAGTCAGTCCCCCTATACAGATCATTTTTTTAATCTCCCAAACATTCAGAAAGATTTTATGGAAAGTGACATAGAGAATAGAAATCAGACCAGTAGAAGTGAGATTGTTTTAATTCCTTTGAGGACAAAGAAAGGAGAGCAGACACTTTATTACTCCAAAAAACACTCTAGGGTAGGAAATCATATGATAGACTAGATGACTACATAATTGCTGAGGGTTGATTCCCCTTCTTCCTTCCAACGTTTTTGGACTGGGATTTGGGAAGGCCATCAGGGCAGTGGCATAAATGGCCAAGAACCAGGAGCATATGGGAAGCACTGAGAATGTAAACCGCTACCCAGCAACCATGATAACAAGTGAATGAAGCAACTAGAGAGACCAATATTAAATAGAAAGTACCTGATTCTGGAGAAGAGAGAAAGACTATCATTAAAGAGGAGGGGTCTTGAGTTGCTGACAAGGGCAGCTTTTATAAATTTCTTTTGGCAGGTAATATGAAAGGGAAGACTGATCCCCATCATAACTTTGCCTGCTTTCTTTTGTTCATGATCTTTTTACTTGGGGTTAGGGAAAGAGAGAAGAGATTAACCCATCTCTTTTATTCCTTTTCTTGAGCTGTGGATGTATATAATTTAGAAATTGCCTGAGATATTCAAAATATTTGAGATAGGCAAGTGGAGATTTAGGGGATGGCTGGAGATAGCTGTCTTCGTATTGGAGTGCTGACCAAGTTAATTTAACTTTATGATATATACAATGAATTAGTTAGTCACAGTCTGTGAATGAGGAACTGGGGCAGAGTATAGAGAGCATGGTTGAAAGGAAAGAGTACCAGTCAGAATAGGATTTCATTAGCTATGTATAGCCCATAGATTTTATATTTTTGAGTAAGGCTATATATCATTCCTTAGATTAATTCCTAACTTAGCCAGCAGGGGTTGGAACAAAGTGTTCAGTGACACCACTAAAGTTCAACATCAGATTTGATGGTAAGGAGTATATTCTATAAATCTGCACATTGACCACCCTCTGGTGGTTATTAGGGATACTGCAGATTTTTAGGAGGGCTCTCTCAAATCTTGCACCCAGAGAGAAATATTGACAAATCTTCAGGTTTTGTGACTCAAGTAAAATGTCACTTGGTGGGTAACAAATATATCCACTTTCTTGCTAGAAAATTAATACAGTGAGTTGTGGTCCTATTAGCTTAAGGAATAGCATACTGAGTCCTTGGTCAATAGAAGCAGATTTTAACTCCTGTTTTGCAACTAGAGTTCTAAGCTTCAGAGTAGTTAATCTCTACTTTTTAATAATTTTCTTTTTATTTCTCCTCTCTTCCTTGCATTCAGGGACCTCTCTTCATTCCCATCTTAATTTTAGATTATAATGTCTGCTACTAGATATTTAAATGTCAAAATGACTATCATATCATATGATATGTTTTAATTTATATCATATTTATAATTGTGAGATAAAGAGTTCCATCCCTATTATAGAAATTTCAGTCATTAGATAGGATTTGGATATGGTAATTTTTGTTTATGAAAGGTTTTTTCTTATTTCTTTGAATTGGACACACAAATGACACAGAAAGACAAATTTCTGCTTTAGAGAACCCACCATGGACATAAATAAAAATTTTAATTTCAGGCCATTCATAGGCAGACTAAGAAGGAGGATATTGTCCTTCTTGGTCTTCATGTTTGTTCTATATTCATTTCCCTGCATCCCATTGTTGTTGTACTTTTTTTTTTTGCTTTAAAATTTTTTTCTACTAAATGGTTAAAAGAAATATTTTTCTCTAAGCTTTGTTACAAGAGAAGCATTATGTTTGGCATTTAAACAAATGGCAAAATGCATAGTAGAGATGAATAAGTTTTATAAGTGAAACTTACAATTTTTCTTCAGGTCTCTTAGTCCCAGGGTTGGTTTTGATCAGACTAAATAATCAATAACTCATCTCCACAGTCCCTCAATCCCTTCCATTTTTGACCACCACCACCATATCCTCCTCTATACCACTTTAAGACACAGACGAGTTTAGCTTCCCAAGAAAACAGAATAGATAGTTGTCTTGATGTCAAGATTTAGATGTGGCAAAGGCTCTCCACATGGTTAAAAAAATTTCCCTACAGAAAAATTCACCACTTAAAAGTACTTTAGATTTTCTCTCCAAATTCCCTAATTTTACAAATTAATATTTTATTGATGCTTTCCATTTTTATATCACATTGCTTTCTAATATAAACCTCTCCCCAGAGAAACCCTATCTTCTAAAAAAGAAAAAGTTAAAAAACAATCAATCAGCCTAAGGACAACAGCTGATGCTGTTTATAATGTTCTGTAATTATTGGATTTCATTTCTAGACAAAAAGTATACCTCATCATTTGTTTTACTTTGAAATAAGTTGTAGTTTAGCTGCCTTTTAATATTCTCTATTTATTTTCTAGTAAATTCAGTTTTAATATACATTGCTTTATGAATAATATTGGGAGAGAAAAATCAAAGCAATAGGGAAAAACCATGGGAGCGATAAAACACAGAACAAAGAAATGAACATAGCAATTGTTGATTTAGATTCAGTCTTCTTAATTATTTTTCTGGATGCCAATGACATTTTCTGTCCAAACTCTTTGGGGATTGCTTTGGGTCACTGAACTACTGAGAAGATCCAAATCTGTCATAACTGATCATTCCATATTCTTACTGTTATTGTATACAATTTATTCCTGGTTCTGCTTGTTTCACTCAGCATCAGTTCATGTAAATCTTTCCAGGACTTTCAAAAATCAACTTGTTCATTATTTTTATGCAACAATAATATTCCATTACCTTCATATACCACAATTTATTCAACTATTTCCCAATTGATGAGCATCTACTCAGTTTCCAGTTCTTTGCTATCACAAAAAGAGCTTCTCCAAACAATTTTGCATAGGTGGGTCCTTTTCCTTCTTTTATGAGTTTCTTGGAATACAAATCCAGTAATGGCATTGCTGGGTCAAAGAGTATATATGATTTTATAGCCCTTTGCACATAGTTCAAAATTGCTTTCCAGAACGGTTAGATCATTTCAAAACTCCACCAACAATGCATTAATGTCCCAGTTTTCCAACATCCCCTTCAACATTTATCATTATTTTTCCTGAATTTTAGCCAATCTGAGAGGTATGAGGTTGTACTTCAGAGTTGTATATAATGTGCACTAATCAATAGTGAGTTAGAGCATTTTTTCCTGTAACTATAAATGTCTTTAATTTTTACATCTGAAAATTATCTGTTCATATCCCTTGACCATTTATCAATTGTGGAATGACTTGTCTTCTTATAAATTTGACCCAGTTCTTTATATATTTTACAAATGAGACCTTTATCAGAAACACTGGCTATAAAGATTTTTCCCCAGCTTTGTATTTCCAATTTAATCTTGTTTTTATTGGTTTTATTAGTGAAAAAATGGTTTAATTTAATGTAATCAAAGTTGTCCATTTTCCTTTTCATAATGTTCTCTAGTTGTTCTTTGGTCATAACATCTTCCCTTCTGTAAAGATCTGATAGATAAATTATCCCTTGTTCTCCTAATTTGTTTATGGTTTCACACTTTATGCTCAAATCATGGGCTCAATTTGGCCTTATTTTGGCATGGGAAGGGAAATAGAATTCTCTGTAGAGTTTTTGTCAAATAGTGAGTTGTTATTCCAGAAACTGGAGTTTAGGGATTTATCAAATACTAAATTGCTATTCTCTTTAATTATTTTGTTATGTGTATCTAATCTATTTCATTGATTCAACACTCAATTTCTTAGTCAGTACCAAATGGTTTTGGTGACTGCTGCTTTATAATATAGTTTTAGGTCTGGTACTGCTAAGCCATCATTCTCTGTATTTTTTTCATTAATTCCCTTGATATTTTTGACCTTTTTTTCTTCCAGATGAATTTTATTATGACCTTTTCTACTTCTATAAAATAATTTTTTGGCAGTTTGATTAGTATTGCACTGAACAAGTAGACTAAGTTAGACAGAACTGTCATTTTTATTATATGAGCTTGAGCTACCTATGAGCATTTGATATTTTTTCAATTGTTTAGATCTGATTTTATTTATATGAGAAGTGTTTTGGAATTGTGTTGATATAATTCTTGCATTTGTCTTGGCAAGTAGACCCCCAAGTATTTTATTTTGTTTACAATAATTTTCAATGGAATTTCTCTTTCTATCTCTTGCTGATGGACTTTGTCAATAATACATAGAAATGTTGATGATTTGTGTGGGTTTATTTTATATCATATAACTTTAAAGCTGTTGAATGTTTCCAACAGGTTTTTGGATAATTTTCTAGGATTCTCTAAGTATATCATCATATCATCTTCAAAGAGGGATAGTTTTATTTCTTCAATGCCTATTCTAACTCCTTCAACTTCTTTTTCTTTTCTTATTGCTAAAGCCAACATTTCTAGTACAATGATTAATAATAATGGTGATAATTTACATCCTTGTTACACTCCTGATCTTGTTGAAAATGCATCCAGCTTCTCCATTATAAATAATACTTGCTATAGGTTTTAGATAGATACTGGTTATTATTTTAAGGAAAGTTCCCTTTATCCCTATGCTCTTTAGTGTTTTTAATACATCCATTCTACATCTAGTAAGATTATGATATGATTTTTTGATATGGTCAATTTTGGTAATAATTTTCCTAATTTTGAACCAGCTCAGCATTCCTGCTATACATCTAACTTGGCCATAATGTATTATCCTGCTGACAAGTTGCTGTAATCTCTTTGCTAATATTTTATTTTAACATTTTGAATGAATATTCATTAGGGGGATTGGTCTGTAATTTTCTTTCTCTGTTTTGACTCTTCTTGTTTTAAGTATCAGTGCCATATTTGTTTCATAGAAAGAATTAGGCAGTATTCCTTCTTTACCTATATTTCCAAATAGTTTACATCATGTTGAGATTAATTGTTCTTTAAATGTTTGGTAGATTTCATTTGTGAATCCATCTGGCCCTGGAGAATTTTTTTTAGGGAATTCATTGATGGCTTCTTCAATTTCTTTTTATAAAATGGGACTATTTAAATAATTTATTTTCTCTTCCATTTGTAATGTTGGAGTAACTGAGGCAAGATAGAGATTAGAGAGTTATGATAGTTTATTTGAAAGGAGAGATTGTGCTGGTGTCATGCTGCCTCCAGGACTGATGTCCAAAGCATCCAGCAATCAATGTGAGTTCTCAGTGACATATATACACAGGTGGCTTAGCTACAGGAGTAGAACAGGGCAGGGATGGAATCAGGGCATGGAATCAGGGCATGGAGAGTAGGAATGGGACTATCAATTCAGTTCTGATCAGGTTGGGGGGAGGCATGGGATATTCTGATGATGTCTAAGATAGAAGGTCTTTCTCCTTATCTGGATCATCATGATTAGGAGGGAGGGATGGTATTGCAGGATTAAATAGAACAATTCAAAACTGAGGCAGAACAATTCAGGGAAACTGAGTCAGGACAATTAGAGAAACTGAGTCAAGACAATAAAAGGGAACTGTGGCACAACATATTAATCTGTTAAACTATAAATAATGATTTATATTTTTGCAAATATTCATTGATTTCAGTTAGATTATCTCATTTGCTGCCATATACTTGGGCAAAATAGCTCCTAATTATTGCTTTAATTTCTTTTTCATTGTTGGTAAGTTCACTTTTTTCATTTTTGATGCTGGTGATTTTTTTTTCTTTCCTGATCAAATTAACCCAAATACTTATCTATTTTGTTTTTTTTTTTTTCATAATACCAACTCTTAGTTTTATTTATTAGTTCAATAATTTTCTTAGTTTCAGTTTTATTAATCTCTCCTTTGAGTTTCAGAATTTCAAATTTGGTTTTTAATTTGGGATTTTTAATTTGTTTTTTTTCTATCTTTTTAGTTGCATGTCCAATTCATTGATCATCTCTTTTTCTATGTTATTCATCTTGCTATTTAGATAGAAATATAAAATTTCCCTTAAGAACTACTTTGGCTGCATCACATAGATCTTGGTATTTTGTCTCATTATTCTCATTCTCTTGGACAAAGTTATGGATTGTTTCTGTGATTTGTTATTTGACACATTCATTTTTTAGAATCAGATAATTTGATTTCCAATTGGTTTTTAGTGTACCTTTCCATGGTCCTTTACTAAATATAATTTTTTATTTGGGTTGTGATCTAAAAAGGAAGCATTTACTATTTTTTCTTTTTGCATTTGATTGTGAGGTTTTTATGCCTTAATATATGATCAATTTTTTTGTAGGTGACATATACTGCCGAAAAAAAAATTGTATTCCTTCCTGTCTATATTCAATTTTCTCTAGAAGTCTATCATACCTAGGGTTTCAAGAATTCTATCAACCTCCCTAGTTTCATTCTTGTTTATTTTGTGGTTAGATTTGTCTGATTCTGAGAGGGGAACTTTGAAGTCCCACACTAGTACATTTTTGCTTTCCATTACTTCCTACAACTGTTTCAAAATCTTCTCTAGAATTTGCCTGCTCTATCACTTGGTACATATACATTTAGCATCATTACTACTTCATTGCTTAGGGTGTCCCTTATCAAGATGTACTTTTCCTCCTTATTCCTTTTAGTAAGATCTATTTTTACTTTTGTTTTATTTGAAATCAGAATTGCTATCCCTGCTTTTTTACAAATTCTGTACTAGCTTTTATCTGTACTCTATATGTGTCTCCCGTGTCAAATGTTTTTCTTGTAAACAACATAATGTAGGATCCTGTTTTTTAATCTACACTGCTATTCACTTCCATTTTATAGGAAAGTTCTTCTCATTCACATTCATAGTTATGATAACCAGCTCTGTATTTCCCTCCATTTTGTTTTCTCTCCTCTATATACTTTTGTTCTCTTTTTCCATCCTGTCTTTGATTCTGTGTTTTCTTTACCCATCCCACCCATTACCTTATCTCCTACCACCTCTCCCCCTTCTCTTAGTAGGTTTTTTGTTTTCTTTTGTTTTTTGTTTGTTTTTTTGTTTGTTTTTGCTGAGGCAATTGAGGTTAAGTGATTTGCTCAGGATCACACAGCTAGGAAGTGTTAAGTGTCAGTCCAGATTTGAACTCAGGTCATCCTGACTTCAAGGAGGAGGTCTTACTGACTGGTACTCTATCCACTGTATCACCCAGCTGCTCCAAGTAGTTTGTTTTTTTTTTAAACATTTCACCCATTACCTTATTTTCTATCATCCCTTCCACCTTTCTCTTACTTTTTTCCCTAGCCTTTCTGCCCTCCCTTCTATCCTGTCCATCTTTTTTCTTTCCTCCTTCTCCTCTTACTTCTTTATAGGGTTATATAAATTTCTCTACTCAATTGAATGATTAAGTTATTCCCTCTTAAAGCCAAAATTGATAAGGTCAAGTTTCAACCAATGTTCTCCTTCCCCCTTCTCAATTGTAAAATGTCAGTCTCACCAGGGTAAAAAGGGTATTCATCCCAGCTCAACACATGCAGTGAAAGCCAGTGAGAGAGTCTTAACAACAGCAAATATGCAACCAAGAACCTCAGTCCTGGCTCAACAGAGGAATTGAATACCCTCATCACCTTCCCTGAAAGATAACATTGAGTTTTGCTGGGTATTTAATTCTTGGCTGTATCCCTAGGTCCTTTCCCTTCCAGAATATGGTATGTCAGGCTCTCTGATTCTTTACTGTAGAAGCTGTTAAAGCCTGGTTAATCCTGACTATTGCTCCTTTATATTTGAATTGTTTTTGCCTAGCAGCTTGCAGTATTTTTTTCTTAAGATTGTACCCTGTGTTTCCCCAATAATAAGACCTATCCCGAAAATAAGCCCTCCCCTTACTGTGTAAGATTCCTCCCCCAAAAAATAAGCCCTATTGAGATTGCTACTGTAGTGAAGGTGATCCCCTGCGCTACATTACGGTACCCTCTGTATGCACCGTTCCCCCCACCCCCCCGATGCACACCTCTCCCAAGCTGCATCCAATCAGAGCTGCAGCAGTGAGCGCGTCATCCTGTTCTTCCCCAGTGATTTGCTTGCTGGCTCCATTGAGAGCAGTGCCGCAGAGGAGAGCTGAGGCAGGACAACATAAAAACCCAGTATGTAAATGGGAATAAGGGGGCATGATGGAGGATAAAAGAAGAACTCAGGGGGCATCATGGAGGATAGAAGGAGCACTCAGGGAGCATGGGGTTAAAACATTATTGAATAAAGGTACTTTTTTTTTGTTCACATTTACCTGTTTATTAAAATTGCTGTCAATGTTCATTAAAATAAACCCTCCCCTGAAAATAAGCCCTCTGGTGTTTTTCTGTCCGAAAAAATAATAAGACAGCGTCTTATTATCGGGGAAACACGGTAGTTCTGGAGTTTTGTAACAATGGTTCTTGGAGTTTTTTGTGGGATTCCTTTCCAAAGGTTATGAATGGATTTTTTCAATGAGTATTTCCCCCTCTGTTTCTAGAATATTGGAGCAGTTTTCCTAATTATCTCTTGAAGAATGCTTTCCAGGTTCTTTTTCCAGTCATAACCTTTAGATAGGCCAATAATTTTTAAATTGTCTCTTCAGCATCTTTTTCCAGGTTGACTGTTTTTCCAATGAGCTATTTCAAATTTTCTTCCATTTTTCCATTCCTTTTAGTTTGTTTGACTGATTCTTGTTGTCTCACAAAGTCATTAGCTTCCATTTGCCCTGTTCTTGTTTTTAATGTGTGATTTTCTCCAGTTAGCTTTTGCATCTCTTTTTCCATTTGGTTAATTGTACTTTTTAAGGAGTTGTTTTCTTCAGACAATTTTTTCCCCTTCCTTTTCCAAGCTGTTTATTCTCTCATGTATACCTCTTTCTCATTTTTTTTTCTTCTACCTCTTTTATTTGCATTTTAAAGTCTTTTATGAGCACTTTCAAGAAGCCTCTTTGGGCTTGAGACTAATTCATATCACTTTTTGAGATTTCTTCTGTGGACAGTTTGTTTTCTGAGTTTCTGTTTTGTTCTTCCCTGTCACCATAGTAGCTTTCCATGGTCAAGGTTCTTTTCTGTTTCTTGCTCATTTTCTTTCCTTTTCTTTTGATATTTCCTCTTTTTTTTTTTTTTTTTTTTTACTTTTACAGGTGAGTTCTGCTCCTGAGGTTAAGGGGGTCCTATTCTAAACTTTCTGTGCAATTCTGAGCTTTGAATTTGAGCACAGTGGCCCCTTGTGTTTTCAAGAAATAACTTTGCCTTCTTTTTTTTTCAAAAACAACATAGTTTCACAGAGTTAGCCTTCTGAACTATTACTGAAAACTACTCCATTAATTTGTTCCTCTAGTAAGCCAGGACTGAGAGTCTTAGTTGCTGATTTGCTATGATTAAGACCCTTTCACTTGCTTTCCCAGGGTCTATTGAACTGGGATAAACATTCTTTTCACCCTAATGAGACTGACCTTTCTTGCAGTTTTTCTAATCTATCTTGAGCTGACATTTCATTCCATCATTCTGTGTTCAGAATTATGGTTTCATGTGGTTTTCCAGGGAAATTGAGGGATCTCAAGCAGCTTTCTGGCTTCACCAATATTGCTTTTATTTACATTAATTATAGTCAAATATCAAATATATATGTGTGTGTATGTGTATGTATAGTGTGTGTGTGTGTGTGTGTGTGTGTGTGTGTGTGTGTGTGTGTACTGTTCTCCTGGTTCTCCTAATTTCACTTTGTATCAGTTCATATAAGTAATCCCATGTTTCTCTTTATTTTTACATATTAGATAGAAAATTGAGACTCAGAATTAAAACAGCATACTCAAAATCAAACAATTAAAGGTAGAACCATGATTTAATTTCAAAACTCTAGATTGCTAGTTCTTTCAATTTGTACACTTACTCCACAGTCTTATCAATGGTGTCAATTATTCCTTTCACTTTACAGGGATGTGGGGAAAAGTACGTCAATGATCTGGAAATAATTTATTGGCACTCCCTTTGCAATAGAGAAAAAGTTTACATTATTATGGTATTAAAAGATAAAATACATTGATATTATACAATGCTGTGTATATGTGTGTGTGTAAATATATATTTATATGTAAATGTGTTTCTGAGCTTTTTCTGTACTGTCTGCTAACCTTCACTGTTGTCTGTGATTTCTGCAAAACTCCCAAAAATTCCCATTTCATTTCTTATATCAACTTCAATAGGTTTGTGAAAGAGATAAGTATAATTCCATTTGATATTCATTGTTTTAAATTTAGATATTCAAGGTCACTATTAAATGCAAATGCCCCTTGAAAAATTAATATATTGAATCAGTATCAGTCACATTAGTGTGAATAGATTGACTTAATTGTTTCCAAAAGTCCAAGGAACATGAAAGCAGATTCTGATTACTTAGATGACTGGTTTGCCTGGGATATTTAAGAGCATAAGAGTACTTGATATGCCTGGAAGGTAGAGGGGGGGAAGATACAGTATGCTATAAAAGGAAGAAAAATCAAGGAGTGAAAGGCTCTCTGAACATGTAAGTTATGGTGTTCATCTTACTATTGGATTTATAAGAGCTAGGCTTTATAGAACAGTGTGTACAAAGATGACTTCCTGCAAGTATCTATGGTAATATTTAGTTAGACCTACAGTGGACCTTGGAGATCATCTAGCTTAATCCTTTATTACAAAGAAAGAAACAAGGATTCAGAAAAGGAAATTGTGCCAAAGGTTTAGACAGTGCCAAAGCTTAAATTTAAGTTGATACATCTACTGACTTCTAGTTCAAAAATCTACCTATTTTATCCCTGATTCTGCTATTTGAAAGAATGTAAAAACTCAGCAAATGTGCCAGATGAAAATTCTTTAAAACCCTAAAATGTTTTGTAAGGACACTTCAAATTTACTCTGTCTGTAGTACCTATTTCTGCTGCTATTTTATCATTTGTTTTCATGGTAGCCCTTCTTGTCTGGTTTTCTAGTCAATACTTTTTCTGTCATAATTAATTATTGCTCCCTCTTCCCCCCCACCAAATATCGTGGTAAACTATGCTTTAAAATAATTTATTTTTTACATCAGTCATCTCTCTGCCTGTCAGTTCTATTCACACATACTATACACTCATGTGCACACACACACACACACACACACACACACACACACACAAATATTGTATGTGTTAGGTAAGGGCAATTACAGTTAGAACAATGACAATATTATCTTTTGATTTGATGGTTCTAAGAATTATTACTGACTTTTAGGCTCTTTCTCCTAGGATCTCTTGAACTCTACATAATGGTGACACAGAAGATAAGAGAAATGAGCCTGAAGTTGGGAAGACCTAAATTATACTCTAGCCTCAGACACTTCCTAGCTGTGTGACACTAGACAAGTCACAAAATCTCAATCTATCTTAGTTTCACCGACTACAAAATAAGAATAATAAAAGCATCATTTGTAGCATTTCTATGAAGATCAAATAAGATATCTGTAAAGCATATAGAATACTTGACACTTAGTAGAAACTTAATAATGTTTGCCACCATGTGTCCTCCCATATACCTGCCCAGTCATCAGTCTTTATGTGACATCTCTCTTGAAACATTTAAAGACACTATTCCCAATATTGTCTAACCTTTATAGACAACAATAAAATATAGACAATAGCTATCTGTTCTATATTTTACTCTTATAACGTAAAGTTATCCCTTCTTTTAATGAGTTATATCACCATACTTACATAGCAGGGATTTAATACAAACAACCAAAATTCTAGGATTTCTGTTTTACAATTAGCCCATTTACTAGCTTTGTGCAACTTATTTTCTAAAACAAAATGAAAGATTTTATACTTATCCATGTGGTATACCATTTAGCTCAGATCTTTTCATATAGAGGAGAAGGGACATATGGACAGACTATTAGAGTAGCTGATATAAACAAAAGGGCAGCCTTTAATTCCTAAGAAATTTTTACCAGTGCTTATCTAAATATAGGATTCATATGATTTTATCAATGAGGTCAGTTGATGAATTTACATGATGATGTATCTGTCTGTGGCTACCTAATTCTAAAACTGTATAACCTCTAAAATCTGAAAGCTTACCTTTGCTTGGACTATGTCTCAAGAGAGCCAAATTACTAGGAAGAATTTGATCCTTGTCTACATTTCCATGAGCCAGTCATAAGCCAGGAAAAATTATGAAACAAAAATTGAAGGAGGTTTCACATTCACATATTCCATTTTTATAGGACTATTGTGACATGATTTATGGATTATTCAATATGCCCTATTGTTAGAGCAACTGAATTGAAGTTTAATCTCTGTTTTATGAAAACCCAAACCTGACTAGTCTAATCCATGGAGAATAGTTTATTTTACTTTGTTGACTTAGGCCCATCTTTATTTGTTTAATACCCTGTCAAGTTCTGGCATATTATTTCTTTCTATGGCTTTCTGTTGTTTTCACAGTTGATAAACATCTCTTCTATATCTTCACTAGAATTATTGATAATGATGTTGAACAGAGCCTTATAACATGCTATTAGAGATGTTACTATAGTATGAGAGCAGTCTAAAAATGAATATGCTTTTGGTGCAGCTATGCAAACATACTTGAATATACATAGTTGCTGCTTCATCATCGTCATCATGTTTCTTCAACTAATAAAGAAGGATACCATAAAGTAATCTTGTCAAATGCTTTGTTAAAACCAAGATACACAGCCTCTGTAATTTTCATGATTTTCCACTCTACTAATACTAATATACAAAATAGAAAAAGGTTAATTTAACAAATCTTTTATAAGCCCATGATTGTTCTTAGTAATCACTTTTTTCCCCCAAGTAACAATCTGTTTAACCATACAATCCTGAATTTTGTCAAGGAATAATTTACAAAAGTATTGATCTGCAGTATCCCATGCTTCACTTTTTAAAATTCAATTTTCTTCAGTTTTCTGCTAGCTTTCCTGTTATCTGTGATCTTCCTTATATTTCTGAAAATGGTTTTATGTTCCCATCTGCAATGTTCTTTGTTATAATAGAGTGCCATTTGTTTGGGCATGCAAATGTAACTCCTCGGAGCAGAAAAGGACAATTTCAGTACATTTTCATCTATCTTGGACTTCAGTTCTTTTTGAAATAGTTTTCTGATGCTTTTCAGTTTGTATTTTCTTTTTGTTATAAAAGAAAGGGAAGGACAAAGGAAATAGGAATTGATAAATTTCCCTTCTTTTGCCTATAATTCTTTAATATTATGCTATTTACAAGCACTTTGTCTAACTTTCCTTTCTCATTTTCTGATCTTAACTTTGCCAATAGTTTGATGGATCTGTAACTATATTGATGGAGAAATTTTTACTGCCAATAAGATTGCAATCCGTGTCTTCCATACACCATACAATTCTTGTCTCTCACTCTCCACAAATTCTTCATAGAATATTGTGCTGAAGGAACACCTCCAGCTCTATAATAGTTCATATATAGCAGTATAACACTTGAGCAGTACATTTTATATCACTTGCTTATATTATCTAATCAGTTCACCATCTTTTATAGTCATATATATCCTTAAAGACACATTTTATGTTACTTTTTGAATGCATGTAGTTATTGGTAATATTCTGCACATATTATACTTACATTGCTTCTCTAATTAGTGCTATGTGAATCACTTGAAATTTTGTTATATCAAATATCTTTAAAAAATAAATTTCAGTTACATGGCATCACCTGGAGTGTATTAATACTGAAAATATAAAGTTAAGATGACATGGACACCTTCCCTCAAGCTTTACACATTACTTATCAGTTAATCCTTACTATAAATAAGTCCAGAATAAGCAAGAAAATGAGAGAAGAGAAGAGAATAAGCATTTATATAATGCTTACTATGTTTCAGGCATTATGCTAAGCACTTAATAGATACTATTTCATTTGAGCCTTACAACACCCCTGAGAGATGGGTGCTGCTATTATACCAGTTTTCAGTTGAGATAATTGAGCAGCAAGTTCTGCCACAGTTTTCTGTCCTATTTAAGCATTACAATTGTCAGCAGCCTATTTACATTTTTACACTTTTCCATTTCTTTCAGGAGCACACTTTAAATATTTGGTTCAGGCAAAATGATAGAATAAAGAAAGTTCAGCTGAGTTCTCCCAATATTTTCTTCCAAAAAACTTTAAGATAATGTCTTGAATTTAATTCTGAAGTAATAGAGTCAACAGAAAGTCAGAGTGAGACATCCTAACAGTTCAAGACAATATTGGAGATGGAGAAAGAGAAATCTTTGACTTGGGTAAGGTGTCTGGCTTAGAGCTCAAAAAAATGAAACACTGGTGGTGGAACTAGGTCATGGTGACAGAAAGGAGTTTTCATGCCAGAGCTGGTGAGGAAACCACACAACTGGCCAGAAAGTTTATAGGGTATCCTGTCACCACAATGCCTACCCAAAAAGTTGCTGTTTGGCAACTCCATTGGTTATACCTATTTTTGGCTCATAGTTCAAGGGCAAGCAGAAGCACTTGGATCAAGATGGAATGGAAAATCTGAAGAGCAATATCACTTCTAGGCACAAGGGATCTTGTGGGTCTATGGACCCAGAGGAACAGTATTATTTTTTGTCTCAAGATATCATTGATTCTTCCTGGATAAGGACAAGAATAAAGACCAAGAGAGTAGTGTCCACAGTTCTCCCTTGAACATACAATATTGAAAGCACAAAAAAAAATTTCCATGTCCTCTGAAAAACTCTACTAGACAAGTAGATGGCACAGTGGATAGAGTGCTGGGTCTGGAATAATCAGCCTGCCACTAGCCATTTAACGAGCATTACCTCCTCATCTGTAAAATGAGCTAAAGAAGGAAATGGAAAACAACGTCTGTATCTTCAACAAAAAAAAATTCAAATGGAGTCATAGAGAGTCAGATATGACTAAAATGACTCAACAATAACAACAATATACACAGTTAGTAATTATAACTATGAAGGTAAATGGAATAAGGTAACCCATAAAATGGAAGCAGGGAGAAGAATTAATTATGAATAAGAAACTAGTTATCAACTGGAAAGTGGCCCTTATTTTTAGAAATTTGGTTTTGTTAACTATATATTTGAGAGTCTGTGAAAGACTTAGCTATTCTGACCAAGACAATTGTCTAAAACACTTCTAAAAGCTCCATGATTAAAAAAATATTCTCTCTGCCTCCAGAGAGAGAATTGATGAACTCTAGTGATATTGATAGGTCAAAAGGTATGAATGGTTTTATAGCCCTTTAGGCATAGTTTTAAATTGCTAAACAGAATGGTTGGATCAGTTCACAACTCCACCAACAATGCATTAGCATCTCATTTTTCCCCACATCCCCTCCAACATCTGTCACTTTCTTTTTCTGTCATATTAACCCATCTAATAGTTGTGTGATAGTATTTCAGAATGATTTTAATATCCATTTCTCCATTCAATAGTGAATGAGAGCACTTTTTTTAAAGTGGCTAGAGATAACTATGATTATTTAAATGATCAAAAGATAAGCGCATTTTTCAGATTATCAATTGGGGAATTGCTCTTATTTTTCTAAATTTCACTCAGTTGCTCATATGTTTGAGAAATGAGACCTTTATCAGAGAAACTTGCTTCATCTTTTCCCATAATTACTCTTTCTAATTGTATCTCCCCCATTTATCTATTCTTTTTCTTGTCTTACCTTATATTTTCTCAAAAGTATTTTGCTTCATACTATTCCCTTCTTTAATGTGCTCTCCCTTTTATCATATCCCTTCTTGTCCCCTTCCCCTTCAATTATCCTTTAGGTCAAGATAGATTTCTACATCCAAATGAGTATGTGTATATACTTTGAGCCAATTCAGATGATAGTAAGGTTCACTCCTTGCCCTTTACCTCTCCCTTCTTCCCTTTAACTGAAAAATCTCCTTCTTGCTTTTTCATGCATGATAATTTGCCACATTCTGATTTTTAATCAAGAATGCTTGAGTTTTTTTTTATTTTATTGACTATATATATATATTATGTATATATGTATATATGTATCTTTTAACTGCCATAATAATGAGAAAGTTCTAATTAGTTACAAGTATCATCCTTCCATGCAGGAATGTAAAGAGATAAACCTTATGATATCACTTTCCTGATTACCTCCTTATTCTTCTCCAGAGTTCTGTATTTGAAAATCAAATTGTCTATTCAGTTCTGGTCTTTTCATCAATAATGCTTGAAAATCATCTATTTCATTAAACTTCCATCTTTTCCTCTGAAAAATCATACTCAGTTTTGTTGGGTAGGTGATTCTTAGTTGAAAAACTAGCTCCATTGCTCTCTGGAATATCCCAAGCCCTTCAGTCCCTTAATGTAAAAGCTGCTAAATCTTATATTAACTTGACTATGGTTCCACTATACTTCAATGGTTTCTTTCTAGATGCTTACAATATGTTCTCTTTGACCTGGGAAATCTGGAATTTGTCTATAATATTCCTGTGAGTTTTTATTTTGGGATCTCTTTCAGAAAGTAATTGGTGGATTCTTTCAATTTCTGTTTTATTCTCTGGTTTTAGACTACCTAGAAAGTTTTCCTTCACAATTTCTTGAATGATTATTTCTATATTCTGTTTGATCATGGCTTTCAATTAGTCCAATTTTTTTTAATTCTCTCTCCTGGATCTATTTTGAAATTCTATTTTTTTCCAAGGAGAGATTTCATATTGTCTTGTACTTTTTTCATTCTTTTAGTTTTATCATTTCTTGATTTCTCATAAAATCATTAACTTCCATTTGTTCATTTCTAATTTCTAAGGAATTTTTCTATATTTTTTTCATTTGGTTAATTCTACTTTTAAAAGAATTGTTTTCTTCAGTGGATTTTTTTTTTCCTGTTGCCAATTCTGATTTTTAAAACATTCGTTTCCTCATTGTTTTTTCTACTTCCTTTACCATTTGGCCTAGTCTGTTTTTTAAAGCATTATTTTATTCAGTATTTTTTGTGTGTTCTTTACCAAGCTGATGCCTTATTCTTCGTTATTTTCTTACATCTTTCTCATTTCTCTTCCCAATTTTTCTTCTATCTCGCTTACTTGATTTTAAGATCCTTTTTGAACTTTTCCATGCTCTGAAACCAATTCTTATTTTTCATGGAGGTTTTGGATATAGGAGCTTTGACTTTATTATCTTATAATTTTATTATCTTCTGTGTGCTTTTTTTTAATCTTCCTTTTCATGATAGTAATTTTGCATGGTCAGAACTTTTTCTGTTGTTTACTCATTTTCCCAGCTTATTACTTGGCTTTTAATTTTTTGTTAAAATAGGGCTTTTGCTTCTAGAGCAGAGGGTGCATTGTCCCAAACTTCAGGTGTTTTGTGCAATTATTTTCAGAGATTCATCTAAGAAATCAAAAAGTTCTTCTAAAATGTTATGATCTATGGAGGTGTGTGTTTACAATTCTCAGCCTGTGTTCATATCTATGAACAACCATAAGCATTCTTTTCTGCCCTGTAACTATGAAGATAATCTCTGTCCACAAGCTCTGATGCTATAGTGGTCTTCTTCAGCCTGGAATTATCACCCAGGATTGCAACTGGGATCAAAGTATGGGCAAAGCCTCAGTTCTAGTAGTTAACCCTGTTAGCAATCTGCTTCTGACCAGATGTTCAACCTCCTTACCTTCTGTAGACTAAGACCTCCAAAATTCACCACCATAAACTTCTAAGTGACTTCCAAGACCTGTTCCTGGTTTGCTGGGGTCAGGGCTGTGTTCCACTCTCATCCAGGGGTGAGAAACTTTTCCTGCCAAATTTCTAAGTGGTCTTTGGTGTGTGCAGGCTGAGAGGTCTGGAAAGTGACACTGCTGCCACTAATGCCACTCAGGTCACTCTGAGATCTGCCCCATATCTGTTAAGGCTGGGGCTGTGCAGGCACTGTCAGCTTCAAATTGCCCTCCACTCTCATTCAGGTCTGACATATCTTTCCTGACAACCTTCTGAGTTGTCCTGTATAAAATTGTTTTACTCCTTTTTGTGGGCTCCAAAGCTCTAAAATTTATTTAGAGTTTTTATTTAAAGATATCTTGAGGGATTTTGTAGAGACTTCAGGTGACTCCCTGCCTTTACTTCACCTTCTTGGCTCAGCCCTCTGGGATTCAAAATTTAAAGAGCAACAAATGGTTAAAAACAATTCTTATGTCTATTTCTGAAATAGTTGATGACCCTGAAACCAGGAGGACTTTTTTTAGATTTGAACTAATCTGGATGAGACACTTAACACCGTCTAGCTGTGTGACCCTGGGCAAATTACTTAATAATTTCTCTGTATGTTTGGTGCTCTCTGAGCAAATATGTTAAATGCCGTTTATATTATGTTATGATAAATAGAGGGATGTTGTTAATAAGTAAAAAAGTGTATTGGCTTATGACACAATACTTTTTCTCATCCTCTAATTAGATCACACCTTTTTTATCCTAGTTTTTTTGGATTTGTGAATAAATCTGTGCTCCTCTTCTCCATCCCTTTCACAATTAATGTAGAGTGAGATGTTATCCCATCATGGTCTTTATCTTTCTAAGCTGAAGAATTATAATTTGCTCTGTTTTCATATATTAGCGCTACCACCCTTTTGATCGTTATCATCCATGAAACGTCTCCAGCTCTATTATGCATAATATCTACTGAGAACTTAGAGTAAGTCTATAATTCTGGGATCTTATCAAAGAGTGAGATCATATTAGAATATATAATTTCAAGTCATGAAGATAAAACCCCTTGTAATTTAATTTTTTCCAATGAGTTTCATATTAAAAATAAATTAATTCAAATATATGAGCAATATGTTCACTTTATACCTAAAAATTGAATAGAAAAATCTTGAAAATCCCACAAAACTTTTAGAATCTACAATTTTATTCCCTTTCTTGATAGACACAATCAGGAAAAAAAAAAAAAAACCTATAACAAATGCTTTGAATATGAGCAGACTCTAGTATAATAGCAATGGATAAAAAAGTTTTCTACTTTCTTTCAAATTCCCTTTCTAATGACATAACAGGATTTTATTCTTTTTGGGGGTGGGGATTGTTTTCTCAGGTGGTCACTTAACCCCGCTATGTTAAAAACTAGCAATCTGAAAATGGGAAGAGAAGAAATATAATGCCTATTTGGACCTACAGATCAGACAATGTTTCCAAGATGATCTAAGTTCTAAAGCTAGAGAATAGTGCAGGACTCTAAAGTTGAGTTGTGGCTAGGTGATCCAGAATCCATGGACAGTTTTTTCCTAGAATGCCTCAAGAATTCTGCCTTGCTCTTTAGATAATAAACTTGAAATGGAAGTAAAGACACTTAAAATGAGATTTAGGATCCTACCTTAGAGTCATTATGTAGTCATTAAGTTGCATATTCAGCAGGCTTTAGGTTGTGTTATGTTGTTTTGCTTTGTTTTCAAAAAAGGGATTATTATCCATGTAGTAAACAACAGAGTCATTCTGAGTTTAAAGTGAGTTAATAAATACAAAATATAATATAAATTTGGATATTCACATTGTCTTCACATAAAAAACTTTATGGAAATGCCCCCAAATCATTTAAATATTATGGCAGCAAGGCTTGTTTACATGATACTACAATATCCAATAACTTTAGATACTTGTTTTGTTTTATACCCAGCCTTGACCCCATATTTATTTGAATATCTACCTTTTTCTTTGCATTAGCAAATTTTTTTGTTAGAATTTTCTTGTGGAAACACTCCCCTTTTGACATTTTTCTGTTTCTGGCCTAGATCAGTCTCTATCCTGATCTTCACTGATTTTACCCTTTCTTTTCCTTAAACATCTGAGTGAAAGATAGAAAAATTAGCTTATCTATTCCATTAAAAATGTTTGGTATATAACCTCAGCAGGGTCTTAGCAACAATTTCACAACATTTCTGCTTTATATAAAGCAATATCTAAATTGTCACCCACAGCAATTACTTCAAATCTAGTATTCCCTTCTCTAATATTCAACCATTCTTTCACCTTCTATTAGCTTAGCCTCCATTTCTTTGCTTATCCTTTCAATTTCCCCACTAATTCTTCAGAATTTCTCAGCAGCAGCATCGCATACTTTCTCCTCTTTTCCTCTAATCACAAAATAAGAAATAATCCTCTGTCTTATTATGCCTTAACATTTCTATCTGTTTCCCTAATTTTCTCTACTTTTACATCCTTCAGAAGTCTTTTATAAAGCCATTCTAACCTTGTAAACTTCCCCCTATTTAATTATATTTCCTGAATATAGTTCCTTCTAGTAGAAAATGATAAATACTTTAAAACCTCTAAAGAAATATTATGTGATCTTTTTTAGGTGTGTGTGAAAGGGAGATTAAAGGTGAAATTCTTATGATTTTATCTATCAATGGAGAATGGCTGAACAATTTGTAGCCTATAATTATAATGTATGCTATTGTGTTGTAGGAAATGATAAGAGGAGTAATTTCATAACAACCTGGGAAGACATATATGAACTTATGTAAAGTAAGCAGAACCAAGAAAACACTACATACAGTATATAGTAAGAAGGATCAAATGAAAAAGACTTAGCTATTCTGATAAGAAAAAAGCTCCAAGACAATTCTAAAGCACCTGTGATTTAAAAAAAAAAAATTGTCATCTACCTCTAGAAAGAAAACTAATGTATTCTAAATGCAAATTTAATCATGATTAAATTTTTTGTTTCTTTTTTTCTTTCTATGGAAATATGTTTTGCATTGCTTTACATATATAATTGATAACAAAATGCTTGTCTTCTCAAAGAAGAAAAAAAGATAAGAGATATGGAGAAAATTTGACACTCAAATTTGATAATCAAAAAATTGATGTTAAATTTTTACATGTATTTGGGAATTATTTGATAATATTAAAATATAATTAAAAGAAATAGGAATGAAGGTTAATGGAATACAGTAGACATACAATTTACATAAGCAAATAAAAATAATAAATTTATATTTAACAACAAGATTTTAGTATAAGAATTCATCATTTAGTTCAAAATGTACTGGAAAAGTTGGAAACAGTATGACAAAATTGGGCATAGACATATCTCACACAACCTACCAAGATAAAGTCATCATAATGGATACATGACCTAGATATTTATAAAGAGAAAATTTACAAGAAAATTAGAACATGAAAGATAATTTATCAGGCTGATGGATAGGTGAACAATAGAAAGTCAAATTAGTTATAAAAGGTATATTATGGATTATATCATATTTAAAAAGATTTTATACAAATAAAAAATTATAGCCAAGGAAAGCAAAAAATTGGGGGCAATTTTTATAAATTGTTGGAGAAAATAAAGGTCTCATATCTAAAATATATAAAGAACTTGTCAAATCTATAAGAATACAACTCATTTCTAGATATGAATAGGTAGTATCTAATGAAGAAATCAAAACAATTTATAATCATACAAAAATGCTCTAAATCATTGTTGATTAGAAAAATAAAGATTAAAACAACCTTGAGATATCATTTTATACCTACCAGATTAGCTAAAATGATAGAAAGGGAAAGTAGAAAAATGTTCAAGATATGGGAAAGTATGAGATCTTCAGTCATTGTTGGTGGAATTATAAAATGATTCAACCATTTTGGAGAGCAATCTAAAATTATGCCCAAAGATTTATTAGATTACCTATACTTGACCCAGCAATACTACTACTACTTGGTATATTTCAAAAGATGAATGGGGGAAAGTAAAAGAACCTACATATTCTAAAATGCTTATAGAATTCGCTGTAGTAGCAAAGAATTGGAAATTGTAGGGATTCCTTTCAACTGTGGAATGGTTAAATGAGTTGTGGTATATGATTGTAGTGGAATACTACTGTGCTATGAGAAATAATTAGCAGGGGCAATTAGGTGGCTCAGTGGATACAGCCCTAAGCCTGAAGTCGGGAGGACCTGAGTTCAAATCTGACCTCAGACACTCAGACACTCAGACACTCCAGCTGAGTGACCCTGGGCAAGTCATTTAACTCCAATTGCCTCAGTTAAAAAAAAATAGCTCAGTAATTTTAAAAATACATGGAAAGATGTACAAAATAATGGGGTAAAATAAGCAGAACCAAGAAAACATTATATACAATAACAGCAATATTGTTTTTAAAATGACTTTGGTGAAGGGAATGAAGAGGAATAAAGGGAAATAATTTGGAACTTAAAGTTTTAAAAATGAATGTTAAAAATTAAAAATACACACTGTAATTGGGGAAAATAAAATGCTATATAAAATGTAAAGGTAAGAATGACTTTAAATGACTGTTATTTTGTCTATTACAAGGACCCAAATTAACTATAAATAGCATATAAAGAAAGGTGCTACCCGCATTTAGGGAAAAAACTGATAAATAAAAGTATGTATAGAATATTTTTACATACATATACCTATCTGTATATAATGTTAACCATTATATAATGGTTATTATATAATAATATATAATCATATTATATATAATATAAGGCTGGGGTAAAATGGAAGAAAAAAAGAGAAAACAAAAAAATTTACATGGTAATTTTGAAAGGAATACCAAGTTGTGCAGTTTCTTGTACAATTATCTTTTTATTGTACTGTTATAAAAATGCTTGTATTATTCCAAAAGGTAAAAAGAAAAAAAGAATAAAAATAAAAACTGGGAAATCCCAGCTTTCTTGGCAGTAAATCCATGATGCCAGGAGATACATCTTATATAAATGTCCAGTATCTCCCAGTACCTAGAAAAAGTCTTTGTATATAGTAAATACTTAATAAAGTAAGATTGAATGAAATCTCTTACCAAGAAAAAATTGGGGGATGTTATTTAGTTAAGTCCTAAGAAGAAAAAAAAATGACATTTGCAGAGTCACAGTGAAATTAAGAAAATATAGAAATTGTAAGTAAGGATGTTAAGAAATGCTCTGTTTTAAATTGCATTGATGGGAATGAGAAAATTTCTTTGAGTTACAAGAAACTGGCAATAGTAGAAATAATAACAGTAAGAAAAAAGTTCAAGTTTGTAGAAAAAAGTACATCAATGGAAATGATGAAAGATATGATATGCAATAACAAAATGTCCTGGAAATGTTGCATAAAAAAAGAAATATGAAAAGACTTACATGATGCAAAGTGAAATGAGCAGGTCCAGGATAACATTTTATATAGTAACAGCAATATTGTAATATTTCCATTTGTAATCTATGTCTTTGAAGATGGATAGCATCTTTATTTACAAGTCCAAGTCTTTTCATATTCTTCCAAATCAATCAGCTCATCATTTCAAACACCACAGCAATATTACAACCTATGAGAGATTGTCTATGAGAATTTCACTCCTGCTCCAATTTTCAACTATGAAAATGGTTGAAATGATCAACCATGAATGACTTAGCTATCCTTAGCAATACAATCTTCAAAGACAATTCCCAAAGACTCATGAAAACCATCATCCACCTCCAGAGAAAGAACTGATGAGATTTGAATGCAAATTGAAGTATATTAGTTTTAATTTTCTTTGTTTGTTAGGATGGATTTTTTTGTTCTTTCACAACATGACTAATCTGGAATAAGTTTTTCAAGATTCCACATGTACAACCTATATTAAATTCCTTACTGTGTCAGAGAGGGGAAGAAAGAGAATGGGAGAAATTTTGTCATTTAAAAATATTAAAAATTAATGCTAAAATTTTTGCATGTAATTGGGGGGAAGTAAATTAGGAGAAAAGTAAAACATTATTTATCAAAAAGAAATATATATCCCTTGAGTTGTCAGGACCTAAAAATCCAATCTTAGTCTAGGGGGGAATAAAGACTTTAAATTTGTGCTGTGTGCTGCTTTTCAAAGAAAGGGGAATGATATGACGAAGTATAGACAGGAAAAGAGTGTAGAAATGCACAGATGGGGTGGAGAGCAAAAGAAGGTTCACAGAGAAAACAAAAAACACAGAGGAAGATTTACAAGATAGGGAGGGGGCCTGTCTGCTGATCTTCCATTATCCAGGGATGCCAAGCAAAGCTGTGCTGATCAAATTTGTCCTGAACCACTGCTGAAAAGAAGGAAGTAGTAATAGTGCAATAGCTGGTAAAAGCGGGGAAAGGGAAGATGGAGAGTTCTTGGAGAGTGGGGAAGTTAAGAAATAGGAAAACAATATAGCTCATATTAGAAATAAAGCAGAGGATATGGAGGGATAGAAATAGGGTGAGAAGGATAATGAGAAAAAATTAGGAAGGAGGAAAATATATAAGTAATTATAGCTTAGAATGTGAATGGGATGGATTTATCCACAAAATGGAAAGTGATAACAGATTAAAATTTTGAATTCAACATTATATTGCTATAAAAATGAGAGATACAAAAATAAAGTTACATCTAAATAACTGAAGTAATATTTATTGTTTGTGGGTATGTAAAGCCAATATAATTTTTTTTTAATGACAATCTGACGTAGCAAGTCTATTTATGGAATGCCATCCCAATTAAATTACTAAATAATTATCTTATTGAGAAAAAAAATGATAACAAAATTCTTTTAAAAGAACAAAAGGTCAGAAACTTCAAAGAAACCAGGGGAGAAAGGTGTAAAAGAAACAGATTCATTAGTATCAGACCTTAAAACATATTATATCATAAGAACATTGTTAAAGTATAAAATGGATGTTTCTGTTTTTTATTTATATTTTAAATTATAATTTTGTATAAATAAAACCTATACAGCCAAAAAAGAAAAGAAAAGAAAAGAAAGAATGCACAAAATTGGAGCAGGAGTGAAATTTTCAAGATAATTTCTCACAGAGAGTGTGATTGGTTGGAATATTGCTGTGGTATTTGAAATGATGAGCTGATTGATTTGGAAGAACATGAAAAGACTTAGACTTGTGAATAAAGATACTATCCACTTTCAAAGACACATATTACAAATGGAAATAAGCATAGTACAACCTTACATATGTGTATATTATTGTATATATGTATATTTATAGATAATTATGTATGCGTAATCATGTATCCATGCTTAATTATAACCTTTTTGGAGTAAAGGGAGAAAAAAAAGTAGAAAGTACATAGCAAAGCATAAAAGAAAATCCAAAGGAAGCAAAGAAAAATTGAACAGTTTAAAAATTGTTAAAACTGTGTGATATTTATTATATAGGTTTTCTTGAAATGGAAATTTAATGCTTTATATTGAATATTCTCAGGTTCTGAGGGAGAAAAAGATTTAACTGACTTAAAAGATTAAGGCTTGGACCATCAATATAACTTCTCTGTTGACTGAATATGAAAACAGACAAGACAAAGAATTAGAGCTCTTCTTTTAGTCTTTGGACTACATGCAGAATAGTAATATGAACAACCTCAGCACAGGAAAGCCTCATTCAAATCAATCAACTGACTCCTCAGTGAAAAAATCCTTCCTTGTTTTTAATGTACTTCCCCTGCTATGGTTAAATAAACTTCTTTTGTTGACTTAAAAATAAATGCCTTATTTAGAAGGTACTATGTGAGTTAGGAACTGAAGGGAACTAGAGATCCTGACAGACAATGGTGAGAAAGGGGGATGTTTCAATTCAATGTTGGACAGTCTTTTTTTTAACAGGTATTTTTTGAAAAGAACCAGCTCAGTCTCCAATGTTATAAGGAGTTAAAAGTTAGCCTGAACATTTGCACCATGGTATTCATCTTGTTGAGCTTTCAAGTTAGTTTAATGTTATTTATCTGTTTATTTTGCTATTGACAATATACCAGCGAGAGTGAAACAGCTTTAAAAAATCTCACAACTCTGACCAAAATAGAAACCAATCAAAATTTCAAAAAAGCTAACATTTGTGCGCTTTTAAAATTGTCTAATCTGCAAGAAAAAATAGTAAGGCAGAGTTCTGAACTAGTGGCACTTTACTAAAGTTCCATGATTCCCTCTAATGAAATGAATCTTAGATTCTCCTCGTGGTATGAAATGTCTCTCTTTTCAAGATCTTATTTTTATGGGTTTGATACCCAAATATGCAAAAACGGTATGGTAAAAATAAAAAATGTCATTGGTTGATAGACTTTGTTCTTGAGGGCCAAAAATGATTTATCAGCCAAAAATATGTCTATAAGAAGAAAGGACATTTTTGGTTAAATGAAGAATGGAACTTCTTTGATGATTAAGTGGTCCTAACATAGTCATCTGCTCATGTTAGATGAGAGAGTAGTCTGGAAGTACAAAAATAAGTTAGTGGACTTGCCATATAATTGAGTCACCTTCATTGTGTTAGGGTTGGTCTCCATAACAAGGGAAAACAAAGGCTAAAGGACCTCTAGTTAGCTTTTTATGATTAAGCAAATGAATTTACATTCTGTAGCTCACAGCTCTGGGTCCAATATATCCCTATGGGATAATATCAAAGTGATTAATATTGACTGGAATAGAGTAGGAGTCCAAAGGAATCATTTCTCACACATACTTCTCACATCTTAGCAAAGGTTTAATGAGCTAGAGATACAGAATGACTATGCTTTCTCAGACATGACCAAAGTGTTGATTTGTTTTACTTGACTACAGATATTTCCTACAGGCGAAGGCTTCCGCTTGAAAGGGGTCAGGTGAAACAGGATGTCTGTTAATGGAGAGTGATCAATATGGAAATAAAATATCATTGATAAAGCATTTTTAAAATACAAAGAGGAAAACAAAAAGTACAGAAGGGCACATACTATATTTCTACCCCTGTTTTATATATATATGTGCCAATAGAGTATTCTTTTAAAAACTATATTAATAAAAGTTCATAGTTTTTTATACAATCCAATTTCCTACTCTTTGTATTTTGCAATTATTAAATTTATAACAAAAAAGAAAAGCTTTTAAAATATGTAAAAAAAAAAAAAAAGAAAGAAAGAAAGAAAGAAAATCAATAGAAATTGACTTGTCTTTAGGGTCTAATTACTTGATTCATCCAAATCAGTCAAGGCAGACTTGTATAGCCTGAAGGCCCATATAATATGCAAGCTAGAAGAGATCATAGAGATCAACAAGTTCAACCCAAGTGAGACATTGAAACTTAGAGGAATAAAGTAACTTGTTCAAGGATACATGACCAGTTGTTGGTACTAGGTATGTTGTACCTCATGCCTGGGAGATTATATGTACATATAATCTTTTATTATTTTTTCAGACTATTAAATCATCTTGCAACTTGCATTATGATTATTTCTGTACTTATTTACCCTTCTTATTAGAGTTTCAGCTTCTTGAGGGCAGAGACTGCACTATGTTTCAACTTTTTATTAGTCATGTCCAACTCTTTGTGACCCCATTTGAGGTTTCCTTGACAAAGATATTGAAGTGATTTTCCATTTCTTTTTCTAGCTCATTTTACAGACAAGGAAACTGAGGCAAATGGCATTAAGCCCAAGAACTCACAGCTAGTTCATGTCTGAGGTCAAATTTGAACTCAGATCCTCTTAGTTACAACCCCAGCACTCTATGCACTTTGTTACCTACCTGTCTTATATACAAAATAAGTGGTTATATTGAATAGCCAGCATTAGAATTCAGGTTTCTTAATTTTCAGATCACTATGCTTCCCACTAAACTGCTACTTGACTTTCCATAAAGAAACTTTACAATTATTACCACATTTGATCCTCACAACAATCCTGAAAGACAAATGTTGCTATAATTCTTACTTTATATTTGAGATAACAGAGATAAACAAAAATTAAGAAATTTGTCCAGAGCTACAATTACTGAATGTTTGAGGCCAGATTTGTACTCAGATCTTCCTGACACCAAAACTGATACTTTATTCATTGTGCCATCTGCTATTTCAAACAAACAAAAATAATTTGAAAAGGGAGGTGGTTAAATATTATTCTTTATAACTATAAAGCTTCTAATAATAATTTCTGTTTTTGAAAAAAATATAGCAAGCTCTTCAAATCATGGACCATATCTATAAAATCATTGTACCCACTCCAGTAACAAGGGCAGTTGTTTATACCTAGAAGAGATCTAAATAAATATGCATTTGAATTAATGAAGTTTATCATTTCTTTTCATAAAAATAATACTTTATTTCCAAAATACTTTCACACATTATTTTATTTCTTATCCAAAGTGGTTCTTTGAGGTAACTTGAGCAGGTATCATTTTTTTTTTCATTTTATGGATAAGAGAACCAGTATACAGAGAGGTCAAGCAATTATCCTGAGGTCCTATCATATATACTTGATGGAGCTAGGATCAAATCCCAGGTTTTATAATTCCCAAGGCCTCGGTCTTTCCTCTGTACTGCACAACTTTGCCCCAAAGCAATAACTACATGAATTGAAGGAATTAAGTCCTCAGGTATGAAGTTATATTAAAGAAAGTAAACAAAATCAAAGATTTCTCAGTGCAGAGAATTCCTTTTACCAGGTGCAGATAGAAACATGAATATTACTTAGTAAATTCTTAGGAAGCTAAGTATCACACAGATAAATAAGTGACTGAAGCAGTTCTTGAGCCTATTCTTTCATGGAATTCTGAAGAAAAAATATAAATATTTCAATCTCTATATAGATTCAATATAGCTTTTTTTTACTAAGATTTAATAAATTAATAATTTAAGAAGGAATCACAATATGTGTCAAAGTAAATATTATTTCTATTAAAATGATCTCTAAGCACCCTGAAATTTTAATTGTGGGAATGCTGATAAATCTCTGTAATTTTTAAAGCTATTAAGCTAAATAGATTTCTCCTATTGCTGCTTTAATGTGATATAGCTAATATTCAGATAGCTTCAAGAAGATGTTATATCCTTTCCCTAGGAAACAGATATTGCTACCAGGTCAATTTTTGTACTCAGCCTCACATTTTACTGTTGTTATCATTCATTTGTAAAATGTATGAAATCACTTCTGTAAAATGTCATGGTATTATTTGTACTGTGGAAAATCATTTTCTTTTCCTCACTGTTAGTAATAACCCTTAGAAGTTTGGAATTAATTTCTGTTCTCTTGCCATTTCCCCCCTGTTCACATCATTTCTGAGCCCTGGTATATAAATGTTGGCATTTGGGGGCTGGAGAACTTTTTGACTCTAACCATAGAGTGAATATCACCTCAAACATACACTGGCTGGAATCAAAGGTAGAGAATATTGACTTCTTTCTTAGAGATGATTCACCTACAACACATCACAAATGTTCTATATAAATTTCTCAAGAGTGAATAAAACATTTGGACTAAATAATCTGCAACCTATATGGTTCTATATGAGCTATATGAATCTCCCTTAATTGATTGGTATGCATCAACAAAGTCAGCCTCAGGAACAAGCAATTCAACAGTTCAATGGAAACCAGAGACAACCTCATTGCTTCTGTATGTAAAATATATTTCAAACAATGAATTCTTCCTTACCTTGTATGGTTACTGATGTTGAATGAAGACTCAGAATGCAATCATCACAAAAAAAAAAAAAAAATCACACATGGGAGTGAGTACAAATTAAGGACAATAAAAACAACTTCTTGCCAAGTAGGCTGAATTACATTGTCCTGAGAGTCTCACCATATGTCAATTAAAGTAGTTTTTTTCTTTTTCTTTAAAGATATTGAAAGCATCCTTGAATTCTAAATGTAAAAGGCACCAAGGGTTCACACTACTAATGAAACTTCCTGGTGACTTGGATACAAAAAGCAGTAAGAAGTCAACTGTAATGGGCTGAGGCTTGAGTTGATGCACTGAGGTCCCAAGCACATGAGGCTAAATAGTAATTGGACCATACTCTATTAATAGATAAGCTTGGAGAGAGAATGGCCCCCACCCACTCTTTGTGCAAGTCCTGATGTGTTGTATAGGAAATGACGATTTTGGTGGGTGGAGGCAGGGGAGTGGAGAAGGAAGGGGAGGAGAGACTTTTGGGACGGCCATTGCCACGGTTGCCTCCACTGTTGGCTCCACTGTTGGCTCGGCTCCCGTCGCTCTCTCTTAGCTGGCTTCCTGTCGCAACTGCCTATATTTGCTATCGCAATCTTTCTAGCCTATATTTGCTATAGCAATCTTTATTCACCTCTTCACTTCAATAAATATTGAAGATTTTTCCCTTAACCTGAATTCCTGACTCCGGCTGACTTTAAACACGCGGTCATTACATTTGGCGCCCAACGTGGGGCTCGAACCCACGACCCTGAGATTAAGAGTCTCATGCTCTAGATGCTATTACAAAATTTGTCTTTTGAAATCTTGACCCCTAATGACTGGAAATCTATAGCAAAGATATGCCTAGAACCTGGACAAAACTACTTGTGGCTTTCTGAATATAGTGAGCTCTGTAGGATACAAGCCCAACAAAATAGTCAAAGTGGAGTTCATGCTGCAATCACCTATGACCTACTTACAGGTACAGGTCCTTATGCAAATGTCGCAGCACAAATTAATTATTCTGTAGCAGCATATGAGCAAATTGCTGTTAATGCTATCAAAGCGTGGGCTTCCCTCCACAATAAAGACGACAAGAGGGGGGCCTTCACAAAAATAACACAAGGGCCAAATGAACCCTTTGCTGACTTTGTGGGACGTTTGCAGACAGCTATCACAAGAACAAATGGAGAAAATCCAATAACAGACGTTTTGATAAGGCAACTTGCTAAGGAAAATGCTAATGAGGTTTGCAGAAGAATTATACTAGGACTGCGCAGGGATGCTCCTTTAGAGGAGATCATAAGACGCTGTGCCACAGTGGACACAGGTGCCTTTTATACCCAGGCTATGGTGCAGACTTCCCAAAATCCAAACATGGGAAGACAGAGTCCCTCTTGGCAAGGGACTTCCAGAGAGACTCGTAGATGCTTTCAGTGTGGAAAAGTAGGGCATCTGAAAGCTCAATGTTGGTATAGAGATAGAATGGGAAAACAAGGTGGGAGAACAAGACCCCAAACTCCATGTCCAAAATGCAACAGAGGCTTCCATTGGGCCTCAGAATGCAGACAGATTCAGGGAAACGGGATGAGGGGCCCAGCCCCAGGGCCCCAGGCAAAAAACACTTGGGGCATGATGGCAGCCAATGGTGCACCCAGGGAGGGCCTAGAAGTCCAGTATCCAGACATGACCAATCAGCCAGAAAGCCATATGATGGGAGAAGGGGATTACACAGTCAACCAGCCAGGAAGCAACCTGATGGCAGAAGGGAATTACAATTGGGGAGAATAGAGCTGTATGCAGCTGGGACAACTGAGATACCCCCTGGAGAGGTGAAATCTGTTCCTCTCCAGCCTATGGATCCCCTACCTCCAGGCACAGTAGGCTTGACCATTTCACCTCCTTTTTGTACGTACAAAACAGTGTCCATCCACACACTGATGTGGGAAACTGGGGAATGTGTAGATAATATCCCAGTCACTAATACAGGTAGACAATGTGTGACTTATCACCCAGGAGAAGTAGTAGCATCAGGTTTACTCATACAGAATCCTAATAAGCAACCTGGTGATAGTCACCCAGGTTCTGACTCCAGACCACAAAATCCAGGAATTTACTGGACAGCAGCTGTAACAGCTGACCGACCTATGCTCACGATCTATATAAATGGCCTACCATTGGAAGGATTGGTAGACACAGGTGCAGATCGTACAGTTATTAGAGGTGCCAATTGGCCCAGTCACTGGCCAAAGATTAAAGCAGACACCTATATGTCTGGAGTAGGAGGATCAATAGCAGCTGAAGTTAGTGCTGCCCCTATGAGATGGACTTTTGAAGGCAAAACAGGAGTTTTTACTCCTTTTATAGTTGAAAAACTCCCCATCAATCTGTGGGGAAGAGATGTTTTACAACAATTAGGGTTAAAAATGAGTACTTCGGTTTTTTAAGCAGGGCTGCTGTTGAAGGCCTGCCAACACTTTCACCTGTTCCTATCCAATGGAAAACTGATACACCAGTGTGGATAGAACAGTGGCCCTTGGGTAGTGATAAAATTCAGGCCTTATTAGATATAGTACAGGAACAGCTTGAACAAGGACATTTACAACCTTCTCTAAGTCCTTGGAATTCCCCAGTGTTCGTTGTAAAAAAGAAATCAGGAAAATGGAGGATGCTCACTGATTTAAGAAAAGTAAATGAACAGATGGAAACTATGGGAACTCTTCAGCCTGGACTTCCATCTCCTACTCAATTGCCTAGAGAGTGGCCTCTTTGGGTCATCGATATTAAGGATTGTTTCTATTCTATCCCTCTGGATAAGGAAGATATGAAAAGATTTGCCTTTTCAGTGCCCAGCGTTAACTTAGCTGAGCCTTATAAAAGATATGAATGGACAGTTTTGCCACAGGGAATGAAAAACAGCCCCACTATGTGTCAAATGTATGTTGCTGCTGCTCTTGCTCCAATAAGAAAAGAATTTCCAAAAGTTATATTATTACATTATATGGATGATATATTGGGATGTGCACCTGAGGAACAAATGTTAGAAGCATGTCTACAAAAGACCATAGAAACACTAAGATACTACAAATTATATATAGCTGAAGAGAAAATTCAAAGACATGCTCCTTTTCAATATTTAGGATATGAAGTATACCCTAAGGTGCTTACAGTACAAAAACTGTCCTTAAGAACAGAGAAGCTAAACACCTTAAATGATTTTCAGAAATTGATAGGAGATATCCAATGGATGCGACCAGTGTTAGGCTTGACTACCTATCAGTTACAACCATTATATGATATTTTAAGGGGAGACAGTGCTTTAAATTCACCACGCCAGCTTACAAAAGAAGCTCAAGAGGCTTTGAGAGAAGTTGAACTGGCTTTATCCAATGTGGTTGAGAGAGTCACTCAAAAACCCTTGGAAATAACAGTTTTTGCCACACAAGAGGCACCCACAGCAGTCCTTCATCAAGGAGACAGTGTGATAGAGTGGGTGAACCTCCCGGCACAACCAGAACAAAGCCTTACTCCTTACCCAGTGCTTGTGGCTAGAATTTTGTTAAAGGCCATTAAGCGAGCAGTACAATTATCTGGGACAAGACCTGATAAGATATACACCTTTTACACCAATACACAAATTAATGTGTGTTGTGAGACCATCCAGAGTGGCAAATTTTATTAGCCATGGCTCCTAATTTTATACATGGGTCTCCATTAAAGATAACCAGACTTTTACATAATTGGCGATGGATTCTTGAAGAAAAAGTTTCTAAAGTTCCTCTTAAAGGACCAACTATCTTTACAGATGCATCCAAACACAATATTTGTGCTGTATACTCTCATGATTTAACCATAAAGAGAGTAGTCAGAACTCCTTTTCAGTCCACTCAGCAGAACGAATTGTATGCAATCATGTTAGCTCTCACTTATTACCCAGGAGACATAAATATAATATCTGATTCAGCTTATTCAGTAGGTGTGGTACAAAGAATTGCCACAGCCCAAATAAAATTTGCAGCTTCTAATATATATCAGCTCTTTAAGGAACTTCAGGAGCAAGTGAGAAAACATCCAGGTAAGATTTATATCTTGCATGTCCACTCACATAGTGGGCTCCCAGGCCCTATTTTTGATGGGAATTCAAAGGCAGATAGCCTTTTAACTATGTTAGCCAGTACACCTTTATTTCAGGAGGCCCAGGAATCCCATTCTAAATACCATCAGGCTGCTCGAGCTTTGCGTTTACAATTTGGGATTACAAAAGAGGAAGCTAGGAGCATAGTAAAAAGCTGTACAGCTTGCCTTCCTTTCCATGCTCCTACACTGCCTCCAGGAAGAACCCTCGTGGTTTGAGACCCAATGAAATCTGGCAAATGGATGTGACCCATTATAAATCTTTTGGTCGTCTGTCTTTTATCCATGTTGTGGTAGACACCTTTTCAGGATTCACTTTTGCCATACCAGCAGCAAAAGAGACAGCCCGAGTGGTCACTGAATTTCTCATGCAAGCATTTGCCATTATGGGTGTGCCACAAGCAATAAAAACAGACAATGGTCCTGCATACACCTCCAAACATTTTGCACACTTTTGTGCACAGTATAAGATTTTACACACCACTGGCATACCCTTTAATCCTCAAGGACAGGCAATAGTAGAGAGGAGAAACAGAGATATTAAGACGCTGCTCCAAAAACAAAAGAAAGGGGGAGCCACAGGTAACCCTAGAGAACTACTAAATCTAGCTCTTTATACTATTAACTTCTTGATTTTTGACAAAGATGCACTGGCTCCGGCAGACAGGTTTTATAACCCACCGGAAGGGCAATGTCCAGTGCGAGCAGCTCCACTATCTTTAGATAATCGCCAGGTGATGTGGAGAGACCCAGAAAGTGGTGAATGGAAGGGACCAGATAGGCTAACTGCTTGGGGGAGAGGGTTTGCTTGTATCTCTACAGGTGGAGAAGGAATCAGATGGGTGCCAACGAGCCGTATTCGCCTTGTCCATCGCAGAGAGACGGAGCAGACCCTTGAAACGAAGGAGAAGACCCAAGAAACATCGGGTGGTTCTGTTGCTGATTGTGCCCACCACTGAAAGAGTGTGGCAGTTACGACGTTTGACTCATGGACATAGAAAATCATTGGACTTCAAAACCCTCAGAAATCATTGGATTCTCTGAGACATAAGATTGTTGTAGGACTTTAAAGCCCTCAGGAATCATTGGATTTTCTGAGAAATGATAAGACTGTTACAGGACTTCAAAATCTGCTGGAATCATTGGCTTCCCTAAGACATAAAAAGACTTTTGCTGGACTTCAAAAACTTGGGGGGATCATTGGATTCCCTGATATGTGAAGCAATGGACAATAGACTGGTTTTGGACTATCTCTTGGCTGCTGAAGAGGTGTATGTGTGACTGCTGTTTACATACTCTCCTTCTAGGACTTCTGGCAATCTTTTACATCATACTGTTGATTTATATTGTTTGTTATACCGTTACTTGGGTGCATAATTCATGTTTGTTACACCACATCAAGCCTGCACTGACTGTGGGGAGAGTCATCACTAATAGTCTCTGCGTTGTTGCTATGTGCTATGTGTTCCCATGCTGATGGGTTTGTGCATAATAAGACCCTTGAGCCCAGAAACCTGCTAGCAACCCCCACTTCCCTTTGGTGCTTTTCATCTCCCTTCCTGAGATGTCAGGGAGGGCGTGATTATCTCCTTTTTAGTGCTTTCACCTCCCTTCCTGAGAAGTCAGGGGGGTCGTGATCACTTCCTTTTCGGTGCTTTCACCTCCTTTCCTGAGAAATCAGGGAGGGTGTGATCACCTCCCCTTGGGGGCTCTGACCTCCCTGAAGAGTCAGGGATGGCATGATCACCTGTGTTCTAAAACAAAAGAAAGCGGGAGATGTAATGGGCTGAGGCTTGAGTTGATGCACTGAGGTCCCAAGCACATGAGGCTAAATAGTAATTGGACCATACTCTATTAATAGATAAGCTTGGAGAGAGAATGGCCCCCACCCACTCTTTGTGCAAGTCCTGATGTGTTGTATAGGAAATGACGATTTTGGTGGGTGGAGGCAGGGGAGTGGAGAAGGAAGGGGAGGAGAGACTTTTGGGACGGCCATTGCCACGGTTGCCTCCACTGTTGGCTCCACTGTTGGCTCGGCTCCCGTCGCTCTCTCTTAGCTGGCTTCCTGTCGCAACTGCCTATATTTGCTATCGCAATCTTTCTAGCCTATATTTGCTATAGCAATCTTTATTCACCTCTTCACTTCAATAAATATTGAAGATTTTTCCCTTAACCTGAATTCCTGACTCCGGCTGACTTTAAACACGCGGTCATTACAGTCAACCACTTCTTTCACAGACTTCTGATTAATAGTCCAGCATGTCCAACACAAAGGCAAGGAGACTGGAGTCAAATCAATCAATGCTTTAACCTTGCTAAATATCCATTCCTTACCAAGGCTAAGTAAATCTTTTGTTTACTGTTTTCTATGATCTATGTCTTCTTTGTTCCAATTCTGAACCTGAAGTATCATACTTTTATCAATCAGTCCTAGCTTATAATAAATAATCCCTAATTACTAATTTGTGGAATGCTCTGTTGGTACAAGGGTTATGGAAAGATAATCAGGATTAGTTTTGTATCATAAAGGCTGCCTGGAGATGCAATGGTAGTAATCCTCCTAATTATATGCCATTTTGAGAGCACATATAGGGTGCTACAAATAAGTCTTAGTGACTTTCACACTCTCAGGTAGTCATAGAGTATGGGAATTGTGATATACACTTAAGTGTAAAAGGGGTACATGAGTGGAAATTACATTGTATGAAAAAACTTTGTTCTGAGTAAACAAGTAACTAGAACAATAATGACCTATAGTAAAAAAAAAAAAAAAATAGCATGGCCCAAACATTGTAATGGGAGAAGTGTAATATGAGAGATATCACTTTAAAGTTCATTTTGTATACTTTGTCCATTGACTAGGAATGATTTGCCTTGGAAAGGTGAAGCTTTACCTGGGGGGCCATGAATAATGTAAAGCATAAATATGAAATAAACCAGGGACTCTGATAAGAGGCAATGAAACGTGGAAGGTAATGAAGCTAGAAAAATTCCTTTAATAAATAGCCTCATTGTGTGGACCACAACATAGCATTTCCACTTTTTCTGTTATTGTCTGCTTGCATTTTTGTTTTCCTTCTCAGGTTATTTTTATTTTCTTTCTAAATCCAATTTTTCTTGTGCATAACTATATATAACTTTATAAATATGTATACATGTACTGTATTTAACATATTTTAACATATTTAACATGTATTGAACTATCTGCCATGTGGGGAAGGGGATGGGGGAAAGGAGGGGAAAAGTTGGAATAGAAGGTTTTGCAAGGTCAATGTTGAAAAATTACCCATGCATATGTTTTGTAAATAAAAAGCTATTTAAAATAAAGAAATCAATCTAAAGTTTCTCAAAAAAAAAAAAAAAAGTAACCTCAAAGACTATATGACCCTAGAACAGAGGAGATGGCTCTGAAGGAGAAAATGAGGGTAGCAATTTTGCATAGTCCTTTTTCTCTTAAATCTAGTTCTCTTGCAAATCTAGATGTCACCTTGCTGATGTAATTGGTCCTCTTCAAAAATGAAGGACAAACAACAATTTGGAACAGAAAAGGATGTGAAACATCTCAGCTAAGGGTTCTGTTACTGCCAAGATGGCATTCTATTTCTGAAACAGAGCCATAGAGAAATTGCATGCTACTACCACCACTATGTAGATACAGAAAGGAATGGCAGGCATTTTAGTTAAAATGCTAGTTACCCCATTAATAATTGTTCTTAGTATATTTCTCACATAAGTAGACTTGCTTATATTTTGTCTTTATTGTATTATATCAACCAAAATTCACAATTGATTAGGTATAAAGACTTGAATGGGCATCTGTGAGCCACTAGTAGGCTGTCATTACAAAAACAGAGGGATTCCTGCTGAGCCTTGTGAAGTGGGAATCAACAGGCAGAAGGAAACATGTAGGATTCCATCTAAGACTGACCCTTCTTCAAATATACTTTTGATTACTTGGAGAGCAGACAAGAAAATCTGAATATGAGCAATACCATGTCTCTTGCTGATATTTTAATAAAGTTTAATGGCTGCAAAGTTTATTGTCTATAGTAGGGCTTGTCAGAGTTATTGAAAAGGTAACATACAAATTCAGAATTTGCCAACAGCCTCCATTTGTGATGTCTGGGAACAAAGGTGAATGTGAAATTGAACCCATCAAAAATAATATTCACTGGTACTGACACTTGTCGAAAGTGATCTAAATTAGTATGTTTTGGACAAAGACTGGGAAGGTATCTAACCTATTTGAAATGGGTGGGACTCTGTGATTATTATATGTAATTCTCACAGGTTGCATGTTCATTTTTTTTAATAGTCAATAGGAAACATATATGTGGGACTAGAGTTTGAAAGAGAACATTGTGACTAATAAAACGATGATGCATACAACAAAATTTGATTTATTAGCAACTTCTACTCTAAATTACTTCTGCAGATCTGAATTTACCAGGATAGTTTCAGAGATAAGCCAGCTTTTTAGAATTTCCTTCATTTGGTGTTTTCATAATGGCACCTCAGAAGATCAATGGCTAAAATAGATTGAATCAAAAAAGAAAAAAAATAAGGAAACTACACTGTATGTTGATCACATATTAATCAATATTAGTTTTAGACTATTTAAACAACCAGGCAGTATAAGGTTGAAATATTGTTGTGACATAGATAATTTTGCATTGATAGATTTAGAAAAATATGGAATGATTTAGACTTTTGAAGAAAAATGATATCTGCCTTCAAAGAAACAGAAAACAAACATGCATAGTACAGGCTTACAGAGATGTAGATCAAGATATATAGATAGATATGTGAGTGATTATAAATAACTATGTATGTGTAAATGTATATGTGTTTGTATGTGTATGTATATGTTTGTATAAGTATATATGTATGTGTGTATATATTTGTATTTAACTGTAGCTTTCTTAGGGGAGAGAGGGAAGAAGGGGAGAAAGAATAAAGTAAACAGTGCACAACAGAAAACAAAAGAAAACCTACAAAGAAGCAAAGAAGGAATGGACCTCTATGAAAACAATGTGTAGTATTTGTTATAGGCTTTCTTGAAATCAAAATCTATTGTCTTATACTTTTAATTCTCTTATATGTTTTGCTGTCCACATGGCAATTTTTTTTCTTTTCCTATTTTCTATTGAACTTTTAAATAAATAAATAAAAATAAAAGTAGTTAAAAGTAAAAAAAAGATTAATGATATTTTAGGATAGAGAATTTAGGGATAAAGGTCATAATATACTACAATGCTGAGAAAGTACTGCTATTTCTATGGAAACAAAAATTTGTCACTACTATATGACATCTAATTTTCATGGATCCCATTGATCCATTATATGCCCTCAGAGTCTCTATTTCCTCTTTCTAAAGCTGATCTTTTTTCTAATTTGTTAAAAGGCTGGACTTGGAGTAAAAACTCAAGTCAATTCATAATGGTGGGCAGGTTGCCAGGAATAAAATATTATAATATTAAAATTAAGAAACCCCATGACTTGGTAGATAGTTGAACTGGCATAGAAGCTAGGAAGGTGGACGTTCAAGGCTTTCCTATGACCCATATTGTCTGGGTAACCAGGAATCAGGCCAGAGGTGTCAAACTGGATGTGAGAAGCCCACCAGTCTCCTGATGCTATAGAACCAGATAATGTTGGGTCATATTTCAACTCAGATCTTCCTAGCTCCTGACTCAGAATTTGATCTAGTGTGCCATCTGGTTTTCCCTAATTTATTCCTTTGCCCACCATTATATTTCCAAATCTTTTTTTATTAAATGTGATGAGTGAAACAATGCCTGACATATAATAAATGATTAATAATGCTAATAGACTTGATTTGATTTGCAATGATTTCTCCTTAGTCACACATAGTAAGGGCCAAAGAGAAGGTTTAAACCATGTTGTTGTTGTTGTTGTTGTTGTTGTTGTTGTTGTTGTTGTTTCTTTAGTATACACTAATTTAATAAGATCTGAATGCTTGTAAGGAAGTTTAATCTCAAGATTACCCAAATAAGATTTGATTGATACCTATGAAGTAGATAAGTATTATCTACTGATTGTCTGAAAATTGCATGTTGCAAAGGAATTTTCCAACAAGAATGCCTCATTTATGTATAATTGATGTAGCTGCTCACTAACCAGAATAAAGGAAACAGTGATGAAGAAAGGAAATAAGTGCTATCTATATGTACGTGTAAGTGATGTTTAATGTCATATAGGTCTCAAAAAAAGAACAACAAAACTAACCTCAGCTAGAAACCTTAATTGGATAGGTCCCTTACTAAACTACAAAGAAGGAAAAAGTAAAAATTCACTAAATATTTGTATATTAAGAAGGATTGTAGGGGAAGCTGGGTGGTACAGTGGATAAAGCACCATCCCTGAAGTCAGGAGGACCTGAGTTCAAATCTGGTCTCAGACACTTAAGATTTCCTAGCTGTGTGACCCTGGGCAAGTCACTTAACCCCAATTGCCTCAGCAAAAAAAGAAAAAGAAAAAGAAGAAAGGTTGTAGTATAGAGTATAGAGAGATGTCCTTAGAATCAGAAAGATTCCACTGACACATTCTGGCTGCATAATCCTGGGCAAAAGACTCAAATACAGTGCTCTCAGACATATGTCTAACATAATGAAGTGCTACATAGTTGCTGATCTGCATTGGTAGATAGAGTTTCCTCATTAGAAGCTCCCTATACCAATGAAACCATAGTCAAGATCCCTACTCCACCCCCAAAGAAAGATATATTATAAGACATTCCTGTTACTATGTGTCTCCAGAGGAGCAAAGAGGGGTTACGTCTTCTGCGAACAATATTACAAACAGTATTTTGATATAACTGAATAATCTATTCCTGTTTCCCTCGTAAATTTTCAGATAAAATTTCAATTCTGGTTCTGGTCAGTATTTTAAAAAATGGGTGGGGAATACCATATAAGGATATTGGGAAATTCCCTAAAAATACCTCAATCTAGGTAATATTTCAATGGTAAAGCATTCCAATACCTTAGTTTCTCAGTTTACTGTGAGTACAGTCAGGGCATGGTCACAGATATTAAGAAAAAACAGATCTAACAGCTTCTATCATTTGGAAGCATTTGGGCAGAAACTAAATGATCGTGTATTAGAGATGTTATAATAATACATGGTATTGTGTTCCAAGCTCTGGGCTTACACAGAAGTGGTCCAATTTTGTGTACAACCTCTTCTTCTACAATATCATCCCCCAAATCATGGCTTTAACCTTCATTACCTCTAACACCTCTAACAATCTCATTACACTTCTAAAGCAGAGTTTTCTTTAGAGGTTTCAGAACATAGTGTATAGAATCATAGATATGGTACAAGAAAGGATCTCAGCAGCTATCTGTCTGACTCCTTCATTCTATACATGAGAAAACTGAGTGCCATAAAAATTAAATGACTTGATATGGTTACCCAAATAGTGAGTGCCAAAGGTAGGATTTGAACCCAGGTTTCTGATGTTAATGTAAATGTTATCATATTTAGATCCAATAATTAATCAATTTATTAATCAATGATTATCTTAATAAGTAGGTTTCATTTACATCTATAGGGTGTGCAAGGCACTGTACTAGGTTCTAGAAATAAATTTTATATATATATATATATGTATACATATATATGTAAGCAGACTTTGTTCTTAAAAAAGGTTATATTATAGCAACTAAAACAAGAAATATTCATACAAATAAATATAAAATATATGCAAAGTAACATGTAGGCATGGAACTAGGAGTTGGGGGAATTATGAAAGGTTTCAAGACGTTACTTGAGATGAGCTTTGAAGAGAAATATGCATTAAACTCTCCAGATGCCATCAAATGCTCAAGATACAAATATATCAGGTACAGGACAGGCTTTATTTCATACCACAGAAAATTATAATAGAAAAAGGACTCACGATTCTATTTCTCTCCACTGAGTTGCAGCTTTCCTCAGGCTCCTACAAATTTCTAGACTTTTAACTTTCCTTGAAGAAAAGGTAAGTTGAAATCATAGAAAATTCTTTACCTATCAATGGAATATTTTTACCACAAAGACATCCAGATTTAGAGGTTTCACTCTTCCAGAAGCAAACATACTGCAAGTACTGGCAATCCTTTCCCTGCTGAACCTGCTTTGTCTAGTAGCAAGGGTGAAACTACAAGTTTTTACTTCTTCGTAATTGGGCTTGGTCTTCCCTGATAGCATTACAGATTTAAATGCAACAAGTTCATTCTTCTTTCCCCAAGGGTCTGCTACAGTTTAATTAAACAACAAACATTTATTTAGTGCCTACTAAAGATCAGATTCTGTGCTAAACACCAGGGAAACAAAGACACAAAAGATAATCCCTTCCCCCAAGGAATTTACAATCTAAGTGGGTGAAAACATGCAAACAAAGCAAGCTATGTAAAGCATAGATAATTTCTGATGAAAGGAGGTAGAAGTAAGAGGAACTGAAAAAAACTTCCTACAAAAATAAATAAATAAATAAATGAATGAATGAATGAATGAATGAATGAATGAATAAATAAATAAATAAATAAATGAATGAATAAATAAATAAATAAATAGAGGGATTTTAATTTAGATTTAAGGAACCAGGTAGTTCAGTAGTAGAAATAGAGGAGGGAGAACATTCTTAGCAGGGGGACATCCATGAAACTTGGATCCAAGAGATTTAGTGCCTGGTTCATGCAACAACCAGGAGTCAGTGACTCTGAATAGAAAATTACATATCATCTGTATATGCTACTGGAAAGAATAAGAGGGAAAGAGTAAGAAAGAAAGACTGGAAAGATAGGGGGGTACTAGTTTATGAAGAGTTTTAAATGCCAAAGAAAATTTTATATTTGATTCTTGAGGCAATAGGAAGTGATTGCATTTATTGAATACTGGGGAGTGACATGATCAAATCTGTATTTTATGAATCACTTTAGTGGCTGAATAGAGTATGAAGTGCTCTGGAGAGAAATTTGAAGCAGGCGGACCTGCCAGCAGGTTATTACAGTAATGTAGGTTTGAGATGTTGAGGCATCCACTAAGTGTTGGTGATGTCACAGGAGAGAAGGAGACACAAACAAGAGATGTTACAAAAGTAATATTGAGAGACTTTGACAATAGATTTGATATGGAGGGTTGAAAGATGATAAAGAATGCAGGTTGACACCTAAATTGCAATCCTGAAAGACAGAGAGGATTGTATTGCAATTTTGAATTTTATTTATTTGAAATAAGAAGATAAGAGAAATTGTATTATGAGAAAGATAATGAGTTTTGTTTTGAACACATTTGATGTGGTTTGAGTGGTCTCAATTCCTAATGGTCAAGAGGTTAGTGGCAATAAGAGAGTTGTTAAGAATCCACTTTAAATTGGCCACAGGTTTAGAGTGAAAGAATTCACTCATTCCCGAATTATTAGTTGCAAAAAGAAAGTTTATTGTTGCATAGAAATCAGTTTCTAGTGGGAAATGGAGTTTTGGCACGGAGAATGCTTTCTCAGTGGGCAGAAGGATCCTGGAAAATTGCTTAGGCCATCTGCAAAGACCTTAGTGGAGGGAAGCTATTATATCTCAGTGGGGACTGGGACAGCCCAAGCATATCAGACCAGGTGGGGGCTGGGACAGCCCAGATCTCCTATTGGAATTAACAACATTTCAAAGGGATGCTTTTTGATCAGGATTTCTAATTGAATCATCCTGGAAAGATATCTTGTCTGGGGAGGATATGCCTTCCCCAGGAAGAGCTGAGAGTCTGAAAGGGATCACAGATCAAAAAGAAATACAGTTTCTTAAAGGAAACAGTTCCCTCCTGCTTCATGTTGAGTTTAAGAGTTCTACTGGACATTCAATTAGAAATATCAAAAAGGCAGTTGGAAATAAGATGTTAGAGGTCAGTAGAAAGTTTGGAGCAGAATAAGTAATATAAGAATCATCATCATAGAGATGGTAATTAAAATTCATGGAAGTTCATGATACTAACAAATGAAATAGTGTAGAGGAAAAAGAAAAGAGGGCTCAGAAGAAAACCCTGAAGGATACTTACAGTTAGAGGCTACAGTCTGGAAAAGAATCCAGAAAAAGAAACAGAAGAAGTGGTCAAGAGGAATGAGGATTAAGAAAAGGACATTGAATTTATCAATTAAAAGGTCATTAGTAACTTTGAGAGAATGAAAAGGTCAGAAACAAGAAAGTAAAAGGAGAGAAAATGGAGACACTTATAGTACATATTCATTTTAAGGACTTTAACTACAAAAGTCACAAAAATATATTTAAAATAGCAGGAAAATAGAAATCAATATCACTACATGAACAATGATATTCATAACTCCTAAGAACTTTATCATGGTTAAAGCAATTAGAAGGAATATACATGGACAAAGGCTATCACTATAAGTTAACTATGAAGGAATAATATCCAAAAAATAATAAGTTAAGTGGTGAAAAAGAAAAATGCGTGTGTAGAAGGGGAAGAGAAAGCAATAACGGGACAAATTATCTCACATAAAAGCGACATGAAATAACTTTTAATATGGAAGAGAAAATGAGTGTTAGTGAGCAATGTTTGTATTTGCTTCATTTTTGGCTCAGAAAAGGAATAACATAGACACTCAATTGGATATCGAAATCTATCTTATTCTACAGGAAAATAGAATAGAAGGGAGATGAAAGAAGAGGGAAAAATTTGATAGAAGGAAAAGAAGATTGAGAGAAGTGGTGGTCAGAATACGTTTGAGGAATGACTAAAAATATTTCACTTTTCAGAACAATGAATGAAAAAAGTTAGAGAAAATTATGAAATATAAAATAACTAATTTTTAAAAGAGTTTGCACAAACAAAACCAATGCAGTCAAGATTAGAAGGAAAACAGAGAACTGGGGGGAAATTTTATAGCAAGTATCTCTGATAAAGGCCTTATTTCTCAAATATACAGAGAATTGATTCATATATATAGAATATAAGTTATACCCCACGTGATTGGATAGTTGTTGCCATTCTAGAAGAAGACCAAAATGATATACTTATATTGGGGTCAAAATACAGAATGCCTGACTGTGGCTGATCATATCAATATGAGGTTAGAAGATTTTACCACACATCAAACGCAAATTTTTTTTTTAAATATTTGGAGTGGGGATATCTAAATGTGTGCATTACACATTTCTTTTAAGTTACTCCAGTTCTGCTTTGTTCATAAATCTTCTATGATGTGGGGATGTTATCTCAGGTAGACCTATGTCACTGTCTTCCATGTCTTATAAGTGATTCCAAAATTCTTCAAAGAATGTCCTTGTAGTGCCTGTTCCTTAATTGATAAAAAGTCAAAACATGTGAACAGACAGTTTTTAGACAAAAAAATCTATTTATAATCATATAGAAAATATCCTAAATAACCAATAATTAGAGAAATATAAATTAAAATCCATATTCATCACATTAGGAATAAACAGAAAAAACAGAAAGGGAATAAAACAGAAAGGAAAAGTGACAAATGTTGGAAAGAATATTAGAATAATGGGGCACTAAAGCACTATGGCTGAAGTTATGAACTAATCCAGCCATTCTAGAGAATAATTTGGAGCTATATTCAAAAGGCTATAAAATCATGCATACCTTTTGATCCAGAAATAACACCACTAGATTTGTATCTCAAAGATATTTCTTAAAAATGGAAAAATACTTCTATTTATGCTAGCAAAGAACTGGAAAATGAAGGGATGTTCATCAATGGGAGAATAACTGAACAAGTTGAGATATATGATTGTGACAAAATACTATTGTGATATAAGAACTGATAAGCAGGAGGCTGTTAGGGGAAAAAACTAGACTTACATAAACTAATGCAAAGTGAAGTGAGCTGAATTAGAACAGTGTGCATATTAACAGCAATATTGCATGATGATCAATTGTAAATGATAGCTATTCTCAGCAATACAATGTTCTAAGACAATTCTGAAGTATTTATGATGAAAAATGTCATCCACCTCCTGAGAAATAATTGATGGAGTCTGAATGTAGAATAAAATATACTTTTAAAACTATATTTTTCTTGTGTTTTTTTCTCAGTCTGTGTTTTCATTCAGAACATGACTGGTATAGAAATATGTTTTGCCTGACTGTGCTTGTATGACCTATGTCAAATCGTAAGAGATTTAGGAATTCAAAATTTTGAAAGATTAAAAAATTGTTTTAACATGTAGTTTAAAAAATTAAAAAAAAAAAATGAAAGGGGACCAGCTAGTTAGCACAGTGGATAGAGCATCAGTCCTGAATTCAGAAGGACCTGAGTTCAAATATGGCTTCAGACACTTAACACTTCCTACCTGTGTGAAAGAAAAAAAAAAAAAAATGAAAGGAATTTTGTTGACTATGAAACAGCTATTCCAGAGGACATGGTGAAAGGTTGGAGTTAGGTGGAAATTTTGGTCCAGGATGACTGAAAGAGATAGGATGAGGAAATTGAATGGTAGGAAATGTAGAATGGGTTTTGGAAAATGATCTATAGGAGTTCAGTGCTACTGAGGTGTGAAGGCTCTGATAAGGTACAAAAAATGTTCATCACTGAGTAGAAGAAAACATTTTTCTCCTCAAAGGAAAAGTGAATCAGGAGATCGGGCAATATATAAATTGTACTTCCCTATAGAGAAAAAGACTTAAGGCCATGTCAGCTGACTTAGTTCCGCTGACTTAATTAGTTGTGCTTAAGGAAAGACTGAGCTACTGAAGTGATAAACTGATAAAAATCAAACAAAAAAAGAAGTGGGTGAAAGATAATTGCAAGCAGTGAGTGCACATACCTAATGAGTTAATATTAACTACTCTTTCCCAAAAGAGGAATTTTCTATCCTTTTTGAATGTGGATTGTATGATGAGGAAGTAGGAACATGTCAAGGAGGAACATGCAATAGGAGGACCAAAAAAATCTGTTAATTTCTGTTAACATCAATGAGGCAATGAGAAAGGGAACTTATACTTTGGGAGAAGAAATAAAAAGCATATTATAGTATCTATTAGGGCTGATCTTCCCAGGGATGCTCCTTGACAATCACCTATTTCTTGCAAGAGCCATAAATAAATCAACTTACTTCATATACCCCTAAGTCCTTTTTATCTGTATAGCAAATATCTAACAGAGGTAGGAGGCCTTATGTCACAAGGATGGTTGCTGTTCTTTGTACCAGAGGTTCTCCACATCCTAGTTCAAGCATCAGAATGTGGAAGTTGCCTTTTTCTGGCAGAGACAGAATTAGCTGTTTTAGAGCCCTACAGGCTCTTCTACAAAGATACCTAGTTTTGGCTCCTTGCAGCCTTTGTTCAGTAGATGTGCTGCAGTTATTAGGAAATGAAAAACACAAGGTATTAGCATGTGGTGATCTTACTTGAGAAGGCAACAGCAAGAAATAATAGATGTCTTGTGCACAGGAAAATCTTTTGGGGTAGATGGGCAGATGGAATATCCAAAAAGTTGGTTCTCTAAAATTTCAAAATTCAATGAGGCAACTCTAAGGCTCATACTGATTAGAAACTCTTAACTCCCTCTATTCAAGAGGCTTGAGTATCCAAATTCTCAACATACTTCCAGGAATTTGAGATTCAAGAACTCTTATACTCATAATTTATGGCTGAATGCTGAGATACTCTTCTCAGTGATTGGGTCTAAGTACTAAGAGTTCAGAACTTTGGGGTCCAGGGACTCTTCTCTAGGGACATATGGACAAGAGTCTTATGAACCTCCAACATGTCACCAGTGCAGGACAATCATTATAGGATCCTACATAAAACTTCCCCAGGGCACTTCTGGTTTTATCTCTGCTGCTCTTTCAGAAAGTTGCATACAAGTTGAAACTGGTGAAACTATCTAAAAAGACCTAATTCTAAAATAAGTACAATACCTAATTGCATAATGGGTGATTTTGTCCACAAAAAATCCATCCACATTCACTGACTTCCATGATCCATGTTCATTGGGAGCCAAAGATTAAGTCTATACTTTCCAGAGGGAAAAATAATGTCCCAAGCTAAGGCTTATCAAATTGATTAATTTATGAGCTATCAATTTTTTTAGATCACCCTCCCCACACACATATACCATAGCAGAGGGAATTTATGAAGATTTTCAGTAAGGGTTAGATTAAGTAACCTCTACTTTACCTTTCTGAGATTATAGTTCTATAATATAGAAGTGCAAGTATTGCATTGCAAGACTACATACTAGACAAGTAATACTTGAAGGGCAAAAAGGACACAATTATTTGCACTAAATATTCTTTCAGGCTTCTTCCATCTCTAACTCTATGACTATGACTGAAGAAGATGGAGATACTGCACCTGGGTAAAGAGGTATCTTAACCCTTTCTAATGTTTAATCTCTTTCTTCTCCATTATTTGACACTTTCAAAAAGTTTCTTTCTCAAATGCTTACTTACCACTTTTTATGATTCACATTTTAAGTAGGCTATCCATATATTCACTTTTACTATATTATTTCTAACCTTGCACATTCATCCTAGAAAACTGAAGGCTTTTGAAGTCCCTTGGCCTTGCTCAGTTTTCTATTCACAAAACTCTCTTGATAAAGGCAGCATTATCTTGTGATCTTGTCTCTGATGCAATCCCTTCATCTTTAACATTGATGATCAGGAGGTTAAGCTAGGGATCAAAGTGCCTATACTTTCTTTGGTGTCTGGGGTTCTGCCCCTGGCAATATACAAAGGATAATTGCCAAGGAGAAATGATCTTTTCAGAGGCATCTGAATGAAGCTTTTGATGTGGTAGACCAAGAGGTTTGGTTGACAAGTTGGAACATCCCATCAGGGATGGAAATAGCTACATCATTATAGCTCTTACATTTCCATCCTAGAAAGATCCCAAAAGAGTATTGTGAGGCAAATCTTTTTTGCTTACTCCACAGGATTTCATCTCCATTCCTCCGTGCTCAATATATAAATGATATAATGACCATTGGATACCATCTGTTAGGTGCAGTTGAAATCAAGCTACTGCTATATTTCTTTTCCAACAGAAAGAAAAGTTAATTATGTTAAGAGTCTCAGCCTAGAGAGTCATGCAGCTTCATCAGTTAATATAAATAACAAAGTATTTATATTAGTATGTTTCTGAAGGCAGGTGAAATGAGTAGCTTGTCTCCCTTTCCATACATTTCTGTAAACTTAAACCCTGCTTGCTGGGGTTTTTGAGCCCCACTATAGGCTCTTAAAAGCAATAAGCATGTAGGCCAAAAAAAAAAAAATTGGGAGCCATAAGACTATAGCCCATATAACTCAACATTTAGTTACAATTAAATTGAATTCAGTAAACATTAATTCCCCACCATGTGCAAAAGGGAGAAAGAGAGGCATACATAAAGTTATCTGAATAGTCTTTGCTCTAGTGGATCTTATAATCTTGTAGGATCCAAATCCTCCCTCAGCCAACTCTATTTCATTTTTGCCACTTCTGGTGACTATTTTTCCTTTCATTTTGTCTGTTTCCTCTTCATCTAAATAAACCTACCTTCTGCCAAAGAAAATGGCCTTTGTGAATTTGTCACATGTTTTATTTTGAACTAAGAATGGCTACCCTGATCTCACCAAAACTAATGTAAAGTGAAATAAGTAGAACCACAATGTAAATGGAAAGAAAAAAAAATAAAATAGCAACTAAAAAAACTTGCAAAACAAAATGACTGATGTTAGTCCCAAAGAAAAACTATGAGAATTCAACTCCAAACCTTGAGGTAAGGAACAAACACTGTAGAAAACTGCACATAATAGCATGCATTTTCAATATGTTAATTCATTCAATTAACCTTTTTAAAAATTCTTTGTTATAAGGAATGTTTCTCTGGGAGAAGAAAGGATATATTGCCAAATACAAAATATAAAAACCCATAAGATAACAATAAAATCTTATTTAAGAAACCCAGTGAATGATATGTTTGGGAAATAAACTATTTTTATATTAAAATTAGCACTTCCTAGATTATTGACTTATCATGGCATACATCATCAACTATGTAGTTACTTCTATTCTGAATCTAGGTCAGCTAAGTGTACAGTGAAAAGGCTATGAAGCTTGCAGTCAGAAAAAAACGTGAATTCAAATCTGTCCTCAGAATTTTTCCAGCTTTGTCATTTAATTGTCGTTTGCTTCATTTTTCTCATTTAAAATGATGGTAACAAGAGCACCTCTATTTCAGGGTTACTGTGATGATCAAATGATTTAAAGCAGCTAGTGCAATGCTACATAAGTGCTACATAAATGCTAGCTATTATTATTAGTTTCACTCTATCCTGCTAACTGGATATTAATAATATCTTGAAAAAAATCATTAATATCTGAAGTTCTATAGAAGAGCTTACAAGGATTATTTGAAAATTAATCATTTTTCTTAAAAATTAGCCATAGTCTTTAGATAAGAAGCAGTATAAAAATTTGATGAAGTTTTGTTGCTAATTGGTATAAAGATTGTAATTCATTGAGCATGTACCAAACATAAGTAAGTTGAGAAAGCTGAAAGTTATCATCACGTCATTGGGTAGAAAATCAAAAAATCAACAAGTATTTAGCAAGCACTTTTCTGCTATGTTTTAAGCACTGGGAAGTACTATGTAAAGAAGTACACCATGATTCTTGTCCTTGAAAAACTTAGAATATCATTTGGAGAGAAGATGAATACATATAAAAAATGATTTATCAAAACTACCTTAAAATTATGATGACATACATTAGTAGGTGTAAAGTCTTTCTCTAGTGATTAATTGTGTCATCATAAAAATTCTGGGTTCTCAAAGACTGTTCCAGAAGAATACAAAAGCCAAGAAAAAAAGATAAGAGAACATGGAATTAAGGACTTGCAATGATTTATATACCTATAATTTAGCTCAAAGCTTCTTAAACTGTAGGTTGCACCCCTACATGGACATTATGTAAGGGCTGCAAAATTATAATTTATTATCAGTATGTGTTTGATTTGTATAGCTATTTTATTCATTTATATACCTAGGTTTATATAGAGAGATAGAGATAGAGATAGAGATATCTATCTATCTACCTAACTATATATATATATATATATATATATATATATATAAAATCACATAAAAATTTCTCGTGTGAAAAGGTGCTGTGAGTATAAAAAGTTTAAGTAGCCCTCATCTAGGTAGTTGGTGAAGAGAGAGAAACTGAGTCATAGAGTGTTAGATCCCGAATGAGGAAAATATTGGCCATAGCAATTAATAAAGGTTTTCTGCTGATAGGAGTAAGGGTCGGGGACTAAAAAGAAGTTATGATCCATTTTAAGAAAGAGGATTTTACAAATCCTTGAAGTATACAGGAATATATACTTAGCTCTGCAAGCCTTGCTATCCATCCCCACCTTTGAAATAGTATAGCTAGACTTAACGATCCATAAAATCACTTCTAGCTCTAACATTACATGACTCATAGACATAGGATCATAGGATCATAGATGTAAAGGTGGAAGAAACTTTACATGATGTGGTATATGATAGTATAAAGATAAAACTAAATGTTATGCCAGGATTTGCTTTTGAAATTATTTAAATATGAAAAAACTAGTTGCATATGAATGCTTAAGTAAACCCAAGTCTCTTAAAGTTCATGCATCCCAAATTTAAACACAAAGAATAGAGCATAATGTAAATACTGCAACTTTAAAAAAAAAAAAAGTAACTATTTTGAGACAGAGAAACCAGAGTGTTAGGAATGGAAGAATTTAAAGTGAACAAGTGAAATGATTTAACTTGCTCCTACATATATAGATAGAAATTGATAAATATAGAGAAATTATATATAGATAGCTTTGGATAGAGAGATGATACAAATATAGTTACAGTAGCAGATTCCCCCCCCCTCAATTTCTTAGCTTGTAATTAGTTTACACTACCAAAAGGCATCAATATTTGTTATATGATTATATTTTTGGCTATATGATCCAGAGACAGGTGTGATTGATTGAAATCCATGTGAATTTCCCAACCTTTTGTAAAGGTCAAAATTTAATATTAAAAAACAAATACTGAAATTGAACTACATTATCAAGTATTGAATTATTCTTTTAAAAATGTATAAAGTGATAATAATGATAGTAATAATATTAATAACTGACTCACAGTTATATATTTGCAGAGCATTTTAGCTATACATTCAATCTCACAACTCTATGTGGTAGATGCTCTGATTATCCCTATTTTAAAGATGAGAAAACTAAGGATAATAGAAATTAAATGAAATACTAGGACACAAACCTAGTAATGGACTAAAATGTTAACATAATTCATGCCCTCCTAAGTCTAAATTCATAACTTTCTACTTATGTACTGACTCTAGAGTGGCTACAATTTGCTACCATGGACACTTTATCCTTGCAATGTAATCATCAATCCACAAAGGTCCTGCTCTGGATAGACCACTGTGCTAGGTGCTGAGAAAGTTACCAAGTTTAGGTAAGTCCCATCTTAAGGAAGTTTACTGAATGGTAAGAATTTAAGAAGACATCACCATACACAACTAAAATATGAAGTATTATTTTGTAAAAATCATTAGAAAGTTGTAAAACAAAATGCTATGTGAGATTTGAAGGGAAAAAAAATGTTCCCAAGCTGAAATTTTGGAAAGGTTCCCTGGAAAAGCTGGTATTTAAATTGAACTTTAAAAAATGAAGTCTGTAAATGAAGAATGGGGGGGGGCTATGCCAGCTGTAATGAAAGAGCACAGTAATAATAGCTTACACTTACATAGTGTTTACCACATGCCAGGCACTTTACAAATATTTTCTCATTTGATCCTCACAACAGTCCTGGGAAGCAAGTACTATTATTATCCTCATTTAATATTTGAGGAAACTGAGGCAAACAAAAGTTTAAAATGACTTCCCTAAGATCACATAACTAGGCTGGACATGAACTTACGTCTGTCTTCCTGACTCCAGGTGCAGCACTCTATCCCCTGGAGCATGGAGAATACTGAATGTTAAGGAGGCATAGAATTGTTCAGTTTAACTTTAACAATACATGGAAAAGGTTACTATAAATAAACTAGAAAGGTGGAATGGTTATAGTTTGTGAACTGTCTCAAATCCCATCCAAAATTGGTTGAGATGATTCAAACCAATTCCAATTGTTGATGAAGAGAGCCATCTACACCCAGAGAGAGGAGTGTGGGAACTGAGTGTGGACCACAACATAACATTCTCACTCTTTCTGTTGTTATTTGCTTACATTTTGTTTTCTTTTGCAGTTTTCTTTCGATTTTTCTTGTGCACAAACATAACTATATAAGTATGTATACATATATTGCATTTAACAGATATTTTAACATATTTAATATATTGGACTACCTGCCATCTAGGGGAGAAGATGGGGGGAAGGAGAGGAAAATTTGGAACAGAATGTTTTGCAAGGGTCAGTATTGAATAATTACCCATGCATATGTTTTGAAAATAAAAAGCTTTAATAAATAAGTAAACAAACAAACAAATGAATAAATTGATGGATGGATGGATGAATGAATAAAACAAATCTAGAACTCAATTGGAAAATTTAAAAATCTCCTTACCTGATCTGTACCTTCCTGTCTTATTAAGTCTTATTAAGAAAATCATAAGAAGGATATATTGGAATATGATCAGTGAGGATAGGAAAACATGAAAAGGGCTATTGAAAAAGTTTTATAATCAATAGCAATGTATTAAACTTGATCATATTTCCATGCTGGGGATAAGAACTTAGTATTCCTGATTTTTATTTTTGGCATTGACACTAACATTGAATAATTATAGAGAAGTCATCAAATTTGGGGGGCCTAGATTTCCTCAAAAGGAAAGAGATTATATTAGATAATTTATGAGATTCATCTAACTTTAATCTCTATAATTCTTTTCCCAACTACCTATGGAGGGAAAAAAAACTAGAAAGAATTCATATAGGAAGTAAAAAAAGAAAACAATATTGTTTTGGATATCCAGCTGGATATTTTTTGAAGTTTTCTATTATTGAACAGTATTAAAGTTACCTCTATGAGGGTTTTATGTTTCAGAGATATAATTTAATCTATAGCACATCTGAATATCCATGTGATAATATGTCTAACTACAATAAAGCTTCATTCTCTCATTTGTTTCTAATTTAATCTTCAGGCTATGGATAGAATATGTGAATAGACTGAAACATGTCTAATAGAAAATTATCATCTCACCAATAAACTTTTGTAGTATTGTAAAAGGACACGGACTTAAATACTGGTCAATTACTACCTGTGTGAACTTGGACAAGTTGTTGATCCTCTGTGGGGTTCTAAATTCTTTGTCACAAAAGAAAAGTAGTACTGAGGAATTGCATTACTATAAAGAATTGATACTCATACTGAGTAAGAACTTGAGTGAAAACCAAAGGAGCATTGATCATAGTTCTCCCTGAATTACACTATCTTGGATCAGAAATTTCAAAAATCATAGAATTAACTCTGAAACAACAATGTGAAAAACTATAAAGTTTGAAATAATGCCCTTCCATCCCTACCACAGTCAAAGTACCTGAGACAATGAAATAATATCTGAAGTGAACATATTTTTATATAGGTTTTATGTGTGTAAACTATATTTCCATATTAATCATGTTTTGAAAGAAAACAGATCAAAATTTTTTAAAAATAAAGTTTAAAAAAGTATGCTCTGATCTGAATTCAGACTCTACCAATTCTTTCTTTGCATGTGAATAAAGTTTTTAAGCACAAGGTCTTCAGAATTGTATTAGATCATTGTGTTGCTGAGAATAGCTAAGTCATCCATACATGATCATCATACAATATTATTGTTACTGTGTGCAATGTTTTGCTGCTTTTATTCACTTCACTTTGCATCAATTAATGTAAGTGTTTCCAGATTTTTTTAAGCATCATGCTTATCATTTCTTATAGCACAATAGTATTTCATTACAATCATATATCAATTTGTTCAACCATTTCCCAATTGATAAGCATCATTCCAATTTCCAAATCTTTGCCACCACAAAAATAGCTGCTATGACTATTTTTGTGTGTATAGGTCTTTTTTCCTTTTTTAAAATCTCTGTGGAATACCAAAATAACTGTAGTATTGCCAGGACAAAGGGTATGCACAGTTTTATGACCCTCTGGGCACAGTTCCAAATTGTTCTCCAGAATGGTTTAATCAGTTCACCATTCCATCAACAATATATTAGAGTCATATGACTGAAAAAGTTTAATTTTTTAAACTGAAAACTGCCTGTTCATATCTTTTCACAATTTATTAATTGGAAAATGATTTGTTTTCTTATAAATTTAAATGGATTTTTTAATAATTTGGGAAATAAGTCCTTTATCAGAGAAACTCTTTGTAAATATTTTCCCCAGTTTTTTCATTTCCTTCTAATTTTGGCAGCACTGGTTTTATTTATGCAAAACCTTTTTTTAATTTAACATTATCAAGATTATCTATTTTATATCTCACAATGCTTCTTATATCTTGTTTGGTCATAAATTCTTTCCTTTTTAACGGATCTAACAGGAAACCATAACATGCTTTCCTATTTTGCTTGTGGTATCACTATCACTCTTTATGTCTAAATCATGTAATAAAACTTGCTATCCACTTCCATTTTATGGATGAATTCATCCCATTTACATTCATAATTATCATTACTATATATTTCTTTCTATCCTTCTCTCTCTCATTCTCTCTCTCTCTTTCTCTCTCTCTTTTTCTCTCTTTCTATCTCTCTTTCTTTCTCTCTGTCTCTCTTTGTCTTTGTCTCTGTCTGAGTGTCTATTTCTGGTACAGGAGGCAAAAAAGAATAAAATTATATTTTTACAGTTTTATAATCTCAACTTTACCTTCTTGGACCTAAATAAATCTAAACATAAAATTAAAAAGAAAGAATTTAAGGAATTTAATGGAATTCAAGAATTCATTATTGTCTAGAAAACATGGGATCCAAGTACTTAAGACTATGTACCATGTAGATTCCTTCATACTGGATGCCATGCAATTGAGAGGTTATGACATTACCCCTCAATGGTTGGAGCCAGAACCCAAGAGTCCAAGAACTTTAACATTATGCCACAAGCTATATGGGCAAATGAACATGCAGGATACCATGTGCTTCTATGATAGTTACTCATGGTTCTCCATACAAATACCCGTTTTCTTTTCCCTAATTTTTTTTTCCCTGAGGCAGTTGGGGTTAAGTGACTTGCCCAGGGTCACATAGCTAGGAAGTGTTAAGTGTCTGAGGCCAGATTTGAATAAATGAATACATCATTGCCTTCCCTAGATAAGAGGGTGCATTCTCCTCCCAGTACAATTACTGTTTGACTTCAAGGATCCCAAAACAGAGGGAGACAAAAATAGAATTACCTGTTATTATTTCTTTTGCTTCTCATCTTCCCACCCACCCTCTTTTATGAAATTATAATATTTAACATTTTTCACCTTGTCTTTCAATGATAGTTATTGATAGTTATATTATTTTTTAAAACAAGTTATTTTGTTTCAGATTCAAAAAAAATTTTTTTTATTCTCCATTTTACATTTTTATTTGTAGCATTCTACATAATAGGAACTAAATACTTGATGAATTGAATTGACTTTTTAGATGCTGTGAGAAATATTAATGTAATGTTTGCTCTATTTCTCTGATGGGTAATACTTGTCAGATGCTGATCTTGAAGTTCTAGGCCTTAGAAAAGCCAAGACTTCTTCTAGTATCCATTTCATTGTGAGTCATTTTACTTTTCCATATATGTCTTGTCTCTGCATTCTGATGATTCTGGAGGACAGAGTGAAGCTGATAAGTTCAAACAGTTCTGCTTCATTTAAATCCAATTTACTTGCAAGTCAACATATCATTCTCCTGCTGTCGTTGTATCAATATGTATTTTCCATCTTGAGTCTTTTAGAATTGTCTTGGAATCTTATATTGCTGCAAAGAGCAATATCTATCAAAGTTGATCATACACACAGTGTTGCGGTTATTGTGTACAAAGTTCTCCTGGTTCTGCTCACTTCACTCAACATCAGTTTGTGTGAGTTTTTCCAATCAGATTCAATTTTTAAAGGGATAAATGAGTCTTATTTATAAGTAGGGAAGTACTAGCAATATGGCTGCAGACAAGGCTAATTTTTGAGGAGAATGGTAAGTGAATAAAAATATGCTAAAAACTCTACAGACAAAAGATTGATTTTCAAATCTTAGTCTCCGTGACTCTGGACAAGTTACAACCTCAATGTTTCTCATCAGTAAAATCTAGAGTTAGGATTAAATAACTTTATTTAATCCTCCAGTTCCAAATCTGTGAATCTATGTGTAAAAAGTTAATATCATTGTTCTATTTTACTTTTTTAAAATTATTTTTTCTGCTTAAACTTTTACATGATTTTTTTCCTTTCTGGATAATATAATAAAGTGAATATTCTTAAACCTATATATGAATTCTGATTTTAGCATGGTTCACATGCTCAGTTTTAGAGTATGAAGCACTAGACACAGAAATCTTCTTTAGATGTAATGTTTCTATATTCAGATAACAACTATTATTTGGGAAAGCAATAGCTCTTCTTTTACAGATTTGTCATGTGGACAAAGTGACTGTTGTATAGGAAGTTGCATGTCAGATAAGGTCTCTTTTCACATGGAACAGTGCTTTGCTGACCAAGAATAACACATTTGTTATTCTTGCCTTCGGATTGCTACTTCCTTCAGAACTGCATTCCTAAATGTCTACAAAATGTGAGCTTGTGTGGTGACATTTTGTGCATACATGGAAAGCCTTTGATTTGCACGTATCTTATGATCATTTTAATAGTAATGGGAAAAAACAAGTACAGTCTATTCTGAAATGTTTATGAGAAAACAAACATGGGAGGAAATAACAATAATGCATTCTTTTAAAATTTTGATGTAGTCACGCAGACCTGCTCTTTGAGAGAATTATTGCTTTGATGCAAAACTTCTTAAACTGCGGGTTGCAACCTCATAAGGGGATCATATAACTGAAGGAGCAGGTCACAAAATTATGATTTGTTATCAGTAATGTTTGGTTTGAATAATTGTTTTGTATACCTGTATATACAGGGTCACATGAAATTTTCTCAGATGAAAAAGGGTTTCAAGTGGGAAAAATTTAAGAATCCCTGCTTTAATGGACTGGTGTGTATTCCTTTTTTTACATGCAATCTTTAGATACTATCTTCTTCAAATAATTCTATGACTGATTTAGTGCCTTAGAGAAATTTAAACCCATTCTCTAAGGAGGATATGTACAGACTATGGCTTCCATAGTCTGCATGCATCATTTTAAAAGTAACTCATCTCTAGAATATATGTGCAAATTCTAAACTTCTTCAGGTCCCAATTGCTCCTCACTTTCTTCTAAAAGCTATTAGAATGCCAATTGTCCCTGAAGTAACAATGTACTGCAGAGTCTGAAAATAAGATCAACTGGATTAATAGAGCAACTATTTCTCCTTTTTATTTTACAGAGTTTCAGATTTCTTCAGATCTTAGCATGTGTAACCTTTAACAGGTCACAATCTCTTTGTGAGATCTGTCTCTTTCAAATGAATTTTATGCAGTCTCTCTCTCTCACACACACACACACACACACGAGTTTTAATTCATTTCAATTCAATAACATTTACTAAGCAAGACATTTTGGTAAGATCTAGAGATAAAAGTTGAAATAAGAAAGAGTCTCCGTCATCAAGGAGTAATAAAAGAGATACAGCATGTTTGTTAATAGTAATGATACAAGGTAAAATTATGATAAGGAAAATTCAAGGCAAAATATTAGAAAATTTAGAAGTGGATAGATTTGTAGAAATAAACTTTCATTTGTATATCATCTATTAATTTATAAAATATATATTTGTAAAACTTCATATGCCTTATTTCATTTAATACTTTGAATAGCTTGTTCAAAATGGACATCAAATGTCTATGCAAATGTTACCTTACAAATAAGGAAATTGAAACGTACAGAGATTTTTTTCAAAGATCAGGAAGGCAGTAAGGGACAGAGTGAGACTTATAGCCAGATCTGTCTCCAAATCAAGATGGTTCTTAAATAGCAAAAAATATTCAGTATCATTCCTACATTAAAGATATTCAATATCTTCTATATGCTCAGCATTACAATAAGACTCTGCAAGGCATCCAAAAGCATTCTTGCTGTTTTTTCTTTTTTTTTTCAATTTTTCCCAGTAGTTTTTTTTAATTTTTTTAATTTTATTTTATTTGAAGAAACAGAATAAGCAAAAGAAAAACAGAAGAGCAATACAAAACAAAATGAAGCAAAATAAAAGAGAACATTATCATGTGCCCAGCAGAACATCAGGGAAGATTCAAAATATATAACAACAAATACCAATTTAAGAAAGTATATACATTAGAAGAAATTATATTCATCTTTTCTTTAGTTCCTTATAAATTGTTCTTTTTTTCTCTTTATTATTTTCCCCTTTCATCCCCTTTCATCATACATATACATACACATGCATACACATAGACACATACATATTTCCCTTTCATCCTCTACCCCACCTCCAAACAAGCTACAGTTAAGAAAAGATATATTTAAATATTTATATGTATATACATACATACATACACTCACAAAAATACATCATATATACATGTCTTTCCAATCCCTGCTAATTCTTTCATTAAATTCACCTCCATAACTTGGTTTACTATTACTTAATCTCCTTCACCCAGGGGTTTTCTTCCCTCACCCTTTGCTTCCCCATCCACCTATCTCTTCCCCCTTATTTTTTTATAGATTTTGGAAAATGCTATACTCTTCATGGTATATATGTTGTATTGTCTATTGAACCCATTACCAATGTGAGTAGGTTTTCAGAACTACAAGTCCTCCTCCCCCTCTAATGCTTCTGTGTCAATTTTTCCTCTGCATCTCATTTGTATAACATGATTACTGTTTTTAACTTTTACTCTGCCAGTTTAGCCTATTGTTGATGTAAATCTTTTTTTTTTTTTTTTTTTTTTTTTGCTGAGGCAATTAGATTAAGTGACTTGCTCAGGATCACACATCTAGGAAGTGTTAAGTATCTGAGATCAGATTGAAACTCAGGTCCTCCTGAATTCAAGGCTGGTGCTCTAGCCACTGAGCCACCTAGCTGTTGATATAAATCTTAAACAATATGTATATGTTTTTCATGTAGAAAAAACATAAACAATTTGTCCATGTTTAAACAATTTGTCCATGTTTAAACAGTTTGTCCACGTTGAATTCCTTAAAATTGCTCTTTCATATTAGCTGTTATATGTTAAATTTTCTGTTAAGTATGGATTTGGTGATAGAAAGTCCTGAAACTCTGCAAGTTTATTGAATTCTATTTTTTCTCATTCAAAATTGTAGATAATTTCTCTGGACATGATATTTTTGGCCTCAGACATAACTCTTGATTGTTGGTAGATATGATTCCAGGATCTATGGTCTTTTATTATAACTTCTACTAAGTCTTGTACATTTCTAAATGTAGCTCCAGCATATTTGAATGGTTTTTTTCTTCTTTCTTGCAAAATTTTCTCTTTGATCTGGGGGTTTTACAATTTGGCAACAATATTCTTAGATGTTTTTCACAAAGATCTTTTTGAGGTGGAGATCAGAGGATTTTTCCTATTTCTACTTTTCCTTCATTTTCTATCAGTTCAGGACAATTTTCTAGGATTTTTTTCCTGAATTATCTTGTCAAGATTCCTTTTTTGGTCACAACTTTCTGGCAGTATAATTATTCTTATATTTTTTCTTCTTGATCTGTTCTCCAGATCTGTTGTTTTTCTTATGAGTTGTTTCACATTCTGTTCTATTTTTTCATTCTATATAATTTGTTTTATTATTTCTTGGTCTCTCAGAGCTTTACTGGTTTCCTCTTGTCTAATTTTAATTTTAAAAGTTATTTTTATCTTTAACACTCTACATCTCATTTTCTAATTGGTTAACTTTTTTTCCATAATCTTCTTGCTTTTCTTGGATGGTCTTAATTTTTTTCTTTAGTTTTTCCTCAATTTCCTTCATTTAATTTTTTAATTCTTTTTTGAGTTCTTCTATAAATAATTTTCTCTAGGCAGGGAGCCATTTCACATTACTTTTTAAGGCAGAAGTTTTTTTTTTGTTGTTGTTTTTTTGTTTTTAACTCAAGTGTCCTCTTCCTCTGAAGATGAATCTAGATCTTCCCTGTTCCATGTTTCAATTGTGGGGGGGTGGGAGGAGGGTTCTTCTTGTCTGGTTCATTTTTTTAATAAGAGGTATTATTGTAAGCACCTCTAATCATGGGGTGAGGGAATGGTACCTCAAGCTTTCCTTCAGCTCTCCACTCTGACCAGGAACCCCAAGCTAAGAGCTCCACCCTTCAGCAAGTGTCCACATCCAGCAGTGCACCTGCCCCACTGTTTCTGCATTCAAAGAATGCTATTCCTTCATGACCGGGCCCGTCTCAGCAGCACAGCTGGGCCTGACTTTCTCAATCCACTGAGGTTCACTTTGTCGTCCTGGATTCAAACCCCAACTTGACAAACAGTCTGGGAGGTGAAAAATCTCTGTGGTTCCTGTTGAGGCTCCAGCCACAGACTGCTCGCTTTGAGGTGTTCCCACTTGCTGTTTCTGCAGAGGTAGCCCCAAGATGTTTACAATTAGGTTCAATACAGGGTATATCTTCAGATCTTGTAGAGTTATATCCTGAGGTACCCTGTTCTTCCCCAAATCTTCTTGATTTTCCAGCAGTCTATATTTGCTCAGATATGTAAATTTGGTTTTTTTTGTGAGGGAAATCAGAAGAGCTTGAAATTTGCCAACCTACTCCACCAATGTCCCTGAATCCTCCTTCATTGTTGCTATTTTTAATAAATAATATAATTTATATGGGGAGGAAAGACAAACTCATACAAGACAAATTAGAAAACAATCCAGACATTATAGAATTCTCTTCCTCCAAACAGCTCCCTAAAATCTAGAAGTATGTAACCTATTGCAAAGATGTAGTTGCTCCACTCCCAGTAATGGGTTGCATTAAAAAAAAAAAAAAAAAAAAAAAAAAAAAACCTGTCTGGATTAAGCCTGTTTATGCTAGTACTTTCTGGACTATCATTGGAGATGATGAATGGGTGGCTTTGAGCCACCATGTGGAAAAGGAAAACTTGAATCCTATCTTACCCTAAACCAGCAGAAAACAAAAGCCTAAACTCATAGTCTTTCCAGTTCTTAGATAAAAGCCATTCTATTTGACAATCACCTTTTGAACTTGCAAAAAATCGAAGGTGAGCTATTGGGAGATATAAAAGTATAAACTATGCAGGTTTGACAGACAACCTAGTAACTGGGTCTTAACAAATGATCTTCAAGACTAGTCATATGGTAACTAGATTGAGAATTCATCCACTAGTAATACTGAATTTGGAAGTGATGAACATGGCAAGTGAACATGTAAAGATGGTGTTGATTTTGATTCTACACTTCTATCAAAAGGCTGGGGTGGCACAGGAAAGACTATATCCCCCTGATTATTTGGGTATGGGGGAAGGGAGGAAGAAAAGTTTATAATTATATTCTTCCAATATCTTAAAAGTAAATATTCATTTGTAAAAAATCTAACTAGCCTTAAATGGTCAACAAAATTGGAGCATTAACCACTAAAAGGGAATAATAGGAAGAAAATACTAAAATGTGAGTTTGAGCAGATAGTATTAAAGTCTACTAACAGTCCTTCAAAGGCATCCTAGAATCCTAAAGTAGTCATTAGCCCTTCTCTGGGAGACTGAATTCAGAAAGTATTCATAAAAAATGCTATATGTATTTACTTGGAGAATGTTTCTGCATCCCTATTTGTTAAAAGATCTGAGAGATTTAAGTAATTATGTGACTGTTCTTTGCCTTCAGGGAGCTTATAACTAAGTGGTGGAAATAAAACTAACCCACATGAAATGACTGCCAACAATACAGAATAGTATAGAATTGTGTTAGGTCTGTGTTTTTCTATGGTCAAAGAAAGGGAAGATGAAAGAGAGCTGTAGTAGACAAAGGAATACTTTGTGGAGAAATTGGTTCTTGAACTGGGTCTTGAAGAGAGTTAAGATGTGAGTAGCTGGATAAAAGTGGGTAATTACTTCATATTGGAGTTAAAAACAGAAGTCTACCATGTGCCTGGAGAATATATTAAACATATTTAATAAATGTTAACATAGGAATGGGTTTTATATAGTTCTACAGTGAAGATGCCGGCCTTATTAGATCTAAGATATGTTGAAGAATAATAGGAAGTAAAGTTGGATCAATAATTGAACCACAGAACCACATTTTTAGACCAAAAAGAGACCTTAGAGACTATCTGGTCAGGCAAAATGTACCTAGATAACATAGACACAAGGAAGACTTTAGATTTTTATGTGATTGAAAATATGAAGCCGTTAAAGATTTTTGAGTTGAGAATAAAATAATTATAGAATAATATAATTGCAAGATGAGGAGGAAACTGAAAGATCATGGCAAAGTGAAAAGATCATCACCTCTGGAATAAAATTCCATATCTGATGTTACCACTTGTGTGACCTTGAGCAAATTATTTGATTTCCCTGGGCTTTCATTTTTGCCTCATCTATAAAATTGTAATTTTTTCCTAGATAACCTATGATGTTCATTCTAGCTATGAGTCAGTGATACAGGAATGATCATTAATCGAACCATTACACAAAATGTAAATCCAATCCAAAATATCCCTTTCAATTAGTCTTTCAGCCTTCAGTAGAATGCCAGGTGATAGGAAACTCACCCCCTCTTGAAGTAGCTCATTAAATTTTTGGATGATTCTAAGCATTAAGAAGTTTTGTGAGATATTATTGTTGTGATATAGTAGTAAGAATAATAGTAATAGTAGTGGTGATGGTGGTGGTAGTAATTGTAGTAGAAGTAGTAGTAGTAGTAGTAGTAGTAGTAGTAGTAGTAGTAGTAGTAGTAATAGTGCTGGTGGTGGTGGTTTAGTTTCTTTTGTTTTATATTATAGCTCATTGCAATGTTTGCTTTATATCCCTAGTAAAGGGACTCAAGGATTGAGCAAAGGGAATCTATTTTCTCTTTTATATGACAACTCATAAAACATACAATAAGTGTGTTTGTCTCCTGCAGGATAAATATATTCACTTTTAGCAAACAATTATGTGCATCATGGTTTTAAGTTCCTTAAAGACTCTGATAATTTTCCTTTGCATACCTTCAGATTTGCCAATATCTTTTTCCAAAATAGAGTTTAAAAATATATTTCATAATTTATCTGAGCATAATAGAGAGTAATGAAGCCATTATTTCTTTCATCTTCCACTTCCAAGGGTGATGCTAAGATGGTGGAGTGAAGCTGGGAAGCTGCTTGAGTTCTCCCAGTTTCCCTTTTAAAAAAATATTCTGCACAGAGACTGGAATGACAGCATCTAGAAAGAAAAGGAATGAAACAATTTTCTGTAATGGACCAGAACTTTGTACTCTGAAACAAAGATTCTTACAAGGTGTTAACTCAGTGCAATTGATAATACAATGGTTATCTAGTTTAGCATGGTGATTAATAGTTCTCTAGTTCAGTATGATTGAATTAATCTTACAGCAAATAATGGTTCCCTAGTGATATAATGATTGACTTATACTTAGTATGATGGATGGATTTAATTGTAATAGAGTATTTAAGAGCAGAGTCAGACCTAGAGGGAGACTAGAACAGACTCAGAGAAGACAGAGGATTAGAGGCTGGTCTGTCCTCCTGCTTCTTCCACTGAGGCCAAGCCCATCTGAAGGACATACAGAAAGCTAGCCAAGCCCCAAGCAAGGAGATAGACTGTGAAGGAGACAATAAGACTTTTGGACTTTGTCACCTGGCTATTCTTGTAGTGATTATTCTGCTGGAATGAAGGTTGGTCCCAAGACTTCCAGAAAGCTAAACCAGAACCTTACAATTTTCTACTTCAAGATAATTTGGAAGGACCTCAAGAAAGGTCAGTTTCATTGGGGCGAAAGGGGTGCACAACCTAGCTCAAACAGTCCAAGAATGCCATTAGGAGGGTCTTAATCATAATACAGATCAACATCTGAGATCTCAGTCCTTGCTCAATAGAACAGTAACACCACAAACCTATGGGGCAGCCTCCAGGGCCCATGCAAAAGGCAAATTAATAGCCCAGAGATCCAGAAAACAAGAGGCAGGACTACCTACTGACTTTAAGTAGTCATGAAATAGAAAAAAATAAGAGAAAGAAAGAAGACAATCAAGAAACAAAAAGAACTTTGACCACTGAAAGTTATTATGGTAGCAGTGAAGACCAAAACCTCAAGGCAGAAGAGGACAAAATGCCTACATGCAAAACCTCAAAGGAGGACATGGATTGGTCTCAAACTCAAAGAGCCTCCTTGAAATAGCTCATAAAAGATATTAAAAATCAAATAAGAGGAGTAGAAGAAAAAATGAGAAAAGAAATGAGTTATGCAATAGAGAGTCAACAGCTTGGAAAAGAAAAGCAATTCCTTAAAAACGACAATTAGCCAAATGCAAAAAACAAACAAAAAACCTACCAAAGAAAACATCACCTCTAAAAGTAGAATTAATCAAATGCAAAAGAATATGCAAAAGCTAACTGAGGAAAATCATATATTAAAAATGATAACTGGACAAATGGAAATTAATGATTCTATGACACATCAAGAATCAAACAAACTGATTGTTTTTCTTTCAATATTTTTCCCAATAAACACATACATGGTATACTTGTTAAATTTACAAATGACATAAATTTTAAAAGACTAGGTAGCTAAAAAAATTCAAAAAGAATGAAAAACTAGAAGAAAATATAAAGTACTTCAACAGAGAATCAACTGACCTAGAAAATAGATTGGACAAATAGTCTAAAAATTATTGAACTACCCGAAAGCCACAACCAAAAAAAGAGCCTAGAAATCATCAAATAAACATGTCCTTATATGCTAGAACTGGAGTCAGTAAAAGAATCCATCAATCACCTACTGAAAGACATCCCACAAGGAAAACTCCCAAAAATGTACCTAAATTCCAGAACTATAAGATAAGGGAGAAAATAGAAGTTACCAGAAAGAAACAATTCAAATATCAAATTTCACAATCAGGATAACTCAGGATTTGGCAGCTTCTACAATAATGAGTTGGAGGGCCTGGAATACCATATTCCAGAGGGCAATGGACTTTAGATTACAACCAAGAATTAACTTTCTAGTGAGACTAAGCATAATTTTTCAGGGGAGAAGGTGGATCTTCAATAAAGTAGGGGACTTAAAATTATTTCTAATGAAAATACCAAAGCCAAACAGAAATTTGTTCTTTAACTATAATACTCAAGAGAAGCATTAAAAAATAAACAGGAAAGAAAAAAAATACATTATTTTAAAATTATATCTTTACATGGGAAGATGATACTTGTAACGATTGCCTTTATTCTCAAATATTAATCAGTTAACCAACAAATATTTATTAAGTTATATAGTAGGCACTGTGCTAAACACTGGGAATACAAAAAGGGGAAGAAAAGAATCTGATCTCAAGGATCTCACAATCTAATGGGAGAGCATACGGTATTTTATTACTGCAACCAAAGACCATAGGAGATTTTTTTGCATTTTGCATAACAGTGCTGATGTATATTTAATCCACAAAAAACCCCTGGGTCTTTTTCATATGAATGGTCACACTTATCCCAATTTGTATTTGTGCTGCTGATTTTCTGCCAGTGAAGAGATTTAAATTTATTCTCAAAACATTTCATCTAGATTGTCCCCATTTCAACATATTTTTTCTAAGGAATTCAAGTCATTTATTAAATACCTGCTATATATAAGATACTATACTAAGTATGAAAACCCAAGCCCAAAAATGAAACATTCTCCATCTTGCAAAAGATTACATTCTTCTGGGGATGGATGTGGGAAATGATGTAACATTTACCTAGTTTGGTAAATACCAAATTTATACAAAGTGATACAGAGGAATTTCAAAAGGAAAAGAACACTAGCAACAGGAAGAATAAAGATATGCCTCATAAAGAAATTAACACCTGAGTTGTTTTTAGTTACTATCCCCTCCAAATTCATGTCATTTGTAAATTTAATAAGTATACCATGTATGCTTTCATTGAGAAAAATGTCAAAAGAAAAAAAGTTTCAAATTGCAGAAGGTTGAAACTTCATCCTTCTTTATAGCCACTCAATCCATTTTTTATCCATTTTATCTCTGAGTTATCTTACATTACACTGACTATCTATCTTTCATTTAATATTCACACAGTAGCATGTGAACTCGTAGAAGGTAGGGATGATTTCATTTTAAAACAAATATTTCCTTTGCATATAGAAAGCACTTAATAATTAAATTTTCTAATACCTTTTTGAAATTTGGATAAACAATATCCATTATCATGCATTTAATTCACAAATGCTATAACTATAGAATAAAATATAATATTAATATAGTAAATATAATACATATTAGTTATGATAAAATATAAATGAATAATATGGGAATACTTTTGTATGACAATCTAAATGCACTTATGCTGACTTAATAATTACTTCTTCCCTTTCTAATTGCTCACAAATTGCCCCTTTAAGTAATCAGGTCTCTAATTTTTTTTTAAACAGATGTGAAGTTTACCATCTTAAAGAATAAAATTTACATTTTCTTCCCCTTTTGGATAATTGATATATCCCAGACTTCACTTTGTCAGCATCTCTATAGTTTACTATGATTCGTGAAAGATTGAAGGTAAGCAGATAGAATTGTCTTTTTATTTTGTCTCTTTGTGTCACCAATACAGGAAAAGAAAACATTTTGCTGTCTTTAACACATATTGAAAGCTCCAAATCATACTGGGCATTTAGCCTTTCCAATATACTCTTAAAGGATCCTTATCTAACTGTCTTTATTTGTATCTCTTGTACATGAATTTTTAAAATCTTGTAATCTGTAAAGACAAATGAATACTTTTAGAAATACTCATAATCTTTTCTTTCTCTCTGAAATCAATTGGAACTGCATCAGCAGAATTTCATTCTTCAGAAACTTCCATCCCTCTTGAGTCTTTCTTAGAACCTCTGAAGATTCAGTTATATCTACCATATCTCACAAGTATTTGAACAATGGTTTCTGCTTAAATTTGAATTTACATCCAGTTCCTTTTTTTCTAAAAGATCATATTTAAGCACTAAAATGTACTCAACATTTTTATATAGCTTTATATTTTAAAATCATGGTATAATAGGATCTCATAAGAATCAAAATGAAAGATGGCCAAGAGAACAATAGAAAAGTATAAAGTAGTTTTGAGGAGCCTGTATTCTATTTACAATTAAGGCATAGGAAAAGAATCAGATATAACAAGAAAACAAATCGGGTCAGTCATATAATAGACTTGATATAACTGATAAGTAGCCAGAGTGCTTCACTGGTACTCATGAAACATGAAAGAAGCAGTGAAAGGCTTTCAGGATTATAACCTATAAAATATTTATAGAAATATTAGCAAGGATTACATAGAATGAGATGTTTGTGCTTTGTGATCCATTCTCAGAAAAGAAGCAACCATAAAAGTGAGATTATAGCTTGACCAAAACAACTTAAATCTCTATCATGAACTCTTTGACAAAAACCTAGTTACTGCCTCCCAGATTCAGTCTTAACAACTAGCTCTGACTTATTGGTCAGACTCAGATCCAAGTTAATGGTCCTTCTTAAAATGTCTTATTTAAAAGATGACTTTAGACAACTTGGTTCTTTTCTTTTTAGCCAAACTATTCTTTGTCTTCATAGATTTAGGGTTACCACATGCTCAGATAAGTAGGGGTGGTAGAAAGAAGATCCCTGAAAAAGAAGAGGAAGGAATGGTGTATCCTAATGCTGAAATATCATTTTACTTATTTTTTCTCTTCCCCCTCCTCATCCACCTAGCCCATGTAGACAAATCACTTTGGGAAAGAAGAGGTATTAATTATGAAGAGACAAACTTCATATCTGAAAATTCTTCCTCTCCTTTTCTGGATTAGAAAGGCATTGACAATACTTTGTATGTAAAGTTCCCTCTGCCATTACAGGTGAATAATAATCTCACTCCTGCTTAAAAGTAAATTTGCAGAAATTCAGTATAAAACACCTCTCTTTGAGATTTTCAACTATTAAAAACTAAAGTAATGGAAATGGAGAAGAGAAGAGCCAAAAGGAGGAGGAAAAGTGAAGGGAAATGATTAAAGGATAGAGAATGAGAAAAAAATAGGAGGGAAGGGGGAGATGATAATCATAGAACATTTTTTTTTAAACTTAGTTCAAGTCTTGATTTGGATACAAAACAGAGTATTTTTATATATTTCACTTAATCTCCCAGAGATTGTTTCCTCACATTTAAAATCAATAAAATAGTATTTATACTAACAGGATTGTTGAGAAGAAACTCTTTTATAAACTATAAATAGTGAGATGTTATCTCTTCTTTTGTATTTTTAATGATGAAATTATAATCTAGCAAATTCAAGAATTTATCAACTATTTTATTATTTGAAAAGAGAATCTTACAGAAACTATCTGTATAACTGAATCCCCCAACCACAACTATATTCTTCTTCCGTGTCAGTTTAAAATTCAAAGAATTCTATTCATATGTTTTTCCTTTAATCCTCATTGAAATGTTCTTCACCATGCTTACTCTCTGAGGATTGCATATTTCCACAATGATAAATATGGAACCCTTGTATGAACAATGTAACCCTGTTACCCTTTTATCTGAGTGCATAGACCCATTCATTGTGAAATTTCTATGATGAATCTCCTCCCATCAATTCTTAGTAATTTCTATAAAGTCATATCTACTTTTAAAATTAATATCACCAGTTCAGTTTTTATAATATCTATATTTTGCACATTGTTATACAGAGATGTTAGACATAAAAATCTTTTTCGAATTGTTTCAGGGTTATTATTATAATCACTATCTCCATGGCTATGTACTATTACTATGGTTGTTCTTTGGTTTGGCAAATATAATTGGGTACTTTCTTTTTTTCTACTTCCTTCTAATTAGAGCTATTAAAAGCTTTATTTTCCAGCCTCCATTAAGTATACTGTATAATTTTTCATTAGAATGGTTGAATCAGTTCAGTACTCTACTAGTAGTTTTTTATTGTTGTTGTTTTGTTGTTTTGTTGTTGTTTTCTACTGTGCCTATTTTTTCCACTTCCCCTCCAGCATTTGTCATTTATGATAGTAGTGAAGTGATGCCTCAGAGTTATGCCTGTATTCATGATTCTCGATAGTTTGATTTCTCCTTCTGAAAACTGTTTGATTATATACCTTCACCATTTATCATTTGAATAATGGCATTTGTTTTTAAATTTGACTCAGTTCTATACTTAGCATGTATTGGAAAAAGAGGTCTTTGTTAGAGAAACTACTTCATTGTCTATAAAGCGAAGTAGAGTTCTGATTATGCCTTTTAATTAGGTCTGTTTATTCCTGTGCTTTCTGTCACAGCATGATTGCCACCCCTGCCTTCTTTTGGTTTAGTTGAAGCACATTAGATTCTGCTCCTAATCTTTATTTTAACTCTGTGTGTCTTTCTTTTTCAAGTGTACCTTCTTAAAAATAAAAATGAAAGCAAACAAAAGAAAATAAAACATTGTTTGAATCTGTTTTCCATTCCATTCTGCTATCTACTTCTGTTTTATAGCTGAGCTTGTCCCATTTACATTCATAGTTATGACTACTAATAGTATTTCCCTTAAAACAATTTTTCTTCTTTTTCTCTTTTTATCCTGTTCCTCCTCAAAAATCTTTTTTTTTTTTTTGCTTCCAATCAGCACTTCCTTAATCAGTCTTTCCTTTAATCATTTCCTCTGCCTTTTTTATCCCCTAACCCATCAGATTTCCCTCTTGGGTATTTCTATACACAACTGAGTGCAAATAAATACTAATATATAGTATTTCTTCTTTCAATCAATTGTGATTAAAGTAAGACTCAAGCATTGTCTACCACTACCTCTATTTCCCCTTCTACCTTTCCTTTCTCCTGGTACATCCCTCTTTCTCACTTCATTTTTTTTGAGTTCATTATTCCAACATAATTGGTTTACATTCATACCTTTTGTTTATATAAACTCATTTTACCTGTGGTAACAATGATAAAATTATTAAGGGTTTATATATATATATATACACATACATATATTTATGTATCTTCTCATATAATAATATAAACCATTTAATGTCATTGAGACTTATAAGATTACTCTTTGATGTTTACCTTTTGATACTTCTCTTGAGGCTTATATTTAAATGTCAGATTTTCTATTCAGCTCTGGTCTTTTCTTAAGAAATGCTTGAAAGTCCTCTATTTCATTAAATATCTTTTTTTTCTGAGTAGGTTGTTCTTATAATCCTTGTTCTTTTGCTTTCTGGAATACTGTTTTCCAAGATCTTCACTTTTTTTAATGTGAAAACTACTAAACATTGTATAATCCAGACTATAGTTTAAAAATATTTGAATTTTTTTAGTCTGTTTGAAATATTTTCTCTTTGATTTGAAAGTTCTGGAATTTACCTATAATATTTCTGGGAATTTTCATTTTGGGATGTCTTTCAGCAGGTGATTGATGGATTCTTTCAATTTCTATTTTGTACTTTGGATCTAACATGTCAAATGTAGTTTTCCTAGATAATGTCTTGAAATATGATGTCTAGCTTCCTTCTTTGATCAAAGCTTTCAGGTAATCCAATAAATGGCATATCATGGATCTATTTCCAGGTCAGTATTTTTCTAATTAGATACTTCATATTATTTTTCTTTTCTTCTTTTGATGCTTTCATTGTTTCTTGATATCTCATGAAGTCATCAGTTTCCACTTGCCCATTCTAATTGTTAAGGAACTATTTTTTCAATGAAATTTTGCACCTCTTTTTTCTTTAGGCTAATGCTGTTTTTTTAGTTCTTTTCTTTTGTGAATTTTTATACTACTTTTTTTTTTCCATTTCACCTATTCTGTTTTTTAAGGAGTTACTTTCTTCAGTTTTTTGTGCCTCTTTTACCAAGTTGTTAATTTTCTTTTCATAATTATCTTTCATTGCTCTTATTTCTTTATCCAATTTTTTTCATTTACCATTCTTGTTTGATGACTAAATTTTTTTGGCTCTTTGTTACTCTTTCTTTAGTTCTCCTAGGAATTGTTATTGGATTTGTTTACAAAAATGCATTGTTTTCCTTGATGCTTCATTTGCTTGTAGATGTTTTTAAGTCATTTTCTTCTTAGTTTAGGTCTTGCATTTACTAGTCATGACAGAAATTTTTTATGATCATGTTTATTTTCATAGTTGTAGTTTATTTTTGTCATGTTCTTTGCTCATTTTCCCACTCTATTTGCTAATTTCCAATGTCATATTAGAGTTGGACTCTACTCACGTCTGGGATGGAGAAAATGGCTTGTTTGAATCTTTGTCTTTTATGAATTTCTGCTGCTTTGAGAACATTGGAGGCAATATGTTCAATGCTACCAAAGTTGTGTAATCTGGGGAAAATCAGATAATTGCCCTCCTTATATGACCACTGCTAATTGTATAAGCAAATTGCTTTTTGGAGATCTCAAACTAGATGCCCTCTAAGTATATCAAATTCAGCATATCCAAATCAGAACTCATTCACTTTCTATACTAATCTTCCCTTCTTACCTAATATTAATGAGGGCACTATCATTCTCTTAGTTGCTAAAACTCACAACATCTGTTTGATCCCTGATTGTATTCTCCTCACATTTCTAACATGTTGCCAAACCTTGTGATGTCTACTTTCATAACATTTCTCATATGTATTCATAATTGTCCATTTAACACAAGCATCATACTAAAACAGATTAGAATCATCTCTTACTTGACTTGAAACAATTGCTTATTCTTTTGCTTTTTAAATAATTTTAAAATTATTTTTTCACATAACCTAAATATTTTCCTATATTTGTTGTCCTTTCATTTCCTGAAGAGCTATCTCACATTAAAAAAAAAAAAAAAACTTTTTTATAATTAAAAGAAAAAATAAGCTAAGCAATTAGAGGTAGAATGTTCTAATATCTCTTCCTTGGGGCCCAGCTTAATGTATGAAATTTAGCTACATTATTTTTAAATTGTGTTGTGAGGTTTTGCCTTTGTATTGTGCAGTTCTTGTATATAATGTTTCTTGGCTATTCTTTCTTCATTTTGCATCAGTTCATGTAGGTATTTCCATGATTTAATATTTTCATCACACTCATCATTTCTTATAGTTTAGTAATATGTTTTACATTAATGTACCATGATTTAGCTAGTCTTTACCTGATGGAAGACTATCTACTTTATTTACAATTCTTTGCTGCTATAAAAAATCCTGCCACAATTATTTTTAAACATATGAAGATCTTGTCTTATGCCTGAAGTTTTGGGGACATATACCTAGTAGAAATTCCACTATCAGGATATTAAGTGGATATTAAGTGAAATCTCAGGACTTGTTTTCATTTGCATTTCTCTTACCATGGTCATTAATAGTCAGAAGACTTTAATTCCTATTCTTCTTTTGGGAACTGTTTGTTCATATTTCTTTGGCCATTATTTGTTTAGAAATGATTTACAAGAGATTTTCTTAAAGTGAGATTCTCCCATTCAATAAGCTCCATTTATTTACTCTTTTCTCCAAGATCAAAGACAAAGTCTTTTGTTAACATTAAAATTCTACACAATTTACCCCCTCCCATCTTTCTGGCTTCTCATACTTTACCCTGCTCTATATCTTCTTCAATCAAGGATCTAATCAAGGGGATATTGAAGGGGACCTTGAATGTCCCACTACTATGCTTTTGCATTAGATTATTCCCACTCTTACATTGTTTTCCCTCCTCAATGTTCCCCTTTCAGTTTTCCCAGATTTCTTCAAGACTCAGCTAAGTCCAATCTTCTGTAGCAGGTTTTTTACAGACCCTACTAATTCCTAACACTTTCAATTACTATGAATTGTCTTATGGTTAGTTAATTATTTATATGATTTCTTCTGAATTAGAATGTGAGATCCTTGAAAGAAGGGATGATTTTTGTCTTTCTTCATATTCTCTGGCACATTTTGTTCAGTAATTCCATCATGTTCAACACCCCGTGAATCATATCATACCAATACAGTCCATGGGGTTTTCTTAGCAAGTATACTGAAGTGTTTTTCCATTTATTTTCCAGTGAATTAAGGGAAACAGAGGTTGTGATTTGCCCAGGGTTACACAGTTAGTTAAAGCTTGAAGTTGGATTTGAATTCAGTTCTTCTGTACTCCAGGCTTAGTTCTCTATCTACTGTGTCACCTAGCTGGCTGGCACACATAGTAAGTGCTTATAAATGATTGTTGATTAAGAGATTTGCTTGTAATTGATAGGTCCTACATTTGGCTTTATATTCCCAGTACTCCAAATAGTGCCTTATACATAATAAACACAACAAATATTTGGTAGATTGTTTAGAAACCCTCTGTGTGTGTGTGTGTGTGTGTGTGTATGGACATAAATATGCAAATATATATTACATAATATATTGATGTCATGTTGAAGTTGTAATATGGGAAAATTATCTTGTTAGCAATATTAAGGATACAAATAATGCATTCCCTCTTCCTAGGATCTGATTAACTTGTAGAAATGAAAGCTTCTAGGAGTAGTAGCAAAATACTCTTGAATGATTCTGCTGGATTCTTGCACAATTACCTGTTTCCTAAAGCACCCTTGTTGCTACATATGATTCTACCATTAGGTAATTCAAATTATAAACATATCAAATTTGAACTTGCTTGGAATTCTTTCTCTTTTAACCAAGTAGCAACTAGCAGCTTAGTTTAGCAAGACAGATGCTAAATTAAATCATGGGATTCCTAGATTATCCTCTTGGTTCCATGAATTTATATGATAAAACAAGTGTCTAAACTTCTCTCTGTCTTCTTGATAAAATATCTTGAAATAAAATCTGGGTTTAAATGATGTAAAGAGCTTCTAAGGAAGAAATGTCCTCCACCAATTTAAAAAATCAACTGGTCTACTACTTTTCACTTTAGAGAACTTAGTGAAGACACTGAGAGGATATTATTCACTTAAGGGTTCTTATGTATCTGAGGCAGAAGCTTCAACTCAGGTTTTTTTGGTTTTTCTAAGTCTGAAGCTGTCTCTAGGAGTCTGTCTCTGTCTTCGTCTGTCTGTCTGATTCTGTCTCTTTCTGTCTCACTGTCTCTCTCTTTTCTTTTCTTCTTCTCTTCCTCTCTCTGCCTTAACCCCCATCTCTCTCCCTCTCTCCCCTTAGTTATGGTTCCTCTCCAAATTAGTCTTGATCTGAATCTTTGATTCTATTTATCTCTCTCCAAAGAGGAAACTCCTCCTGCCTAAGCATCCTGAAAGTTATATTAGCAAATGAAGAATTGAGAAGGTAAGTGACTTACCCAGCCACACAACTCATAATGTGTCAAAAGCTGGAATTGTATTCAGACCTTTTTATTGGCTTTCTAACCACTGTACATGAATATCTCTGAATTGTACAAAATATATACTGGATACATATTTTTATTTCACCTTTGAAGGAGAATAATGATATCTAATTCATGAACCTATAAGGTTACCATGAAGATCAAATGAGACAAAGTACATAGGAGTGCTTTGAAAAGTGATGAGTACTAGATAATCAACTGAAAAAACTACTAGAAACAATCCACAACTTTAGCAAAGTTTCAGGATATAAAATAAATCCACAGAAATCATTAGCATTTTTATATATTACTAACAAAGTCCACCAGAAGAGATACAAAGAAAAATTCCATTTAAAATAATTGTTACTAATATAAAATATTTGGGAGTCTACCTGCCAAAGGAAAGTCAGAAACTATATGAACATAACTACAAAATATTTTCCACACAAATAAAGTCAGATCTAAACAACTGGAAAAATATCAAGTGCTTATGGGTAGGCTGATCAAATATAATAAAAATGATAATACTACCTAAATTAATCTATTTATTTAGTGCCATACCAATCAAAGTCCCAAGAAATTATTTTACAGATCTGGGAAAAAATAATAGCAAAGTTTATCTAGAAGAACAAAAGATCAAGACTTTCAAGGAAATTAATGAAAAAAAAAATGTCAGTAAAGGTGACCCAGCTGTGCTAGACCTAAAACTATATTATAATGAAGTGGTCATTAAAACCATTTGGTACTGGCTAAGAAATAGACTAGTTGATCAGCGGAATAGGTTAAGTTCACAGGACAAAATAATCAATAACTGTAATAATCTAGTGTTTGACAAACCCAAAGACCCTAGATTTTGGGTTAAGAACTTATTATTTGACAAAAATTGCTGGGAAAATTGGAAACTAGTATGGCAGAAACTAGGCATTGACTTATGCCTAACATCATATACCAAGATAAGGTCAAAATGGATCCATGATTTAGCCATGATTCAGAGTGATATTATATGCAAATTAGAAGAACATAGGATAGTTTGCCTCTCAGTTCTGTGGAGGAAGAAGGAATTTATAACCAAAGAAGAACTAGAACTCATTACTGAACACCCAATAGATAATTTTGATTATATTAAGTTGAAAAGTTTTTGTAACAACAAAACTAATGTAGACAAGATTAGAAGGGAAGCAATAAGTTGGGAAAACATTTTTACATCTAAGGTTTCTGATAAAAACCTCATTTCGAAAATATATAGAGAATTGACTGAAATTTATAAGAATTCAAGCCATTCTCCAATTGATAAATGGTCAAAGGATATGAACAGACAATTTTCAGATGAAGAAATTAAAACCATTATTAGTCATATGAAAAGGTGCTCTAAATCACTATTGATCAGAGAAACTATTGATCAGATAAGACATCTCTGAGATACCACTACACACCTCTCAGATTGGCTAAAATGACAAGAAAAGATAATGATGAATGTTGGGGTGGATGTAGGAAAACTGGGACACTAATATATTGTTGGTGGAACTGTGAACGGATCCAACCATTCTGGAGAGCAATTTGGAACTATGCTCAAAAAAAGCTATCAAACTGTGCATATCCTTTGATCCAGCAGTGTTTCTTCTGGGCTTATATCCCAAAGAGATCTTAAAGGAGGGAAAGGGACCCATATATGCAAAAATATTTGTGGCAGCCCTTTTTGTAGTGTCAAGAAAGGATGCCCATCAGTTGGAGAATGACTGAATAAGTTATGGTATATGAATGGTATAGAATATTATTGTTCTATAAGAAATGATCAGCAGGATAATTTTTAAAAGGCCTGGGGAGACTTACATGAACTGATGCTAAGTGAAATGAGCAGAACCAAGAGATCATTATACATGGCAACAAGAAGATTATACAATGATCAATTCTGAGGGATATAGATCTTTCCAACAAAGAGATGATTCACATCAGCTCCACTAATCTTATGATGAAGAGAGCCATCTACACCCAGAAAGAGGACTGTGGGAACTGAGTCTAGACCACAGCACAGCATTTTCACGCTTTATATTGTTATTTGCTTGCATTTTGTTTTCTTTCTGGTTTTTTCCCTTCTTCATCCATTTTTTCTTGCGCAGTAAGATAACTGTATAACTATGTATACATCTACTGGATTTAACATATATTCTAACATAATTAACATGCATTGGATTGCCTGCCATCTAGAGGAGAGGTAAGAGGAAAGGAAAGGAAAATTTGGAACACATGGTTTTGCAAGGGTCAATGTTGAAAAATTACCCATGCATACATTTTGTAAATAAAAAGCTTTAATCAAGAGAAAAAAAAAAGAAAAGAAAAGTGGTGAATACTGCATAGATACAATAAGTTATTAAATGTTTCCCCTTTATCCACTGGTACTAAACTCATTTTGTTTCTAGGGCTCCAGAAAAAAAATTTTTTCTCCTCAAAGACATTCTACTTTAAGGTAATAGATTGATTAGACAGGTACTTTTTCTTATTCCTCTCATTTCCTTCTCTCTTTGACATTCACCAGTTATGAAGGTCAGCTCCAAGGGAGATAATGCTAGTTGGAAATTAACTGCTACTGCCTTGAGGGCTAATTAAGAAGGTTTCAGTGGATTTTTGGATCAAGAAAGCAGCTCCTTCTTCCTTTGGCTAAGTTGAGCTGGTCAACTCGCCTACTGTTTATGACTTCTTGAGTTAATTAACAAATCATGATCTCTCCTCTGCTCTGCAAGACAGGAATACAAGAAAGAAAAGGTAATTTCTTTCTTTAATGGACTCAATGCTATGAGTATTAATGAAGAACCCTGAGCTATAGCTTAAAATTATGGTTGTCCTTATGCAACCTGTTAGCAGCACATATATTTCACTACCATTCTCATTCCAATATACTTTCCTCATCCCCTCATATATATGTAAATACTCTCTTGGCCTATTCTATTATTTTCTTAATAATAGTTTTTTTTTTATTTTCAGAATACATGCAAAGATAATTTTCAACATTCATCCTTGCAAAACCTTGTGTTCCAAATTTTCTCCCTCCTTTCCCTTCACCCTCCTCCCCTAGAAGGTAGTAATCCAATATATGTTAAATATGTGCAATTCTTCTATATATATTTTCACATTTATGATGCTGCACAAGGAAAATCAGATCAAAAAGGGAAAATTAAAAAAGAAAACAAAATTCAAGCAAACAAAAACAAACAACAACAACAACAACAAAAAAAAAGATGAAAATACTTTGTTATGATCCACATTCAGTCCCCATAGTACCTCTTTTTGGATGTTGATGGCTTTCTCCATCACAAGTCTATTAAAACTGGCCTGAATCACCTCCTTGTTGAAAAGAGTCATGTCCATCAGAACTGATTATCACTTAATATTTTTTTTTTGCTGTGCACAATGTTCTCTTGATTCTACTTATTTCACTTAGCATCAATTCGTGTAAGTCTCTCCACGCCTCTCTGAAATCATCCTGCTGGTCATTTCTTACAGAACAATAATATTCCATAGCATTCATAGACCATAATTTATTCAGTCATTCTCCAACTGATGGGCATCCACTCAGTTTCCAGTTCCCTGCCACTACAAAAAGAGCTGCCACAAACATTGTTACACATGAATTTGTTATCAAATATTAAAATAAGCCTTATTCTAGGGAGAATATGCTGAATTCATTTCTGAGATTAAGATGTAAAAGTACTGTTGATTCAATGACTTAACTGTCACTCATGTTCTCTGCACCAGTGAAGTTTCATCTTTAAATATAGACATACACTATCTAGATACCTAGAAGTTATTGGGAGTGATTTGACATTTCTTCAAAAGCAAAATTCTACAAAATTTCAACCTGATATAATGATGATCATGCTTTTTAGTGGGGTATATACCATACCCCAGATCCCATGAAGTTAACTTACCACAGATTTAGTTTGCAATATTACAATAAATCTATAAGCACAATGAAGCACAAGAGAGCATTGCTCCACTTAAGAGATGCCTAGCCCCACCTACAAATCCCATCCCAAGAAATATTCTTATTTTTATATGCCCATGGCTATTTTTGGGATCTTATCAATACATGATTCTCACTTGGTAGCCCCAGGTTTTAGCAATTTTTGTGGATCCTTGTCACCATATGATAGAACCCAGCAGTCCTGTACAATATCCTTCCACACCCAAGAAGAAACGTTTTCCTTCAAATCTTCCTTAGTTTTTTGTTTGTACATTTTTTTTTTACATTTAAAATTTATCCTCACAAAAATATAGCATTAGACTGGATTAGACCATAGCAGTTAATTTATCTCTTAAACTGTGGTTTATGGTTTCATATGGAGTTTTATAACTTAATATAGAGGTCACAAAATTATGATTTATTATAAGTAAATGTTTGATTTGCATATCTATTTTATAAAGCTATGTACCCAGAGTCATGAAAAATCTCTCAAGAGAAAAGGGGTCACAAGTGAAAAAGGTTTATCTTATTTTCCAGAATAGAAAACCAAGGTCTAGAAAGATAAAACACTATGTACAAGATGACAAAAGTAAGAAATGGCAAAGATCATATTCCCCGGACTTCAAATTCAGCACTTTCACCTGAAGCCTCACTGCCAGCCCAGAGCTACTTTCCATGTGACAGCCTGGTATAAATCACTTATAAACCCCTTCCCACAAAACCCATTCCTGTCTCAACAATAGCAAATCATACTCAAAGTTATAGGCAGACTATATGATTATTGTTCTGAAGAGCATCTCAAGTAAAAACCTTTATTGATTCAAAGGACTGAGTGAGCACTCAACTTTATCTATAAGCAGAGAAAGTTTAATCCATCTCTGCCACATTCCATTATTTTATTGGTGCAATGCAGCTGAGACACCTAAAATCTTATCCAATAAAGGAACTGACATAGCTGTTCACACAGATATCCCATAAATAGTTGGCTTGGATCTCTGAAAGCAAAATTCTCCTCATCTGGTACATTAGAGCAGGGATTTCTAAGCTGGATTCCATGAATACACACACAGACCCACACACACACATAGAGAATATTATAGAGAAACATACATATTGGATATACATTATACACACATTTATATGTATGTATATATAAAACATTTCCTTGTAATTGTATTCTTTTGCAATTTTATATATTTCTTCCCAAACATTTAAAAAATTTTATTCCAAGAAGGAATCCATAGGTTTCACCAGACTGGCACTGGAATAACTGACACACACAAAATTTAAGGATGGCTACTTCAGAGAAAGTCAAGGTTAGATCTTGGAGGATACTAAGTAAATGCTCCCATGTTATATCACTGACTGAACAGCAGAAAAACCATAATCTTCAAGTGGTTGTTTTACTCTGTCTCAGGCAAAGGGAGGGAAAAAACCTCTGGACAAAGGTTCCACAGAGGGACAAGGAAACAAAAAGCCGAGCACTCTGATAATGTATTCTTGAATTAATGTCCTACCTTACTCAAGTCTCTTTTACAAACTTGGTCCTCCTAGAAGTTTTAAAGAGTCAGATTAAGTCAAGACAACAAGTATTTATTAAATGCACATTTTGGATGTGCCAGGCATTGGGTTAAGTACTGGGTACACAAATGAAAGCAAAAATCCTTCCTTCACTGAAGGAGCTCACAATTCAATGGGAGATATGACACAAAACTATGTGCAAATAGTAAATATACAGGATGAATTAGAGATAATCTCAGGGAAGAAGGCACAAACATTAAGGAGGACAAGGAAAGGTTTTTTGCAGATAATGGGATTTCAAATGGGATTTACAGGAAAATGGAAAAGGGATGTGAGAAAGGAGAGGGCTGCAAACATGGGAGTCAGGCAGTGAAAATACCTGATTTGATATTATGTGTATGGCAAAGAGGCCAGTATTTCAAAACTGCACAATACTCGGAGGTTAGTAAAAAATCAGGACATAACAACAATCTTGAATATGTATTCTCTGCTTTGTTCCTTCCCACCTCCCATGGATTCTAAAGAACTGAGATGGGAGCAGTCTTAAAGACATAGAGTTGATAAAATGTAGTTTTCAATAGATTATTAATTCCTTGTGGGCTACAACTGTACCTCCCCCTCACCCATATCTAGCACAGTACTCTGTGTATATCATTTACTTTATAAATGTTTATTTCCTTACTGAATGAATAAATGAACACAAACATTCCATGACACTTCTTTTATAAAAGCCTCCATTTCAGGCTGTCATAATATTACGTTGTGAGCAGCAATCAGCACATATGGATTCCATATCATGGCTGTAAGTTGTGCAAGTGGACAAACCAAGGATATAAATAACCATGGCAGTGCAGCTAGCAATCATGCCTGTTTATGAAAGAATTAAACCCATCACATAAACTGGGTTATCGATCTCACAGTGGAAATTATTTATCCTGTTAAACTTGATCATTATCTACCCACTCAGCTGCCTGCATTATTTATTCTGGTACTTTCAGAGCTCACAGGCAGGGAAGAATCATGGTGATTTCATTTAATGACTGTTAATATCTTCTTTCCAATGAAATCCTGCCTGGTGCTTGTCCAATACCTGCCTCAGCACTTCTAGAAACATTCTCCTCAAATGCTTCTCTCAACAGGACATGGTTTCCTTACTTTAAGCAGGGTCAGAAGAACAGAACTATTTTTATCAGCTGTCAGGATATTGAATAATTATAATTTATTCTCCTTTGAAGTTATCAAGTAGATGGAGACCCTCCAGATTTTTCATATTCTACAAGTTTGTTTTTTCCAAACTCATTTTAAAATGATATAAAATGCATTTATCAATGTATATCTGTATATGTGTGTATATACATACATATACATTTGTGCACTTTTTGCATATTTATTTTTTCTGAGATATACAATAATGCAATCCATTAAGTATATCAGTGAAGAGAGAGAGAGAGAGAGAGAAATCAATCAGTCAGTAAGAATGTACTAAATGTATTAAATACCTTCTACATGTCAGACAGTGTATTAAGTGCAGGACATACAAATAAAGGCAAAAGGCAGTCCCTTCTCTCAAGGAACTCACAGTTTAATGGAGGAGCAAAGAAATTAACTATGTATATGCAAGATAAGTTGAAAATAATTAACAGAAGAAGACACTAACCTTAAAGGGATTCAGAAAAGGCATTCTTGCAAAAGGTGAGATTTTTTTTTTAGTAGAAGCTTGAAGGAAGTCAGGGAAGTCAGGAAGTGGCGATAAGGAAGGAGGACAATTTAGGCATGGGGGACAACAATTCAAACTGCATGGAATTTAAAAATAGAGTACTTAAAAAAAAATAGGAAGTAAGCCAGTATCACTGAATTACAGAGTATGTGAGAGTAAAGTACAAGAAGATTGAAAAGATAAGAGAAGGCTAGGTTATAAAGGGTTGTAAATACCAGGGACTATCATTTTTGATTCAATGATAAAAAGTTATTGAAGTTTATTGAATATATGGAAGGCATAACATGGTCAGACATACTTTAGGAAAATTTATATAAAAAATGAGAAGAAAGACTGAAGTGGGGAGAGGCTTGAAGCATGGAGACCAAGCAGTAGACTATTACAAAGTTCAGAGATGAGGTGATGAAAACCTAACCAAGACAGTGATAGTGTTAAAGGAGAAATGAGGGCAATATGCAAAATATTAGGAAGATGAAATCTGATAACAGATTGGATATGGAAACTGAGAAAAAGTGAGAAGTTAAAGATTATGTCGAGGTTATGAGTCTGGTGGAATGGTAACTAGGATGGTGGTATCCTCAAAAGACATAGGAAACTTAGAACTATAAAAGGATTTGGGGAAGAAAGTTCATGAGTCCTGTTTTAGATATATTGAATTTAAAAAGTGTAAAGGGCATCCAATTCAAAATGTCCTATAGGCGATTGGAAATGTAAAACTGGATGAGAGAAGAGTGGATAAGACTGGATAAATAGAACTAGAAATAAAACATAGAGATGATAACTTAATCAAGGAAGCAGATGAGACAACCAAATGAAAAACACAGAGAGATAAGGACTTAGAATGGTATTCTGGAGATACCCATGTTTAGTGGGAATGACCCAGATGAAGATGTATCAAAGGATACTGAAAAAGAACATTCAGATTAGTATGAAAAGAACCAGAATAGATTAGGGTCCTGGAAATTTAAAAAGGCTAAAATATCAAGGAGAAGAGGTTGATGCAGAGAATGAGGTTGCAGAGAATGAGGACTAAAAAACAGCCATTATCTATGGCATTAAATAAATCATTGATAGCTTTGGAGAAAACAGTTTCAGCTGATTATGAAGTTGAAAACCAGACTGCTGAGAATGAGAATAAAGAAAATAGAAGTTTCTCTTATATAGAATCTTCTCAGTTTTTTCAAACATTTAGCCAAAAAGAGAAGAAAAGGTATAGGATAATAGTTAGTGGACAAAGATAGATCAAGTTAGGGTTGTTGGGTCTCTGGGTTTTTTTTGAAAGATATGGGAAACATAGACATGTTTGTAGACAGTAAGAAGTGGCCTAAATATAAATGAGAAAGCTTTCTAATGATAAAGGTCAGATAGAGTGTGATCACATATATAGAGAGGAGGTTAGCCTTGTCAAGGAAAGGACTCGGTCTTCATTTAATATGGGAGTAAAGGAAATAGTGGCAGAAGGCTTTTGAGAGAAATGAAATGATAAGGAAGGAGGAGAAGCATGAACCAAGATGGTCTCAATTTTGGCAAATGGCCTCAATTTTTTTGGTGACTGAGCAAAAGAAAGATGGGTTGGTTACACTGTAAAGATTAGAGACAATGTATGGCTAATTGGAGTACCCCACCAGGATCCCTAAAATGTCAGGAGAATTTGAGAAAGGCTCTTAAGCACATTGAGGGATCTCTTATAGCTAAAGTATGGAAGGACATGGATAGCAGTTCTACAATCTAGGAAGAAATGTGGTTTGTTATTTGCAGTCTGGAAGAAAATATCCATCTTCACAGATATAACAATATTTGAACATATCATATATCCACTGGATTCTAAATGAATTGATAGAGCCTTCTTAACTTGGGATGGTAAGAGTAGGGGCATTTTGTAGTGTCAATAATTCATTGTGGGAAATAAACATCAATCTATTCCTTTAGTAATATTAATTTGGTTTATTTTAGCAGGAGTGCTAAAAGAAGAGTTGAAGTGAATACATGGTTAAAAAAAAAAGAAAAGAAAAGAAAAAAGAATCAACTCTTTCCCTTCCATAAAATCTAGATACCTTGGAACTCAAAGTCTAAAATATATTAGTGGGATTTCAATTCCCCAGTTCTGCACAATCTCTTTCTGAAATAGAATTAATCTATTAAGCCATAATGTGCAACTCTAGGCTTTATCCAGGATCATAAATCCCAGGAAATTAACTTCTCCCTAAGCCTTTGCTTGGGGTAGCTTCCAGCAATAAGAGGCTATCTCATATCTAATTGCTATTTAAATATTTCCTGCAGTCTTCTTTTTCTTCCTTCCATCCAATTTGATTGGAGATTTCTCAGGGGGGAAATGTTTGCTTTTATTTTACCAATAGAAAGACAGATCTTTATTGTATTGTAGGTAAGAAGGGTCTGGTGATACTTTATGTTGCAGGATATAAAATACAAGGGACAGTTCCCTCACACAGTAACTGGTTGATTATCCCATTACTATGTAAGCACCAAGTAAAACTATTAGTATATATGCTATACAACTACATGAAGAAAAGTCAAAGCACGGGATCTGGTCATTCACATTTGTTATTTTGATTCAGCAGGGTAATTCAGGAGAACACATCCGAAAGGTGATACTAAAATATTTTGATGTTGATTAATAATTAAGTGATAGGAAATATATCATTAACAATGAAATGACAGCCAAACTGCTCTACCTACTTCATATCTAAAACCCCATCTCTGACTTTCATGCTCATTTCTATACTTCTAATGATGTCCCTCCTCAACTTCAGCTTTTAGAATTCCTAGCCTCCTTCAAATCACTTACCATGGAACTTCAGTTGTCAGTGCTCTCCCTACTCAAAGTTATTTTTTTCTCACTTTGGATAAATTTTGTATTTATGCACATTTTGTTTTCCTTCACTCCTAATAAAATACAATTCCATGCAGGAAGGCATTTTCATTTTTCTCTCTGTATTTCAATTGCATAAGAAACTGTCTGAAGAAGAAAAATACCAATATCTAGCATTTTATATAAAATCAAAAAGCACCTTTATATAGCACTTAATAATGATGAGGATGATGATGATGATGATGATGATGATGATGATGATGATGATATCTAGCATTATATATAGCATTTTATGATTCAGGTATTATAGCAAAAGTTTTTTAAAGTATTATTTCATATCTTATAAAAATCCTCGGAACTATTGGCTGTTATTATCCCCATTTTACAGAAGAGAAAATGGAAGAAAACAAGTTAAGTGAATTAACAAGGGTTACACAGCTAGTAAATGTCTGAATCCAAATTTAAATTCAAGACTTTCTGATTCCAGAGACAGGTTTATCTACTGTGCCACCTAGCTTGTCAATAAATACCACTAAATCAAATTAAATTGAATGACAGTGGAATAGAGGGCAAAGATAACCATCTGAAAGATTTGGATAGTATATGAAAGTCTCTTCTTTTATTGAAAAAAAAATCAGTGAGTTTACTATTTTCAATTTATAGCTTGGAAATAGTTTCAGAAAAGATGTGATTGACCCAAGATCATTTAGGAAATGTGAAAGTCCAGATGTGAATCCAGTTATCCTTACCCTAGAATCCAGTGCTCATTTTAATCTACTACCACTTGTGACAAAGAGAAGGTGAAGCAACTCCATTTTCATTATTTTCAGCTAAAGAAGATGAAGTTCTATTTGAGAAAGATTAAACAAAAATGGTTAATAAGAACTAAAAATTTAAGCTAAATGGAGAAATGCTAAGAGAGTGCCTAGATATCCATTAATTCAAGTTATTTGTCCCATGATGTGATTGATACCTCTGTATTCTGAGAGAACTGAAGACACAATTACTGAGTCCTGTCAGTGATAACTGGAGATCACGAAAAATCCTGAAAGACTGAAGCAGAAATTTTCTTTTGATTTTCAAAAAATTGAACAAGGTGGCATTTGAAAAGAATACACTGATATACTTAATTATGATTCCTTGGGATATGCCTGAGCCTATGGAAAAATCTAGCATGTATTCATCAAGATCAAATAATGCCAAATGCTGAAAAGGATGCAAAGGGACAGGGAGGGAATCGAACATGTGCATTGCTGGTGGAGTTGTGAATTAGTCCAATCATTCTGGAAAACATTTTGGAAGTGGACTCTTAAAATTATAAAATTGTATAAAACCTTTGACCCAGCAATACCAAAATCTCAAAGAGATAAAAAGAAAAAGGGAAAAAAAGGGAATATTTTTGAACAAAAATATTCAAAACAGCTCTTTTTGTGATGACAAAGAATTAGAAGTCATGGGAATGCCCCTCCATTGGGGAACAGCTGAACAATTTGTGGTTTAATATTGTGATTAAATACTATTGTGCTAGTAGAAATGATCAGCAGGAAGATTTCAGAAAAATCTGGGAAGTCTTATGTAAATCAATATAAAGTGAAGTGAGCAAAACCTTCAGAACACTATACACTGTAATAATATTGTAAGGATGATCACCTGTGAAAGACTTATTTACTTTGATCAAAACAATGCTCCAAGACAATTCCAAAGAACCCATGTTGAAAAATGCTAGCATCTGCAAACAGAGAATTGATGAAGTTTGAATGCAGATTTTTAAATTTTTATTTTTATTGTTTTATTTTGTGTTTTCTTTTGTAATGTATCTAATGTGAAAATATATTTTCAAGCCTCATATGTATTATCAAAACCTAATTGTTTGACTTCTCAAAAAGTGAGGATGGTGGAGAAAGAAGAATTTGGAACTTTTTACATTCATTTAGGAAATATTTAATGGGATAAATAAAAATAAGTTTAAAATATCAAGTCATGCTTTTTTAACATAAAGTTCTTTTTTATAAGATCACCAAACTGGTAACAATTAGTAGAAAGAAAAAGACCTAGAATACCTAAATTTCAGGGAAAAATTCAACAGAATCCCCTGCTCTTTCTGTTGCCAAAATGGAGAAACAGAGGTTACATGATAACATAATTAGTTGGATTGAGAATTGACTTAATGACCAAACTTATAAAGAAGTCATTGATAGCTTAATATCAACTTGGAAGACATTTATAAGAGAATAACTCCAGGATTTGTCCATGGATCTTTGCTATTAATTCATATTTATAGTAATGATTTGGATAACAGATCAAATGTCAGGCTTATCAAATGGGGATGATATAATAAAATTATTATTATAATTATAATAGTTGTAATATTTATACTGCCTTAAGTTTTCCAGAGAACTCTGTATACATTCTCTCATTTGAACCTCACTCCAACTCTTGTGATTTAATTGTTTTTGCCACCATTTTGCAGGTGAGAAATTCATGCTGAAAGGTTAAGTGATTTTAACATTTTGATAATTGTATTTAACATAATTGGTCTCTTTTGTACTGCTAAGTATTTCATACATTTAAAAAATATTATTTGAAGGGTCCATAAACATCCATAATTCAGACTGCCAAAAGGGTTCATGGAACTAAAAAAAAAGGATAAAAAGGTTAAAAATCCCTGATCAAAGTATCTAACAAAAATTGAAGCTCCCTCTGAGAGTAACAAATGGCTTCAACCTATTTCAAGCCTGATACTTAAATGTCTTTTCTATATTTATAGATTTCTTAGTTTGTGAGTGTCTTCTTGACTTTAAATTCATCAATTCTCCAACCTTTTAACTCCAGCCTGTCTTTTTGTTTCTTCTCCTCTGTCTCCAGGTCAAATGTATAACTTCCTCATTTAGGGTGTTTCATTTTGTATTAAAACTGCTAGCTTCCTTCAGAGAATAATTCATAGTAGAAGTGCCTTTTACTATATAAAAACTATGGACCTCCTGAGTTTCTAGCACTCTGTCTCTCTTGAGAGACATTTCTATAACTTTTCATATAAAAGGCAAGGTAGTATAATGGAAAGAGAAGGAAACCTGAAGTTAGAAAACCTAGGTTTAAAGTTTGCCTTTGGAACACATTGACTCTGAAACCCACAATAACCTAGGCCCATGCTACCTATCAATTTCTAATCTCTTAGTAATTCAGGCAACTCTAAGACTATTTTAAAACAGGTGCCAGTTGGAGGGAAAGGATAGAAAAACAAGCATTTATTAAGTAGCTCCTATGTACCAGGCACTGTGCTAAATACTTTGTAAATACTATCTCATTTAATCCTCACAACAATACTGGGAGGTAGATACTATTTTCATTTATTTTTAAGAAAACTAGCAAATTGAGGTTGACTTGTCCAGAAATTACCAAGAAAACTATGGTTACACTTAAAAAAAAAAAAAAAAAAGAAAAGAAAATACTTTGCATACTTTGCATTCATGTATATGCTGTATTCCCTAGTAGAATGCTCTGCTCTTTGTTTTTTGATCCCTATATACTAGGCCTTTAGTATCTGTTTATTGAATTAATGAATGTCATTCTCCCTGGACAACAACAACACCACCACATTGTCATTCATTTCTGTTTCTCTTTCAGCCTAGCACAGTGCTTTGAACACAGTAGGTGCCTAATTTAAAATGTTGACTTTAATTCCCAAACCCAAAGCAATAGGCTTGGCCTGATGATCTACAGGTAAAAGTACTAGAAAACAGGTGGCGGGGGGAAAAATTTAGGCCAAAAAGGGGAAGTTTCTGACAACACGAACCATAGTAGTTCTTAAATTTTCTTCCTCTCTCTCTCATAAAACAAAACTGGAGAACCAAATAACATATCTGTACCCTCCCACCACCACTCCCCGACCAAAAAAAAAAAAAAAAAAAAAAAAAACAGAAATAAATTCTTGGTGAAGGCCAATCTTATTTGTTATGCAACCCAATCTGTTTCAGTCGTTTCTATTAAACACACACACACACACATTCTTGGTTGAATTGTAGTAAAGACCATTGGGTAATATTGATTTTGTTCTATAATGAACTGAATATAGGTAGAGCACAAGGGGAAAAGTCACATAAAACCAAATTATATGTAATGAAATTAAGTTCTTCCCAATAATCCTATTTTTAAAATACATGGTTTATATAAGTGGAATTCCCAATAGGAAAGCTATATAATTTTTTTTGGTGCAGTAATGCTACGTCAAATTTGAAAGGAAAGCTGAGAAATATCTTTTAGAATTGATCACATAAACTATTGACCATTTCCATAAAGCAATTCAACGTCTCCCACCCTTAAGCATATCCAATGGCGTATCCAGGAAACTTCTGCTTCTATCTGGCTCCCATTATATATATCACTGTGTCATCAAAATCCAAAACCACTTTTTCTTCACAGTATCCATGTTTGAAAATTATCATTACACACTCTCCCCAACCCACCCCTGAAAACAACTTTCCATTACTTAATGATTGATTTCAGGAGATGTTAAGAGGAAATCTGTTTTTTTATAAACCATTAACACTAAAGGATAGATGACTAAAAGCCATTCCATGGATATTAAAGGAGAACATGTGTTAATATTATTCCCAAACCTGCATTTTCTCTCATTTCTCAGTCACAATGAAAGTTTGTTTATGAATGAACCTTTAATGAAATTTTAAATAGCATAACAATGAAGAGAATTTAAATTTTATAGGAAAAGGAATCATTCTAAGAAATACTTGAATCACACAATTTAAGAAAGATACAAATTATAACTCACATTTACATTTACATGACACTATGGTTTACAAACATTTTTCTCTAGTTTCTCCAAGGTAAGAAATATAAATATTATCTTCATTTTACATATGAATAAACTGAGGAACCAAAAATAAACTTACCCAAGATCATGTGATTAATGAGAGAAAAAAGCCATTAGTTTTATCCTGTCTCCTAACTTTGAATTCCAAATTATTTCCACTTAATCATAGGACCGTATAATACATCTGTTTCTACTATGTGGCTGGAATTGCCTATAGGGACATATATCCAGAATCTTACAATTAAAAGAGACTTTTAAGATCATATATCTTAGCCTTTTATAGAATGCAGGAATTTTCTAATTTTGATATTCAGGGATATTTGCCCACTACGTGAATGTTTCCAGTGAGGGACAACACTGCACCTTACAAAATAGTCATTCCTTTTTGGGGGGAGTGGAGGGAAGCTATGGTAGCAGATTTTTTATGTGATTTCATCAACATAGAAATTTGAAGGCAGGAAACTCTTTGAGTATAACACAATAATTGTTCAGCAATGCTGAGTTTTAAAAAGTTATATGGAGACATTGAGAGTTTAAGTAATTATTTAGAATCACAAAAACATGTATCTCAGGCATCATTTGAACCTAGGTCTTCCTGACTCTGACTAGCTTTCTATCCAATAATCCTCACTGCTACTCATTCCATACCTGGACAGCTCCAATTTTTAGAAAACTTTTCATTCCACTGAACTGAAATATGCCTCATAAATTTTTTAAATTATTTTAATTTTTGTTCAGAATCTAACAAAAACCAATAAATACACAGATATAGATATAATTGAAGACAAAAAAGAAGGTTGTATCTGAACTAAAAATCTCTATGATGGACAGCTTGACTGTTTAAAAGTCTAATAATATATAATAAGATAAACTATACCTTTCAAGTTTTCTTCTCATCTGAACTTTTTTTTGGGGGGGAGGGGTGTTTCCCCTTCTATTTTTTGTAACAATGTTTACTCCTTTCCTTCCTTTTTTTTCTTCATTTCTTCCCTCCTTTCTCCTTCCTTCTTTCTTTTTTTTTTAATCTTTATTTCTGTGTCCTCTTCTTCCTCTCTGTTTCTCTCCTCCACTCTTTTTTTTTTTGCCACTTTATATTCTTTTCCCTTCACTTTCACTCCCTCCATGTTGGAAAATTAAAAAAAGAGAAAAGATCTTATAATACATATAGCCATACTATATGAATTCTGCCTCATTTATTACAAAAATTAGAAGGGGTTTCAGCTGGCATTAAGTCCATCCCCTTGTTTTATATAGAAAAGGAAATGGAAAGGTGGACATATGTATCTATCTAAGCTCTTCCTTGCCATCACACTACTTTTTTCATGATACAGCCTCAGAATTAGTGCTTGACTGAAAAAAAAAAAAAAAAAAAAACAATATCGGGAATATAATACATTACCAACAGAAGATATCCTCAAAATTTGCCAGAAAAGGTCTGTTTTTGCTTGTGGGCGGGAATGGTTAGACCAAGCACAGACTTCAGGCATGCAGCGAGAGTACAGAAGGCAGCTCACACTGAGCAGACCAGAGGAAGATGGGATGTGATCTCAGTCATTTCTGTGGGGAGAACTTTACCACAGTATGGCTACTTTGCTCTGGCAGCAAGCCACTAGATCAGCAGAAAAGCTGTCCATCATAGAGATTTTTAGTTCAGTGTAGTTTAGTTTAGTAAACACAGGGGGTAAAGGCTATAACCTGGAAATGCTAGGGTCTCTTGGGAGCTGGCCATACCCACCAAGAACCAGGAGTGACTCAGCAAGCTCTCAGAGTCTCAGAGCACACATGCAGCACAGCCATTGCTGTCCCGCTGCTGCTTCACTGCTACTTCTTGTAGTCTGTAGTGGAAGCTTGGTAAAATCATGCTGCCCAAAAAGCAGATCACATTTGCTTTTGTTTGTTTGTTTGTTTTCTTTGTTTCTTTTTTGTCAAAATGAGTAAAAAGTTAAAGTGGGCTCTAACTATAGAGAGATTCTATATGGATAGAGAGCAGACTTCAAACACTGAGGAGACTAAAAACAGAATGTCTCCAGATGAATTTCCAAAGGGAGATGTGATTTGGTCCCCAACATGCAAGACTCTCATAAAAGAAATTAAAAAGGCTCTCACAAGAGAGCTAGAAGAAAAATAAGGAAAGGAAAGGGAAGCTTGGCAAGAGGGTCTGGATAAGTCATCCCACTCATTTAAAGATAGAATGAATAAAAAAATGAAATCCCTGAAAAACAGAATTAGTGATGTGAAAAAGGTAAACAATTCCAAGGAAAACAGAATTAGTGAATTGGAAAAAGAAAATGAAAAAACCACATGATCATCTCAATAGATGCAGAAAAAGCATTTGATAAAATCCAACATCCATGCCTATTAAAAAACACTTGAGAGTATAGGAATAAATGAACTTTTCCTTAAAATAGTCAGGAGCATCTATTTAAAACCATCAATAAGCATCAGATGTAATGGGGATAAACTGGAACCATTCCAAGTAACATCAGGAATGAAACAAGATAGCCCATTATCACCATTACTATTCAATATTGTATCAGAAAAACTAGCTTCAGCAATAAGAGTTGAGAAAGAGATTAAAAGAATTAAAGTAGATAATGAGGAAACCAAATGATCACTCTTTGCAGATGATATGATGGTATACTTACAGAACCCCAGAGATTCTACTAAAAAGGTATTAGAAATAATCCACAACTTTAGCAAAATTGCAGGCAAATAAATCCACATAAATCCTTAGCATTTTTATACATCACCAACAAAATCCAACAGTAAGAGATACAAAGAAAAATTCCATTTAAAATAACTGTCAATAGTATAAAATATCTGGGAATCTGTCTGCCAAAGGAAAGTCAGGAACTATATGAGCAAAACTACAAAACACTTTCCACACAAATAAAGTCAGATTTAAACAATGGAAAAATATTAAGCTCTTAGGCTGAGCAAATATAATAAAGATGACAATATTACCTAAACTAATATATTTATTTAGTGCTATACCAATCAGACTCCCAAGAAATTATTTTAATGGCCTAGAAAAATAGCAAAAAAATTCATATGGAAGAACAAAAGGTAAAGAATTTCAAGGGCACTAATGAAAAAAAAAATCAAATGAAGGTGGCCTAGTGGTACCTGATCTAAAACTATACTTTAAAGCAGTGATCATCAAAACCATTTGGTATTGGCTAAGAAATAGACTAGTCAATCAGTGGATTAGCTTAGGTTCACAGGACAAAACAGTCAATAACTATAGCAATCTAGTGTTTGACAAACCCAAAGATCCTAACTTTTGGTATAAGAATTCACTATTTGACAAAAACTACTGGGAAAACTGAAAATTAGTATGGCAGAAACTAGACATGGACCCACATTTAACACTGGACACCAAGATAAGATCAAAATGGTTTTGTGATTTAGGCATAAAGAATGAAATTATAAATAGAGAAACATAGGATAGTTTACCTCTCAGACTTGTGGAGGAGGAAGGAATTTGTGACCAAAGAAGAAATAAAGATCATTATTGATCACAAAATAGAAAATTTTGATTACATCAAGTTAACAAGCTTTTGTACAAACAAAATTAATGCAAAAAAGAATAGAAGGGAAACAATAAATTGGGAAAACATTTTTTACAGTTAAAGATTCTGATAAAAGCCTCATTTCCAAAATATAGAGAGAGCTGCCTCTAATTTATAAGAAATCAAGCCATTCTCCAGTTGATAAATGGTCAAAGGATATGAACAGACAATTTTCAGATGATGAAATTGAAACTATTTCTACTCATATGAAAGGGTGTTCCAAATCACTATTGATCAGAAAAATGTAAATTAAGACAACTCTGAGATACCACTACATACCTGTCAGATTGGCTAAAATGACAGGAAAAGATAATGACAAATGTTGGAGGGGATGCCGGAAAACTGGGACACTAATGCATGTTGTGAGCAGATCCAACCATTCTGGAGAATAATTTGAAACTATGCTCAAAAAGTTATCAAACTGTGTATACCCTTTCATCCAGCAGTATTACTACTGGGTTTATATCCCAAGAAGATATTAAAGAAGTGAAAGGGACCTATATGGGCCAAAATGTTTGTGGCAGCCCTTTTTGTAATGGCTGGAAACTGGAAATTGAATGGATGCCCATCAATTGGAGAATGGTTGGATAAATTGTGGTATATGCATGTTATGGAATATTATTTTTTTGTAAGAAATGACCAGCAGGATGAATATAGAGAAGCTTGGAGAGACTTAACATGAACTGATGCTAAGTGAAATGAGCAGAACCAGGAAATCATTATATACTTCAACAACAATACACTATGAGGATATATTCTGATGGAACTAGATATCTTCAACAAAGAGAAGATCTAATTCAGTTCCAATTGATCAATGATGGACAGAATCAGCTACACCCAGAGAAAGAACACTGGGAATTGAATGTGGACTACTTGCATTTTTATTTTTCTTCCCAGGTTATTTTTACCTTCTGAATCCAATTTTTCTTGTGCAACAAGAGAACTGTACGGATCTGTACACATATATTGTACTTAAGATATACTTTAACATGTTTAACATGTATGAGACTGGCTGCCATCTAGGGAAGGTGATAGAGAGAGGGAAGGGAAAAGTTGGAACAGAAGTGAGTGCAAGGGACAATGTTGAAAAACTACCCATGCATATATTCTGTCAATAAAAGGCTATAATTTAAAAAAAAGAAAAGAAAAGAAAGAAGTTTTAATATAATTTAAAAATGGAAACAAGTATATAAGAAGTAAATGTGAAAAGTTAAAATTTGGGGGTTGATTTTAGATGTGAAGGGTGACTCTTACAGTAAGGAAAAGGCATGTATATCCAAATGAGAAAAAAATATCAAATACATTCTGTATAATGAAATGTTTAAGTTCTATTGAGATTATATTGAATAGAGTTGACGTCTATTCTTCATTTTTAACAGAAAGAAATGGGTGTCAAGAGTTGGAAATGTGACTCATATTTCTTGATAAACGTCTTGAAATGTTTTCAGTAAGTGCTCTTTAGTATTGTGTAATTTCATGTGATTATCTAATCTAGACTTTACTCTCCCCCCAGACTTAACATAGGGTCATATAGTAGAAACTTGATTCAATGTCAATTGAATTAAATAAAGAAAAGAAGGACATTCTATCTCAACCTCACAAATAAAATGTTAGATAAGGGTACTGTTGCATCATTAATTTAGATCTGGAAATGACCTTTCAATACTATGATGTCTCTAACTCCAACCTTCCTATTTGTAGATGAGAGGAATTAATTGATCCATAGAGAAGAAATTATTTACCTGAGGTCACATAGGCAGTAACTAGAAGAGCTAGAATTGAAACCAAGCTCTGTGATTCAAAATTTGGTGTGCTTTTTACTATACCATGAACTTGTCCAATTTTTCTCTCCCCACAAAGAAGATATAAAGAACAATTTCAGAGATCATACTATAGACCTTTCCAGAGCAAGTAGCCTTTATATTTCAGATCATTTCATTGGAAAGTTCTTGAAGTCTACTTCAGAAACTTTCAGAAAATCTCAAGACTTAATTTTTCTATCTTGGAAAGATAGAATCTTGGTAGATAAGGGGATGGAAGAAACAGCAACACAATGGGAAGGCAATGGGATGTAGTACAAATTGATGTGGAATCTGAATTCCTAGGCTTAAATTCCAGCTTTAATACTTCCTGTGTCACCTTCAAAGACAGGAACTTGAACAAAGTCTGAGAGGGAAATCCAAAGATGTGTCTTCCTAAAATTCAATCTGCTGGTGTGGTGGTTGGAAGAGAGAGAGATGTCAGAGACTGAAGCAGATCTGCTGCGGAGACTACAAGGGAATGGAACAAAGAAGAAAGCTTCCTGCTAATCCCAGGATATAAATTCAGATTCTTCCTGAGAGATCAAGAAAGTAGAGGCAATAGGTTATTGTCTAGGAGGGGAACCACAGACTCAGCCATAAATCCCAAGTCCCATAAAAAGACATTGGGGTCACTGTGGTAATAGAGATGTAAATTTTTTTGATCATATGTGTTACTTATAAGTGTGACTCTATAGGCAGCAGAAGTTTCATATTGTATTTGTGGGAGAATATACTCCAGGTTCATGTAGAGATGTTTTGTTTCTCTTTTTTAGCTATACCAATTCATTAAACACCTTGATTTTGAGCTCAAAAAACAAAAAACAAAAAAAAAAAAAGAGAGAGAGAAATGGAGCCCCAGGGAATTAAATAATTTTTGCTAAAGTATATACACATTGGGTGAGTGGTAGTACCAGTGTCTGTTCATTGTACCACATTGTCTTTAGGCATCAGCCTGGACTACATAGAAACCCTCATGATTCAAAGCCATAGATTCAAAGTCTAGCCACAGAGTACAAATAACTTTTGGGACGTAAAGGACATGCACTATAATTACTCCCACTGGAACTCCTCAGAATAACTACTCAGTAGGTCTGTATACCAGACACAAAATGCCTATGTAGAGAACATACATATTTCTTTTCAGTGATTTTATGACTCTTCATATGCCTCTGAACAAACCATAATTTGTTATTATTCCTCAAGAAAAGACCTACTATGCATCTCTATGGATGGCATGGAAGTGGGTCCAGGTATTCTTTGAAATAGAAAATATGGTAAAAGGGAGGAAAATTAAAACATTAGATTGTAAGCTCCCTGAGATCAGGAACTTTGGCTTTGTTTTTTGGGGTTTTTTTTTTTATTACTGTTGTTGCTGCTACTATTGTTGTCTTTATTATTTTCATCTTTTTGCATCCTTAAAGCCAAGATTTTTGCTTTGCTTACACATGGTACACAATTAATGATTGCACTAGATCTAAAGTCCCAGATTGGTGACTATCTAATTATTAACCTTGATGTCACAACCTTTCAGATGCTGTTTATTGTAATGTTCTCTCTAAAATGTAATGCTCTCTGTTGAAGTTTCTTGGGGTCTCTGGGAGCAGTCTTCCTTTCAACTCAGTAATCACCACAAGTGCAGCCAGTGTTAAAGTCCAATTCCTTTATTGTCTCCTTTAAAGTCTTGTCTCCTTTCCTAGGACCCGGTTAGCTTTCTTAGAGGCCTTTCTCCTTGGTTCTGAGAGCTTGAGCTCCTGCCTCCTCTTCTGCCCTCTGAATCTCTCAAAATTCTAAGGTTTGTACTCCAGCTTCCAGCCACCGCAAAAGTGGATGATGGAATGAATCTGTCTCAGCCTCGGAGAGCTTCTAGTGTGTTGTTCCTTCTGGCCTAGAGGTTACATGCCCTACATTGAGTATATACCAATCATTATATCACTTGAAAACCATTATTTGTTGTAGGATTAAATTAATGCTAAACTAGATTTAACTATTGTCTCCTTAATTCCACTTAGTACCTTGTTTCAAGTTCTGGTCCATAACATTTCCTTGTAGGATTAAATTAATCATACTGAACCATGCTAAATTAGATAACTATTGTCTCTATCAATTCCACTGACTTAATACTTTGTAAGAATTCTTTGTTTCAAGTTCAGAGTTCTGGCCCATAACAGTTTATAAATCTGTAAAATCAGGCATTTAGATTAGAATTGTCATTCAGGTTTCCTCCAGCTCTAAAATTTTCATTGTTGAAATTTCAGGCACTTACCTGTTAAGTTAAATATGACTCATATCTACAGAGTAGGTATGAGTTGGTTGTAAGAAACATTTCAGAGTATTAATTTAATTATCACAGATTTAGCAATTGAAAGACTAGTAGGGAGAAGTGAAATGAAAGATGGATACTCCCACTAATGACATGTTCCCCACAATTCTGTATGTGATGACTGATACCTTCAGCCAAAAAATTATTCACCATGTAGTCCACAAGTTTCTCATTAAGGAGAAGCTAGGCTGTTCCCTCAATGGCAGATATACTGTCTGTTCCTGGACCCTAATTTAGAGCTTTTTCACTGAGTGAGACTTGCCAAAGCTTGTACTCCACTGACCTAACATTTGGAAATGCAGTTTCTTCTTAAGGTCCCAATGAGGTATTAAAGAGGGTCTTAATGGAAGGTTCACCATTACTTTATTGGAATACAATCACATCTGTCATCTGATATAGCCTGTGTTCCTTAGCAATGATTATATTGGAAAATGCTTCTGGATGAGGTGTATAAAACTATAATATGTCAGCTCCATAGGGAAACAAAAATTTTTGTTGTTATTTAAAGCTGTTTTTGCAATCATACAAGGGATAAGTTAAAGGAAAGTAAATAAGGAAAGAATGGAAAGCAAGGATCTTTCTGACTGCTCTGTTCCATGACATTCAACATTAATGATCCTAGAAGACATTAAAAGGACAATATAAAACATGCTTACATTTAATGCTTACCCTTCTCTTCATCTAACTACAATAACAGGTAACAGAAATAATGGATGAGATGCTAAGGTAATACACTGTTAGTCATTGTCAACTGCATTGAAATCAATCAGATTGACATTGCTTACAAATGAAAATCACTGAAAAAAAAAACTATACACCCATTCTCCTTTTTTACCAAAACCCCATGATGATGCCATAATCTGCCACACAAAAGGCAACTTGCTAAAAAAAAAAAAAACACAAAGAGATTTGGACAATCATATATTTAAAAGCATTTGAAATTAGTTCTTTCTTATAGTTCATTTCCTTGAACTGATTCCATGCTAAAGAGAAGAGAGTATGGTGTTTAAGAAAGAATAATTGGGGAGAAGGGGGCAGGGGAGAGAGACAAAGGAGTGGAGCCAAGATGATAGAGAGTAGACAGGACTTTGCCTGAGCTCTTCCTGGATTCCCTCGAAATCAGCATCAGATCAAATTTCTGAATGGATTTTGGAGTGACACAATCTGTCAGTATTTGAGGAGTAACAAGTTTCCATCAGAAGATATCAGGAAAGGTCTGCCTCAATTGGGTAGGTGGGGTGTGTAATCCAGTGCAGGGAGGCCCAGGGCAGAGAGGCCCCACTTGCGGGAAATATACTAGGAGGCTCTTAGCCAAAATATAGCAGCTTTGGCTATTCTGATCTGCTTCATAAGCCAGTGGATGAGTACACGAGCTGTGAGACCTTCAGTGCAACTACAGAAGGCAAATATTGACCTATTAAACCCCAGCATAAGGTGGTACTTGATCATGCCCACCCAGCACAGAAAGAAAGTGAGCAAGACCAGCCCAAGGCAGCATGAAGTCTGTTCCACCTGCAGAGAAAGCTTGGAGCAATCTCCTCTTTGCTCTAAGAGCAGACCTCATTTTGAGGCCTTTAAAATGAGCAAAAAAGCAAAAAGAGCTTTGAACATAAACTTTATGAAGACAAGGAAGAATAGAACTTAAACACTGAGGACATTAAAGGCAAAACTTCTCCAAATGAAGCCTCAGATGATGATATGAGATATTCTCACAAGGCTCTCTTGGAAAAATTCAAATAGAATCTTAAAAGAGAATTACAAGAAAAATGGGGAAGGAAAACTGAAAGCTTTGCAACAGACTTTGGAAAAGGAAACACAGAAATTATGTTGTTTACAAGAAACACATTTAAATCAGAGTGATACATATCAAGTAAATGTAAAAGACTGGAGCAGAATCTATTATGCTTCAGCTAGAGTTAAAAAAGAAAAAAAAGAAGAAGAAGAAGAAGAAGGGGTAGTGATCCTACAATTGCAAAAGCAAAAGCAACAAGAAATAGACAGCAAAACTACACTAATGGAGTATTGCAACCTTGCTCTATCAGAACTACATAAATTGAATCACAAAATAAATAAGAAAGAAATTAAATTACAGGTAAATACAATTTTAGAGAAGTTAGGTATGACTGACTTTTGGAGAAAATTGAACAGGGACAGAAAGGAAAATACATTTTTCTTAGCAGTATGGGACCTACACAAAAATCAAATGCAGAAAGGCAGAAATAATAAATGCATCTTTTTCAGATCATGATGCAATAAAAAATTACACGCAATAAAGGAGCAGGGGAAAATAGACCAAAAATTAATTGGAAACTAAACAGTCTAATCCTAAAGAACGAGTGGGTAAAACAACAAATCATAGACACAATCCATATTTTCACCCAAGAGAATGACAATAATGAGACAACATACCAAAATTTATGTGATGCAACTAAAGCACTTCTTAGAGGAAATTTTATATCTCTAGATGCTAACTTGCATAAAATAGAGAAAGAGAAAATTAATGAATTGGGCATTCAATTTAAAAAAACTAGAAAAAGAACAGATTATAAATCTCCAATTAAATACAAAATTTTAAATTCTGAAAGTAAAAGGGGACAATAAAACTGAAAATAAGAAAACTATTAAACAAATAAGTAAAACTAAGAGCTGATTTTATGAAAAAAAAAACAACAAAATAGATAAATCTTTAGTTAATTTGATTAGAAAAAGGAAAGAAGAAAATCAAATTTCTGGTATCAGAAATGAAAAGGATGAGTTTTCCACCAATGAAATGGAAATTAGAGCAATCATTAGGAGCTATTTTGCCCAATTGTGTGCTAATAAAGCTGATAATCTGAATAAAATGGATAAATAATTATGTATACTATGTATAAATAGTATCTATACACACACACACACACACACACACACACCTCAAATTTAAAATAAAGCCTCAAATCAAGAAATATATTTTCCAAATGAGCAAACCACCACAATAAGAGCATGATCATAAAGTGCTACTAAGGTGACAGAGAAAATTGAAATACAACCTCAGAAGAAAATAACATTGTAAAAAACAGCTACAAACAAAGTCTAAATTAGAAAAATATGTGAATTGAATATCAACTAATCAAGAATTCATGGAAGAAATAAAAAGAGATTTTTACATCAAATAAGAATAGTAAAAGAAAAAGTAAAAAAATGAGAGTGATACATGAAAATTATGAAAAGAAAATTAATATATCTGTAAAGGAAGAACAAAAATTCTAAAGAAAATGACACATTAAAAAGCAAACTGACCAAATGAGAAAAAAGTCATAAAAATTCACTGAAGAATATGATTCTTAAAAGTTAGAACTGAATAAGTAGAAACTAAAGATTTTATGAGACACCAAGAAATAATAAAACTAAATCAAAAGAATGAAAAAAGTAGGAAAAACATGTAATCTCAGGGAAAAAAAACAACTTGGAAAATAAAGGTGAGATAATTTAAGAATGATTACACTACTTGAAATCTATGATCATTCAAAGAGTCTAGAATTTATAAAGGAAAACAGCCCTTTATTCTAGAATTAGAAGGCAAAATAGAAATTGGAAGAATCCAGGAATATTATAACAAAATTCCAGAACTCTCAGGCAAAAGAGAAAATATTTGAAGCAGCCAGAAAGAAACCATTAAAATATGGAATCATTATCCCAATTATGATTTAGTAGTTATCAGTAGATTTAGTAGTTAACCCTTTAATGAAGAGAAAAACTTAGAACAAGATATTCAGGAAAACAAAAGAGCTAGGATTATTAAGCAATAATAACCTCCCCACCAAAACTGAATATAATCCTTTAAGGGAAATCATGGGTATTTAATTAAATGGATGACTTTTAAACATTCCTGATTTAAAAAAAAAAAAAAGACCAGAGAAAAAAGAGAATATTTAGGTAAGTATTAAAAAAGAATCATTGGGGAGGGGGGGGGAGAGGAGGGAGGGCAATTTATATCTCTAAAAACATTAATCAATAAAAGGGGGAGCAGATCAATTAATTGCTCATGTAGCTAAAAAAAAAACTAGAAAAATTAAAAATATATATTCCTAATTAAATACCAAGATGAAAATCCTAAAAATGAATGGCATTTTTGATGCTAGTAATTTGTTTCTTTTCTTTCCTTTTTCTAATCAAATTAACCAAAATGTTTTTTTTCTATTTTTGTTAGTTTTGTTTTGTTTTGTTTTTACCATCAAACCAACTCAGTATTATTAATTAGTTCAATAGTTTTATTACCTTCAATTTTATTAATCTCTCTTTTGATTTTCAGAATTTCTAATTTGGTATTTAATTGAGAGGTTTTAATTTGTTCTTTTTCTAGCTTTTTTTAGTTGCAAGCCAAATTTATTGATCTCTTTTTCTTTTTTATTCAACTAGAGATATAAAATTTCACCTAAGAACTTCTTTGCCTGCATCCCTAGTTTTGTTTTGTTTTGTTTTTCACATGTTGTCTCATTATTGTCATTCTCTTGGATGAAATTATTGATTATTTCTGTGATTTGTAGTTTGACCCACTCATTCTTTAGAGTTAGATTACTTAATTTCCAATTGGATTTTAGATTATTTTTCCTTAGCCCTTTATTGAATGTAATTTTTATTGCAATGTGATCTGAAAAGGAAGTATTTACTATTTTTGTCTTTCTGCATTGGGTTGTAAGTCCTAATACATGGTCGATTTTTGTGTCATGTACGATTCTTTTCCATCCCTGTTCAATTTTTTCCAGAGTTGTGTCATATCTAGTCCTCTACTAGAATAGTTTTGCTGAGTGTTTGTTCTTATAATTGGATTAACTTCTTTTCTAAGATTTTGGATGCTATACCATTTGGTGCATATACATTTAATATCAATATTATTTCATTGTCTATGATATCCTTTCAGAAAATGTAGTTTTATTCCATATCTCTTAATTAGATCTATTTTTTGCTTTTGTTTTATCTAGATCAGAATTGCTATCTCTGCTTTTTTTTCTTTCAGCTGAATCATAATACATTCTGCTGCAATCTTTTACCCTTATTTTGTATGTATTTCTGTTTAAAATGTGTTTCTTGTACCTCACATATTGTACGTTTCTGATTTTTAATCTACTCATCTGTAAGCTTCCATTGTATGGGAGAGTTTGTCCTATTCATATTTATTGTTATGGTTATCAACTGTATTTTCTTCCTAGTATATGCTTTCGTTCTCTTTTCACCCTATCCCCCCCTTAGTAAAATTCTGTTTCTGACCAGCCCCCACCCTCAGCCTGCCCTCCCTTCTATCACCCCTCCTCTCTTCACCTTTCTCCCACTGTTTCTATCCTCCTCTTTACCTATCCCACCCTTTTCTTTCTTCTTTTCCCTCCTATTTACTAATAGGGTAAGATAAGTTTCTATACCCAAAAGAATAAATATATTATTCCCTCTTTGAGCTAAAACTGATAAGATAAACCTTCAAACAATTCTCATACCCCTTCCTTTTGTTCCTCTCTTGTAATAGATCTTTTGTGATTTTTTTATGTAATCTAATTTGTAATACCACCCCTCTTTTCTTCCCCCAGTACAATCCTTTTTCCACCCTTTAAAATCTTTTCCCTTGATGTTATCATATCAGAGTCATACCTTCTGCATATGTATACCCTCTCTAATTACCTTAAATATCCTAATAAATGATTACAAATATCATTTACCAATCTAGTGATGTAAACAGTTTAACCTTTAAATAATGTTTTTTTCCCCTTTCTTGTTTACCTTTCTATGCTTCTCTTAAGTCCTGTTTTTGAAGATCAAATTTTCTGTTTTGTTTTGATCTTTTCAGTAGAAATGATTGAAAGTCCCCTACTTCATTGACAATACATCTCCTCCCCAGAAAGATAATGCTCAATCTCTCTTGGTAGTTGATTCTTGTTTGTAATCCCAGATCTTTGGCTTTTCAGGATATTGTATTCCAGAAGCTATATTGTAGGAATTGCCAGATCCTGGGTAATACTGACTATAGCTCCTTAATACTTGAATTGTTTTTTTGTTTTTTGTTTTTAATGGAAACCTGCAGTATTTTTTCCTTGAGATTATAATTCTAGATTTTTGCAACAATGTTTCTTGGGGTTTTACTTCTGAGATATCTTTCTGGAGATTATCTTTGTATTCTTTCAATGACTATTTTGCCCAATGTTTCTAATATATCAGGGAAGTTTTCCTTGCTATTTACATTCATTCTGAGTTCATCAGAATCCAAACAATGACTAACTAGGACCTGGGACCTATTGTTGGCCAATCAATGAGAATAAGAGTGGTTTGGGTTTTAGGTATAGTCCTTAATAAGAAAAACATCTATCCAATAAACCCCTAGATATCTTGGGAGGGTTTAGATCAAAAAAATTAAAGAATCTGCAGATGTGGATGGAGGAAGGAAGGAAGGAAGGAAGGAAGGAAGGAAGGAAGGAAGGAAGGAAGGAAGGAAGGAAGGAAGGAAGGAAGGAAGGAAGAAAGTTGAATTGGGGGTGGGAAGGTATTTGCCACCATATCCTCAGACAAAAGTTAAACCCAGTATAGCCTAGGAATAATTCTCAGAAACTGCAACTGCTGCTCCTAATTTGAGAGATAAAAGGGCCTTCAATGGCTTCTCTTGGGGTACTCACCACATTCCTAATTAATAACTTGGCCCAATCATCTGGACCAAGATTCAACCACTGTTCATATTTATCAGCTATGAGTTTGATGCAAAGGAGAATGTTGCCAACTGATGAGAATCCTTTGCAGATGTGTAATTCCCACTGCTACTCTCATCCTAACACCCCCATCTGTTCTTGCATGTTCCTGTTTTCCCTGTCCCAGAGTGTTTAAATAGACTTATAGAATCTTTGAATTGGCAAGGGTTTACCATAATTCCCTGCCTAAAACAAAGGTCTCCTGCTAGGAGGATAAATAACTTGATAAGTGGCCCATCCAACTTCTGTTTGAAGAGTTCTGAGGATTACAAATTTAACACCTCTCAAGTTGCCTCATTTCTTTTGGGGGATGCTCTAATTAGCAAAGAGTATTTCTTTATATTGAGCTAATATCTGCCTCTTTTCTGGAATGACCTGCAGTAGCAGTTGCATTTTATTGAGCTGAATAGGGAAGGCCTGGCTAATGTTCCAAAGGATGACAGCAAATGCCAGTGAGATAGATGAAGTTTAATATCTGAAAATGTCTACTTTAATCCTTTACCTAGTTCTTCACTGAAGACTGTTGTTTCAGACAAGAATCTTATTTTGCTTAAACCTTTCTCAATCGTTGCTTGGTGACTTTTGACTAAAGTCTCTGTTGTTCATTCTTCATTTTTTAAAGATACCTATTAGATTCAAGTGAGGCAGAATAGCACAAAGTTGTCAACCTCACTTTCTCTTCTAGAGTTATGAAAGTCCAGTGGCAAGACAAAAAATCAAGACAAATGGAGATTGCCTGGGATGCAGTGGGTAACCTTGACATCTTTGTTCTTTGACCTATCTCTAAGCACTGCACAGTGCCTGCTTCAGGCACCTTCAAGGCCATCAAAATAAATTGTTCTCATCTACTTATTCCACAGAGCAAGTCTTTGCAAATTTGGGGTTGATATCCCCCTGATTCACTTATAGGTTGGAAACCTGTCAGTCACTCTTAATCTGGTTTAGCCCATCTACTGAAACAGTTTTCCTGGGATGTGACTGCTGTACATGTGACAGCTTCTGACAGGTGATAGGCAGACACCAAAGGTGGATGAACAGCCCTGAAAAAGGTTCATCAAGCTTTCACACCAGAGTTCCTGGTCCTCCCTGAATACTTCATACATTCCTGTTGTATACAATCATCTATTGTAAACAGGGAACCATGGTAAGTCCTGAGAGGAAATTCGGAGTACAAGATATAGTTCCTACCCTAATGAAGCTTACAGACTAGTAGGGAGATAGATCACAAAAACTGATAATTATAATAAAAATAATATACAAAGACATCAGAAAGTTGCAAAAATAAAAAGCTATTTAAGTCAGAAAGAGAAAAAAAGAGTGTTCTTGAATGAAGGGATAGGATGAAATTTCTTAGATAATTTGTATGATCTTTAAAGATTTCAAATGCTAATTCTACAGGCAAAGAGGTAGAAGTTGGACATTGCTGGAATAGGGAATGATATGAACAGAGATATTCAAAGAATGGAAACTAAGACAATTTGTACAGCAGGTAGACTTCAGGAATCTCACAATGCCCCTGGGTGTGGCCTAATCCAGATTAAAGTGTTTGGAGGCAACATTTAATAAAATAAATAAAAATGCAATAAAATATAGACCATGTTAATATATTTGATTAGGGCTTGACTTCTTGTTTTGAGCATATAGTCTTAAGGAAGTGATGGAAAATATGTTCATAATGCAGATCAAACTTAAAAGTGTGTGGAATACATTGCTTTAAATGGAAAATAAGGCTAAAAGGAACCAAGTCCATACCTGAATAGGATGATATAATTGGGAAGATAAGATACACACAAATAATTATGATAAAAATTAGAATAAGTGTAACTATAAGGTCCAAATTGCTGTGACAAATTTAAGAAAGAGTACTTCCACTTGCAAGAATTAAAGAGGATCCAGGAACTGGATTCTTGAAAGAAAGCAGTCATTGCAGCAGACATAGTTGGTGTTAGGAAATTGCTGTATAGAGGGTAAGTGGAAGAATTGGAAAGTGACATGATATCCATCTCAGGGATCAGGAACAGAAGCAGCAAGGTAAAGAGATAATACAGTTATTAGTGTTTGTGTCCATGGTCTCCTTCAATTGGTTGTAAACAAAAGGCAAGGTTCTAATTTCCTCTTCCCTTTAAATGTACCCATAGTGTCTGATAAAGGGCTTTATTCATAGTTATTACTATGAAATAAATACACATTTATTTAGCATCTTACATTTTACAAGTACTTTATATACATTATTTCATTTGACTCTGACAACAAAAAATAGTGTGAGATATGGACTGTAGGATTCATATTGTGCAGGATCTGTAATTTCATTGATAGAAAGAATCTCAATGAACAAACTCCTCCATCAATGCAGATCAGTGTACTCTGTATATTATAGTTTTAGAAAGTTGCCTTGGGCCCTGAGAATTTAAGTATTTTGCCAAGTCACAGTTATTATATGTCAGAGACAATACTTGAACCCAGATCTTTGTGACTCAAGAGATAAGCTATCTACTATCCCCAAGATGCCTTTCATTATTATTTATACTCCAAATATTATTATTGACTAATAAATAATATTTATATGGTCATTTAACCATCTTAGAAATAAGAAAAAAGAGATTCAGTGAGCCTAAAAGATTTGAAATCCTTTTCCTTGACACTAAGCATAGTGCCTTACTATGCTGCTTTTCATAGCATGTAAGTATGTGGATTCCTACTTTATCTTAGCCATCATCTGTTTAATTGGAACCCTATTCAAGAAACTTTCCTGAATTCACACAAACAGTACTGATCTTTATGCCATCAGACTTCTCATAATACTTAGTTTTCAATTCAAATGCATTTATCTTTTTAAAAAATTTTATTAGAGTTCTTTGTATATATCATAAGCCTCTCCTAGATTGTCTCCATAAGGTCAAGCAGCTAGATGACAACACACTTGGACTCAGGAAGACCTGTATGACCCAAGAAGTCATCTGATGCCCATTTGCCTCAGTTTGCTCATCTGTAAATGGGGGCAACAATAGAATTTACCTCCAAGAGTTGTTGTTAGGATCAAATGAGATAATATTTGTAAAGTGTTTAGCATAATTCCTGGCACAAAGTGCTATATAAATGTTAGTTATAATTTAACTTTATATACCTACCAGCAGGGTCTTAACACAGAACTACATATATGATTGGTGTTTTAATTTGAATACTCTCCAAATGACCAACCAATTACACAAGATTTAACAACAACCAAAAATGTATTTTTCCCCATCTTGTACCAAAAGTCAGGTTCCTCTGGGAAAAAAGGAGCCTAAGTTGTTAGGCCCAAAGGAAAAGAGGGATGAAGAAACTGAGGCACATTCTGGTTTAAGAGCTACAGCTACATCATAAAGAGTCATGGAACACTGGCCTTGCCATGGTTACTTTACATGGCCTTGTATATGAAGAATGACCACGACTTGCAAATCTTTTCCTAGTACTCACCTAGTTATATAAGAGAAATGTGGGGAATCATTCTTTCTCTGTCAATTTTTGTCTCTGTCTCTACTTCCCTCTTTCTCTCTCCCTCTATCTCTCCCTCTTTCTTCCTCTCTCTCTCCTTCTCCTTTTCTCCTTCTCCCTCTCCTTTTCCCTCTCTTTCTCCCTCTTCCCCCTTTCTCTTCCCACCTTCTCTCTGTGTGTCTCTCTCTGTCTCTGTCTTTCTGTCTCTCTGTCTCTCTCTCTTTTTTTCTCTCTCTCTGTCTCTCTTTCTCTGTCTCTGTCTCTCTCTCTCTCTGTCTCTCTTTGTCTCTCTCTGTCTTTCTCTCTCTCTCTCTCTCTCTCTCTCTCTCTCTCTCTCTCACACACACACACACACACACACACACACACATATACACACAGCCTTAAGTCCCAAATATCTGCATTTTGAGGAACATGAGCTTTCTAAATTGGTGGAGACAAAAATAGGATGAAAACACAAAGGCTCCTAGTGTTCCTATTTACTCTCTCCATGAAACAAATTCAGTGTCTAAGCTGTATGATCTCTTCTTCTTGTCTTTGTATATTTAGAGACTACACAAAGATAGACAGAGGATCCCTTTTGTTTTATTTCAAGTTCATTTAACAGAAATGATGTGACTTCCATATTGTGTCTCCATCGCTGCCAACTACCTAGCAAAATCCACAAAAACATCAAACCTTAGGAATATATTATCTCTTGGGGGTGTTTATGATCAGGCATGAGTCATATGGGAAAAAATTTCATTTCTACCCTATGATTCTCAAATTCTATGTCCACAGATTTCAGATTCCCAGAAATTTATATGGGACGTAGTATAGTATGTTAAATAAAATAGGACAATTAACTGGCTGTAAATCAAATTTTTAAAAATTACAAGATAAATATTTACAACCAACACAGAAACAGCAGGTAGCAACAGGATGTAATAGTAGGGAATAAGAAAAATAGAAGGGAGAAAGAATAAACATTTATTATATAACTACTATTGCCTACACTGTGCTAACCATATTTTAAAATATTATCTATTTTGATGATATCTCTTTTTTAAATAATAGCTTATTTTCAAAAGACATATTTGGCAAAATTATCCATAATATTGAATGAGAAAAAATAGACATTCAACAAACTGGCAGATTTTCAGGACTTTCTTCTATCAAAAAGGCTGAAGAGACTTAAATGAACTGATGCTAAGTGAAATGAATAGAACCAAGAGAACATCGTACACAGCAGCAAGAGTATTTAATGATCAATTCTGAGGACATGACTCTTTTCAACAGTGAGGTGATTTCGGTTAATTCCAATAGACTTGTGCTGGAGAGAGCCATCTGCTTCCAGAAAGAGGACAATGGGGACTGAATGTAGATCACAGCATAGTTTTTTTTTCACTTTTTTTGTTGTTTGCTTGTTATTTTTTCCCTTTTTGATTTACTTTTTCTAGTGCAGCATGATAAATGTGGAAATATGTATAGAAGAATTGTTCATGTTTAACATAAATTGGATTACTTGCTGTCTAGAGGAGGGGGTGAGGAAAGGAAGGGAGAAAAATTTGGAACAAAAGATTTTGTTGAAATCTATCTTCACATGTCTTTTGAAAATAAGCTATTATTTAAAAAAAGAGATATTGTTTTAAAATATGGTTAGCACAGTGTAGACAATAGTAGTTATATAATAAATGCAGGTTTAGTCCTTGTGATTGTCAGTAGAGATGATTCCAGGATATGCAATCTTTTAATGTGACTGCTAAGTCTTATATAATTTGAATTGCAGTTCCAGCATATTTGAATTGTTGTTTTCCTTCTTGTTTCTTGAAAAATTTTCTCTTTGATCTGGGGGTTTTGAAATTTGGCAGTAATGTTCTTATATTTTTCCACAAATGATCTTCTTTTTTTTTTCTTTTTTTTTTCTTTTTTTTTTTAATTTTTATTTAATAATTACTTTATATTGACAGAATCCATGCCAGGGTAAATTTTTTTTTTAACAACATTATCCTTTGCACTTGTTTCTGTTCCAATTTTTTTCCCCTCCCTCCCTCCACCCCCTCCCCTAGATGGCAAGCAGTCCTTTATATGTTGGATATGTTGCAGTATATCCTAGATACAATATATGTTTGCAGAACCGAACAGTTCTCTTGTTGCATAGGGAGAATTGGATTCAGAAGGTATAAATAACCCGGGAAGAAAAACAAAAATGCAGATAGTTCACATTTGTTTCCCAGTGTTCTTTCTTTGGGTGTAGCTGCTTTTGTCCGTCATTTATCAATTGAAACTCAGTTAGGTCTCTTTGTCAAAGAAATCCACTTCCATCAAAATATGTCCTCATACAATATCGTTGTCGAAGTGTACAATGATCTCCTGGTTCTGCTCATTTCACTTAGCATCAGTTCATGTAAGTCTCGCCAGTCCTCTCTGTATTCATCCTGCTGGTCATTTCTTACAGAACAATAATATTCCATAACATTCATATACCACAATTTACTCAGCCATTCTCCAATTGATGGGCATCCATTCATTTTCAGTTTCTAGCCACTACAAACAGGGCTGCCACAAACATTTTGGCACATACAGGTCCCTTTCCCTTCTTTAGTATTTCTTTGGGATATAAGCCCAATAGAAACACTGCTGGATCAAAGGGTATGCACAATTTGGTAATTTTTTGGGCATAATTCCAGATTGCTCTCCAGAATGGTTGGATTCGTTCACAACTCCACCAACAATGCATCAGTGTCCCAGTTTTCCCGCATCCCCTCCAACATTCATCATTATTTTTTCCTGTCATCTTAGCCAATCTGACAGGTGTGTAGTGGTATCTCAGAGTTGTCTTAATTTGCATTTCTCTGATCAATAATGATTTGGAACACTTTCATATGAGTGGTAATAGTTTCAATTTCATCCTCTGAAAATTGTCTGTTCATATCCTTTGACCATTTATCAATTGGAGAATGGCTTGATTTCTTATAAGTTAGAGTCAGTTCTCTCTATATTTTGGAAATGAGGCCTTTATCAGAACCTTTAACTGTGAAAATGTTTTCCCAGTTTGTTGCTTCCCTTCTAATCTTGTTTGCATTAGTTTTGTTTGTACAAAGGCTTTTTAATTTGATGTAATCAAAATTTTCTATTTTGTGATCAGTAATGGTCTCTAGTTCATCTTTGGTCACAAATTTCTTTCTCCTCCACAAGTCTGAGAGATAAACTATTCTATGTTCCTCTAATTTATTTATAATCTCGTTCTTTATGCCTAGGTCATAGACCCATTTTGATCTTATCTTGGTATATGGAAATATTGATTTCCAAAATGCTAAGGTATATGTGGATATTGTAGGAATTAGGAAAAAAAGGCAAAGAATACTTGCTGTGGCTGCTGATATACTTTATGCACCTCAGTTTCCTAGAACTATCAAAAATCTGAAAGCACAGACTCACTTTGCTCTCCTTATATAAAGAAACCTTGATGATAGAGGGAAACCACCACAAGGAAGCTTATCTGTTTAATGACAATGAATATCAATTCAGATCTCTTATCTATGTGATGGAGCATGACTCTAGAGAGGATTTCTTTTCTTCTTATCCTTTCCAGCATCAGCATCTGTCTGTCTTCCATCATTTCAATTGTTTTCTGACTCCAAGTTTTCTTGGAAAAGATAGTAGAGTAACTTGCTATTTGCTTCTCCAGATCAAGTTACAGAAGAGGAAAATGAGGCAAATGGGGTAAAATGACTTGTCTGGATAACATACCTCGTAATCATTTGAGTCCAGACTTGAATGCAAAAACATGAGTCTTTCTGGTTCCTGGACTGACATTGTATACACTATGCCACCTACTTGCCTCGGTCTGGGATGTCAGAACTTTTTTTTTTTTTTTTTTTTTTTTTTGCTGAGGCAGTTGGGGTTAAGTGACTTGCCTAAGGTCACACAGCTAGGAAGTATTAAGTGTTTGAGGCCAGATTTGAACTCAGGTCCTCCTGACTTCAGAATTGGTGCTCTATCCATTGCACCACTTAGCTACCCCAGGACATTTTTTTCTTGATAATTTCTTAAAATATAAGGTCTAGGCTTTTTTTTTTCAGGTAGTACAATTCTTAAATTTTATTTCCTCAATCTATTTTCTAGGTCAGTTTTTATTTTAAATAAGATAACTGACATCTTCAATTTTTTCCATTCTTTTGAATTTTGTATTTTGCTGATGTCTCATGGAGTCATTAGCTTCCACTTCCCAATTCTAATTGTTAAGAATTTATTTTCTTCAGCAATCCTTTATACCTCTTTTCCCATTTTTCCTTATTCTGCATTTTAAAAAGTTCTTCAATGGATTTTTTTTGCATCTTTTATCATTTAAACAATTTTGATATTTAAGGTATTATTTTCTTTAATATTTTTGTGACTTTTACAAAGTGGTTGATTCTCTTCATGATTTTCTTGCATCACTTTTATTTCTTTCTTGATTTTTTCTTGAATTCTCTCATTTCAAAAAAATCTTTTCTGAGTTCTCCCAGGAATTCTTTTTGTGTCTGTATCCAATTCCCATTTTTCCCCCTAAAGCCTTGCCTCTACTTTTCTTGACATTATTGTCTTCTTCACAATTTGTGTTTTGATCTTCCCTGTACCATAGCAACTTTTTATGTTCATGCTCATTGTTTCTTGTTTGCCCATTTTTCTAGTTTATTTATTTATTGACTTTTAATTTGATGTTAATATTCTTTTGCTTTCTAGGGTAGGTGAGTGGGTCACTGTCCTAAATTTTAGCTTTTCATACTGTCATTTTAAGAGGGTCTTAAGTTTTTGGTAATTCCAAGGTGGTGTGATCAAAAGAAAGGTGTGGTCACTATTCTTCTGGCCCACTCTCTTGTTTTCACAAAAAGAAAAGCCCCTTTGTTCACCTGCAGCCCTATTTGTAATAGTTCCTCGTGGCCTTAAAATTATGAGAGCACTCTTCTCTCCCCAAAATTGTGACCATATCCCCTACACCACTCTGGCTACAAGAACAAGTGCTCCACTTTACTTTGGAACTACTACCCAGAATTGTGTATGTTCAATGCAACAGGATTCTGCCAACAAAGAGTCACTCTAATTTTTTTAACCAGTTTTCTGATCCTCTTACTTTCTGTAGGCTGAAAACTCCCAAAGCTGTTGCTAGTACTGTCACAGCTACTTCCAAGGTCTACTGCTAATATTTCAGAGGTGGTATTGGCAGGGCCTGTTCTGCAGTCCAGGCCAGCCACCATCTTGTTTTCTGCCACGTTTCAAACTGGAAAAAAAAAAAATCTCACCTTGACTTTCTGTTGCCTCTGCCATTCCAAAATTTGACTTGAATTGTTTGGTTGGGAATGTTGGAAGCATTCAAATGAGTTTCTACCTGTGCTCATCCATCTTGGCTCTACTATCACTCCATTCTTCTTGATCTTGCTATTAAATTTCATACCTTTGAAAACCTGCTTCTTCTAGACACTCTCTTCTCTCTAAGCTGAGTTCCTTAGCACTGATTTGTCATTGTTGTTGTCTTCCCTACTTAAATCAGTCACTCAGTAAATAAACATTTATCAAGCAGCCAGTTATTTGAAATCTTTCCTCTTCACTCTCACTAACCCATCTCCATTTCTAATCAGTTGCCAAGTCTTTTTATTTCATCATCAGTATCTCACATCTAACCCTTCTCTCTTCTTTCTCTCTAATCATATTAACTCTATGCCATAGGAGCTCCTGCCTAAACCATTGGTCTCTATGTATTTAATCTATCACAATCACTGCTCCAAACAGTCACAAAAAATAATATTTTTATATCACAAGCCATAGTATGTCACTGTGGTGGGGGAAAGGTGAAATGACTGAGGAAACAAAGGTTCAAGCTTCTGAACATATTGATTTTTTAAGCAATGCATACCAAATTCATAACATATTGGAATCTGTTGTCTTCCTCATCTTTGGCACTGGATTCCAAATACAGGGACAAACCGATTTTTATACATTAAATCAATGAATAAAATGAGTTAGTTTAACTAGTTAACAAGTTTCAAACTGGAAAAAAAATCTCACCTTGACTTTCTGTTGCCTCTGCCATTCCAAAATTTGACTTGAACTGTTAACTAACTAGTTAAAAAAAAAACAATTAACAAGTATACAAAATGATCTAATCTGATTTCTCATGGAAGGAAAGATTAGGGACTTTCCAGTTTGGGATGAATAAAGTAAACAGGCACAATTCCCTAAAATCAGAAAAAGAGGTGTTCCACCTCCCTCAAGTGTTTGTGTTCAATCAAAGGAACATGAAAACAATAACTGATTAAGCAATATGGGGTCTCAAAGAAGACATGATTTCTTGAGATGTCTAATTGTGAGAAAACTCTTTGCATCAAATCTTTGGGTTTGACTGGGTTTCTGGTCAGTGTAAAGTAGACCCTTAGTTAAGGGTCTCTAAGCAGTAAGTAAGTTTACCAGCCATACAAGACTGTATTCAAAAAATGCAAGAAAGTCATTTCACAATTCCCATGACTGAAGTTTTGTTTTGTTTTGTTTTTTCACAAGACAGAAATTGAACTAGACATATAATTGAATAGAAAAGGAACTGAACTAGCTCCAAAACTAGTTACAAGATGGAGCCAATATGGTTCACCCAATTCTCACTTATACCTGTTCCAATTTCCTCAATTCCTTCACTATCCTTTTGCTCAAGAAATTTCAATGGTTCCCCAATGCATTGTAGTTGACAATTATTGCCCTCATGATCAGTCTCTAAATTATCCTTCTAGGCTGTTATACACTGCTCTACTTCAGGCAGTCTATGGTCTAACAAAATTTATTTACCAAATGTTCCTTACAACAATTTGAACTTTCATTTCCAGTTTCTGCACTATTGTGCAGAATGTCTCCCATACCTGGAATACTCTCCCTCCTCCTTTCCATCCCTCAATATCCTCCATCTCCTTTCATGTTTCAACTCTGGAGTAACTTTTTACAGGAGGTCTTTTCTTAACTTACAGTTGTTTTTAATCTCCGTGTCCAAAATTCCTTTATTTATTTTAATTTTATAATGTATTTTGCACTGTTATATATGCACACATTGATTCTGTTCAATAAAATTAAAGTCCTTGAATGCAGAGATTTTCTTCCATTTTGCTTTTGTTTTCCTACTATATTACAAAGTAAATTTTTAATGAATACTTGTTGAATTGGAAAAAAAACTGGGAGCAACTTATATGTTCAAAAATCAGTTAAATCAGTAACTGTACATCAAGGTGATAGAACATTTTAATACTGTTAAGACTGAAAAGTATAGAAAATACAAAGAAATATGAAAGATAGTAACATAATAATGCAAAGTGGAACTGAACTAAAGATTAACTAGCAGTATAAGAGGAAAATGTGAATGAAAATGAATGTACCAAGACTTCTCATTGCTTAAAGGAAGTCAGTAAAAAAAATTTTGATATAATTTTCATTGAAATTAATTGACTCAAGTTTCAATGGTTATTAAAAAGTTTATTTGGCTGTATTAATGTTCAGCAGTACATTTTTAACAAAACACTTAACAAATTGTTATTAAGAGAAACCAGTCTCCTAACATCTTTTCTCTGGACCTTGTTCTTCCATTTCTTCTAGGGACCAAATAAAAAGGAGTGACCCAAATGGTTCGACAGAAGTTATCATAACTTTAAAAAATAAACTTGTATCTTGTCTTTTAAGCTTCTTGGGAAGAATTCTCTTCATTTTAAGAGACTTACATATGCACCGAGCTAGCAGTTTTACCTGATAATACATGCGGTTTGTTTTTCCAAGTGAACATCCCTTTTTCCTTAGGCAAACTTTTAGCTTTCCTTTGTGATATTCAGATTTCAAACTGTGTCATTATCCAAAAACCTAGAAAATTCTAGAAGTATTGATCTTTGAAAGATTTAAGCTTATAAGTAAGCTTAAAAGAAATTAGTGAAGAATTATGGCTACTCTTTCTAGTGGGTTTGATCACAACTATCACTATATCCCTCCTTAGTCTTCATTATATTCACCTGCTTGATTAAGTCAAAATGTATAAAAGGATTCATGGACTGGATACAGCAGAAAGAGTAGTGGACTTGGAGTCAGGAATACTGGGGCTTGACTCCCACCTTAGACTAATGGTGTGACCCTAAATAACTCATCTCATCTTTCTATGCTCATTTTTTTAATCTGTAAAAAGGCTAATAAATAACCTCTATATCCCAGTGTATTGGAGGAATCAAATGGAATAACATATGCTAAGCAATTTGTAAACCTTCAAGCGCTATATAAATTCTAGCTATCATCATCATCTCTGCATAGACCAATTAATTATGAATGAAACAAATTCCCACAATCATAGACTATCCCTACATTCCATGGAAGCTATGAGAACTTGTACTGTTTTCACAAGAAGGTCTAAGCAAGTCAGTGTCCGCTTTTATTTTCTTCTGAAAAGTCTATGTTCTAGTTATGAGGGAAAGAAATCACCCAAAGAAACCTATAGGCATGTATTAGTCAGCAAAGCTAGGAAGCTAATATGAATACAAGTAACTTCTTTGGTGATCATAATTACTCACTTCACAATTCCAGCTCAATTCTACATTGTACAGACAAATAAAATCAGCTAGAGTTTGTCAGAAACTTTCACTCTTCCAAGAAATATTTAGATAGACCAAAACTAATTTCCTGCTGTTCAAATCCTTGGATAGAACCCACACAACTCACACAAGCATTAAGATAGATAAAGGACCCCAATACCACTGTGGCTATGGAAACTATGCCAAATCCTTAATCCAGTCCTAATTTGTCATTTCTGTCAGCTATCCATATATCTAGTTTGCTTCAGCCAATTAATAAGGCTGATATGATATTCACTAATATGAGTATGACGCTGTCTTCTCTATATTTCCCTCTGAATCATCTAAGGGTGCTCTTAGCTGAGTCTTTGTTAGCTGTCCAAAGTTCTATTTAATTTGTATGTTAGATTCTTTGATGTATTTTACCCTTACCAGTTAGTTACAGGATACAGTTCATGACAAAGTCATTTAATTAAGTTGCAATATATTAAAATAATAATAATATATTTCTCCCTAAAACCTCAAACTTGCTCTCCCAAAAATTCATTCACATATACACTCATTGGGAAGGAGGGTTATTTTAGGGGATCATGTATGCATGCAGAGCATCTGCATATAGAAATGAATTCCCCAAAAATAAATGAGACCAGAGCATCTACAAAGAAGAACAATTTCATTCCTCTGACACCAAAATGGGCTGATGTTTTTAGTATTGTCATAATTTCATTGTCTCTTTCTCTGCCTCCCATCACTCATTGCTTCTCTGCCACTATTGGCCTGTTAATGAGCTCTTTCAGCTATCTCTATCATCTACAGGAAGGGGAGGCTGTTTTCACATTATTAAAAGGAAAATTTCAGCTCTTTTAGACAGTTCTGTCAGCCTTCTTCTGTGCCTCAGATGTAAGCCAAAGGCTGAAGTGCTACTTTCAGAGCCCTCTGAATAGTAAACTTCTCTCCTTCAGCAAAGGTTAAAACTATTTTCATTCAATATTCTAAGTTAATACTTATGAAGATTTCTTCTGCTTGTCTCACTTAATAGCTGTGAATTTTTTAATTCAGTTCAACAAATATTATATTAATCAATAATTAAGAAACACTGCACTAGGCACTAAGAAATTTTTGCATGATTTCATCCACATAGGGAGCTCTCCATGAGGCACTTCTTTTACCAATGAAAACTGTCACTATCTTCTCAATTTATCATGTTAGAGAGGTATCTAATTTAAATGACTTCTTCAGGGTCACAAAAGTAGTATATGTCATAGGCTAGAACCGGATTCAGGTCCTTCTGGATTCTCTATCCAATTCTCTCTCTATTATGATAAATTATTTCTTGGTTGTAGGGAGACAAAAGTAAACTAAAAATGTTCCTGTCCTTAGAGGCTTTCCATTTTGAACGAGAAGGGGAAGTATGCTCATAAGTAAGTAAAAACCAATATAATTTGAGGGGAAAAAGTAAGTAGAAAGATCAAGAAAAATTTTCTCTTTTCAAATCTAACTTTTGTCCAAGATCACATCAGTTGACACATACTTTTGAGATTGATGTCCCATATTTCTCTATTAAATAGGCAAAATTATGTTCCATGTTGAAAAGCCATCACTTAATTCCAAGGCTCCCGCTGTCATGATATTTGTTTCCTTTCAGTGATGAATTTTATAATCATAAAATTGCATTTATGTATTTTGTTTATAAATCACTTAAATCCCCTTACTTTGTATCTTTTTTTCTCTTCTCTTCTCTTCTTTCTTCTCCTCTCCTCTTTTTAAATTTTTTTCTCAGTAGTCCATAATGATAAAATACCAGACTAGAATACAGCTTTCCTAGTTAGGTTCTTAACATGTATACCAACAAAGATATTCTCTTAAAATTCCTGCATTTTACCATCTGGTGAAGAAGTTTTTGGTGAGTATGAGTTTGTTTTCTTTTTGAAAAATCAGAAAACAGATTTTTGTTGCATAAAATTGTATACACAATGGGAGGCATGAGATAGAAGTCTTAAAATGCTGTTTGGATGGCATCCTGGGGCAAAAGTTACCCACTAGGATTGATTGGCTTCTGAGGCTTCTACACCTGCCAGTAATTAAACAGACATGATAGTTTGTGCTTAGCAACACTTTTCTCATTTAACTAGATGGTTTTACTGCTGAACACACCAAAAAAATCCCTACAGTTGCTGGTAGCATATTTAATTTTTTTAAAGCAAGCTAACATCTGTTTTCCTTAATTTATTTCAATTTTTTTTCCATTCATGGTTTCCTAGAGTAGACTTTGATATGTACTAAAAGTGGTGTCTGTATTGTGTCAGGGTATTTAGGGCAGGCCCAGGGTGAAGAAAGTTGCTGATAGTTTCATTAGTCAAGCAAAGAAGGAGCTCATTTCTCTGGAGCTTCTCTCATTCAACCATATGCTTACCCTACCTACCATTGTTATCCTTCAATTAAGGTGATCCATGACAATCTTTATATTGAAGATGGAAACTAACATTTTAGAATGTCCAAGAGGGGAAAATAAACACATCTTTAGAGAGTTTGATTCCTTCTGTTAAGCCACTAAAGGACTTTCCTATAAGCTCTAATGTGTTGTCCTGGTAATAGACTTTTCAGTATTATGCAGCATACCATAAAATTCATTTTCTGAAGTTTAAAAACTAAATGTTGTAAACATTATTTCCTCTTTCCTTATCTTTCTAACCCTACCAGCTAAGCAAGTCTATATTAGTAATCTTCATCTGTTGTCCCACCTTGGATACTATTAACTAATCTAATCAGATGAAGAGATGTAAAGATCCCTAGATCAGTATATCTCTGGCTCATATTTAGTGCCTGGAAATTTGAATCCATATGCATTCCTTAGAATGTCTCTATTTAGAAAATTTTATATTTTATTTGTTCACCTATTAGTAGTGTTTGTATCTACTTCTCTTTTTTCTTTTTTATTTAATTTCCCAGTTGTGGATCTACTTTTTAGATGCATATTTGTATAAATCTACCTGTTTAGATCACTACAATTAATTTGTCCTTGAAAATCTATTACATTCTTCTAAGTAGGATTAACAACTTGAATCCCAAATCTCAGGAACCCATTAGAAATGTAGTTACCATACAATCTGCTACCTACCATTGGCCACTTACTTTCAATAACAAAAAATACTAAGGATCTGCCTTGAACATCATGGTTTAAAAAATCATTCTATTCCTAGATATATGACCCTGGGCAAGTCACTTAATGCCAATTGCCTTGCCAAAAAACAAAACAAAAAATCAAAAAAAACAAAGGACAATTATTCCTTCTCAACCTGTGAATCAATATGTGAATCATAGGGTCATATTTCTAGAACTAGAGGGAATCTTAGAGAACATATAACTAGTCCCCTCATTTTGTGTTTCAGTAAAATGAAATTCAGGGAAGTTAAATGATTTATCTAAGAACTAAATCGGTAGGGTCTTACACCTAGAATTTGTATCCAGATCCTCTGAATTCAAAGTTAATGGGAATTTTTTTCCACTATACTACAGTTGCCTCCCTAATTAAATGAGATAAGATTTGAACTCAGGTCTTCCTGACTTCAGACCCAACACTCTATCCATATATCAAACTCTATTTCTAGCTTTTCTACTCAAACTGGGACTCAACATAGGGATTAAGAAAATCATGCTTTACTAACAAAGCAATAGGGACAACCTTATCAATATAATATCTGACACTATGTCTAAGAAACCTCTCTGTAGCAAGTGTTTAAAGACCAGAAGAAGTAGTATTATACTTTAGTGCTATTAGTAATGGATTCTCAAATACAAATGACTACTGTATGATAAGTACCAAGAATTCCTGAGCTTGCCATTGTTGACCTTGTTGACTCCCTTCAGCCATATACGATTCATCTTCTTTGAACTCCAAGTCACAGCATATTTATAAATTAACAAGATGCCTAAAGCCAGTTTTAGTTATTTCCCTTCTCCCTCCAAGAAGGGATTCAACTACATACTCTTGAGTATGAGACAGCAGTCCCAACATCTCCTTAAGTCACGGAAATTCAGAACAGACAGACTAATTCATAACTTTTCCTGGGGCCAATCTTGCACACACAGAAACAGAGATCCACAAAGCATTAGCCATAAAATGAAACAATTATCAAGGCTAATACAAGATAATCATAGATTGTTTGCTGGATGCCTTTCATGCCAAAGGAGTTCAGAGAAAAGAGGATTCAGAATTGATTGGAATATAGCTTTGGTATAATGGAAAAAACATTAAATTTGGAATCAGAATAATTGGGGTTGTGTCCTAAATTCTGCTATGGGATTCTGGGTAAATCACTTAATCTGTCCCATATTCATGGGTAAAATGGGGATATGATACTTGTAATACATACTAACAGATTATTAAGATAAGGTAAAATACTATATGTAAAGTACAACATGAATAAGAATTCCTACAGGAAGTAAGATATCAAATTGATCTTTGAAGGATGGGTAGAACCAAAGAAGATAGGAAAAGAAAAATGGTAAGATTTTCTAAAAGATGAAAAAATATCATAAATGTTTACCTGTAATGAACCAGAACTCTGAAGAAGCCTACTTGAAACAAGGTGTTAATTCAGAGGAACTGATAATACTATAGTTATCTAGTTTAGCATGATGATTAATAGTTCTCTAATTCAGTACATGTACTTAGTACTTAATATAGTTCTACAAGATTCACACCTATGATGATATAATTAGAATAGAGTGTATAAGCTGAGAAAAACTCAGCCAAAGACATTCATTCCATCTCCTATCTTTTTGGTGGCTAGAGGCTGGAGCACAAGCCCTCAGACTCAGAGAGACATTTCATCTTTGATCGAGCTCCTGGCAGCTCTCCTTCATTTCTCCACTGAAACCAAGTCCCTTCTGAAGGCTCTCCAGAAAGCTATCCAAACCCTAGGTGAAGGACCCAGACTTTGAAGGAGATAATAAAGAATATGGATTTTATCCCTGGCTATTCTCGTAGTGATTACTCTGCTGAAATGAAGGCTGGTTCAGAGACTTCCAGAAAATCAACCAGAACACTACATTTTGGCATCTGAATGTGGGACTAAGGATTTACACTCAGAAGTCCAGACTGACACAATCCTGAGTTCAGTGAAAAAGTCTCCGTGACCCAGAAATTAGGGTGAGTAAAAAAAATAGACAAGAAGGAAACTTTGTTAAGGGCTAAACTATTGTTTCAGCTGAAATGGAACAAATGTTTAGAAAACAGCCTCTTCCATCACAAGGAAAGTGTGTAGAATGCATAGTTAAACTGATAAAAACTGAGGTTTGATTGTAAATTGGGAGCAGATCATTGGACTTTTAGAAACATTACAGTATTCATCTTCTTGGTTCTCTAAGGAAGAAGAATTAGGGCCAAACAAATGGAAACAAATAGGAGAGCAATTAATTGAATATTACAATGATAATGGTCTTGATTCAATTCCTAAAGAAACATTCTATACAAATAACTTAATACAATTGGCTTTAGGGAATTACATAAGTTATAGAATAAGGAAAAAGAAGAAAGTGCAGGAAGGAAAGGGTACTAATATAGCAATTGAAAAGCATGAAAAATTAGACAAGAATGGAGTTAAGTGCAAGGCTAATAAAATTAAGAGTTTGGTATTTCACAGCAGAAGCCATTAGTGCATTCCCCATCCCCTAACTTACCCCCCTCAATTAACCCTTCATGGATGGAGGAACGAAGGAGGAGGTGGAGGGTCAGGGACACCATCAGCATCATCCATGAACCAGCTTTGCCCACTCTCTATGACAAGATTACAAAAGGCACTAGTTAAAGCTAAAAAAGGACAGGATATACCTGATTTAAAAATAAAAGCATACTCTGTTATTCAAGAGTTTGACTCTTCAGGTCAAGAAAGGAGAAAATATACTCCTTTTGATCTGAAAAAAATCAAAGATTAGAAAAAGGATTGCACTCTTTATGGGGCTACATTGTCTTATATTAAGATGATATTACAGAAGTTGGCTTATGAAATTTTAACCCCTAGTGATTGGAAATTTATAGCAAGGACATATTTACATCCTAGACAAAACTTGTTGTGGCTTTTGGAGTATAGTGAACTATGAAGAATACAAGACCAATGAAATAGGAAGACTGGAGTTAATATACAAGTCACCTTTGATCAACTAGCAGGTAAAGTCAGTATGCAGATGCTTTAGCACAAATTAATTACCCTTTGATAGCATATGAGCTGCTGCTATCAAAGCATGGGCACCCTCCCAGGAAAACAAGATAGAGGGGAAGCCTTCATGAAAATAGAGCAAGGTCCAAATAAACCCTCTGCTGATTTTGTGGGATGTCTGCAGACAGCTGTCATAAGAACTATTGGTGAAAATGTAGCAACAGCAATAATGATCAAACAACTTGCTAGAGAAAATACTAATGAGGTTTGTAGAAGAATTATACTGAGACTACACAAAGATGTTTCTTTAGAGGAGATCATAAGATGCCGTGCCACAATAGGCACAAATGCCTTTTATACCCAGCTTATATTGCAGAATATGGAAAGATGGAGTCCCTCTTGGCAAGGAACTTCCAGAGACTTGTCAATGCTTTCAATGTGGTAAAGTAAGGCATCTTAAAGCTCAGTGTTGGCATAGAGTTAGAGTGAAAAAACAGGGAGACCAGGACTCAAAAACCTATGTCCAAAATGCAACAGGGGGCCTCAGAATGTAGATTGACCCAGGGAAATGAGAGGTGGGACCCAGCTCCAAGACCTCAAACAAAAAACAGGTGGGGCATGATGGCATCCGAGTTTATACCCAGAGAGTCTTTAGAAGTTCAATACTCTGATATGATCAATCAGCAGAAAAGCAATCAGATGGGAGAAAGGAATTACAATTGGGGAGAATACAGGTTTTATAACCCAACAGAAGGAAAGAGTCTGGTGTGAGCAGCTCCAATATAATCTCCAGGTGATGTAAAGAGATCCAGAAAGTGGTAAATGGAAGGGGCCAGATAGGTGAACTGCTTGGGGGAGAGGTTTTGCTTGTATCTCTACAGATGAAGAAGGAATCAGATGGGTGCCAACAAGCCATATTCGCCTTGTCCACTGGAGAGTCAGAAAAAGAGAAAAACCTTGAAACAAAGGAGATGACCTAAAAAACATCTGACACTGAAAGAGCATGCCTAATAATGAGACTATTACAGAACTTCAAAACCCACAGGAATCATTGGATTCCCTGACACATGATGGCACTATTGCAGGATTTCAAAATCTGCAGGAATCATTAGATTCCCTGATACATGAAGCAATGGACAATAGATTGGTTTTGAACTATTTCTAGGACTTATGGACATGTATAATTCCTCATGTTGATTCATGTTGTTTGTTTCCTCACTATTAGCTTGTGCTATATTGCTATGTGCTTATGTAACATCTTCCATGTTGATGGGTTTATGTATACCTATTTCAAGTGAGATTCTTCAGAAACCCACTAATCTGGTTTGACTCCCCATTTCCCTTTGGTGTTTTCATCTTCCTTCCTGAGATGTCAGGGAGGACATGATCACCTCCTGTTATGGTATTTTTATCCCCTTTTCTGAGAAGTCAGGGAGGATGTGATCACCTCTTTTTTAGAGTTCTTACCTCCTTGAGAAGTCAGAGAGGGAGATGTAATGAGTCAGGACTCTGGAGAAGCATACTTGAAATGAGGTGTTAACTCAGAGTAATTGATAATACAATGGTTATCTAGTTTAGCATGGTGATTAATAGTTCTTTAGTTCAGTACATGTACTTAGTACTTAATATAGTTCTTCAAGATTCACACCTATGATGATGTAATTAGAATAGCGTGTATAAGCTGGGACAAACTCAGCCAGAGGCATTCATTCTGTCTCCCACCTTTGTGGTGCCTGGAGGCTGGAGCACAAGCCCTCAGACTCAGAGAGACATTCCATCTTTGATCAGGCTCCTGGTAGCTCTCCATTTCTCCACTGAAACCAAGTCCCTTCTGAAAGCCCTCCAGAAAGCTGTCCAAGCCCCAGGTGAAGGAGACAGACTTTGAAGGAGCTAATAAAGAATTTGAACTTTGTCCCTGGCTATTCTCATGGTGATTACTCTGCTGAAACAAAGGCTGGTCCAGAGACTGCCAAAAAACCAACCAGGAAACTACATTTACCTAAATTTTGTGTAGCTATTTGCTCTTGTAGTACTATTACTCCCAAGTTCTTTCTAGCAGAAACTATGCCTTATTCATTTCAGTGTCTTGTGCCCAAACTGGACTCTCCAAAAGTTAAATTTATTTGCCAAATGAAAGTGAAAGCCCAGATCTAGAGAATACAGAGAAGACTGAGAGTAAAAGCCAGGAATCAAGCATGAATGTGTTATCAGAACAGAAGATTCAGAGCCTACTTGAAAGCTGAAGAGAACAAGGCAAATCATGACATTGTAGCATCATATATTTAAATAGAGGTCTTTGTAGGACAACTTCATCATTTCAAAATAAGTTTTTAATTAAAAGTTTAAAATTAAACATCAAATATAGACAATTACAATCATTTAGTAGTTACATGCATATAAATTATCTTTAATGCATAAGATATTGGGGCAATTTTTCAATCACTCCCTCTACTCTCATCAGGATATTTTTCTAAATCACTCACTTGAATGTCATGGACATTGAGGCATAGACTTCTTAAATCTCTTGCCTAAAATCACACAGATAATATGTAAAAAAAAAAAAAAAAAAAAGGATTAAAACTACAATTCTTTAACTTCATAGATAATATTCTTTTGTTTATTTTAGTTTCAATAATATTTTATTTTTCCAATTATATAAAATGATATGTTTTCAACATTCATTTATGTAAGATTTTGAGTCATGTTGTAAAAGAAAAATCAGAACAAAAGGGGAAAACCATAGAAAAGAAAAAAGCAAACAAACAAAAATAGGTGAAAATAGTATGCTATAATCTGCATTCAGTTTCCATAGTTCTCTCCCAAGATGCAACTAGCATTTTCCATCTCATATAGCTAGCATTCTTACCACTATAGCATTCTTCCATCCTAGGAAGATTTAGGCAAGAGGTCATGTTACAAATCATTAGGCCTCAGAGACCAAGTCATCTTGAAACTGAGACTTGCTTTAGATAAAAAGTGTTTTAATATATATTATGTCAGGATCACTTTGGCTAACTGGTAAAGCTCCTGGACTCCTTATCAGAATGATATTTTTAAATATATAAAATATAACATCGCAAAGGAAATACAGTTGTCAAAATATTTTACTTTAAATTAATTATTTTAATAAATTTAGTAAATTAAGTACTTTAAAAAAGTGTTTCACAGGGGCAGCTAGGTGGCACAATGGATAGAGCACCAGCCTTGAAGTCAGAAGGACCCAAGTTCAAGTCTGGCCTCAGATACCTAAAGCTTTCTAGTTTTGTTACCCTGGGCAAGTCACTTAACCCCAATTGCCTCAGGGGGAAAAAAGGTATTTCATAGACCCCTGTAGAGGGCTGAAACTCCAAAAAGGTATGCTTAAATCAGACAACCAATCACTTAAGGCTAATTACCTATTTGATGTGAGACAATGGCTCTATATACATATTTAGATGAGATGGTGATGTGACAGCTCTTCTCACCATTAGTGCTTGCTGAATGTTTGGTATTGAGATAATTGTAGGCAAGGATTGGAGGGTGGGGGGAAAGAAGCCAGAGTCACTTGGCAGCAGGACAAGGAGGAAAGAAGCTGGAGATTCCGGACTCCAGAATCTAGGAGACATCTTTGGCAAGCCACATGGTAGCTTGCCTGCCTCCTTCACTTCTCCCTCTAAAGACCAAGGACTTTGATTTATCCTGACTCTGGCTGATCCTGAAGCCCTCCAGGGAACTAGTCCGTACTTTACAGATTCCAAACTAAGAGTCCCTACTTTAGTTTAAACTTTTATTTACAATATAGTCTCTTGGTTTGAGCAGATAGCAATAATTGGCTTCCTGATGTATTGTCAGTTTGGGGTCTTCAGTGCAGCATTAGGCCATAGGTGTAAGATTATAATTGTAAAAATGAAGATGATTATGATGAGGGGTGTGTGTCTGTGTGTGTGTGTGTGTGTGTGTGTGTGTGTGTGTGTGTGTGTGTGTTGCAGGAAGAGGGAAACACTAAGAAGAGACCAACTTGATTCAAAAAGATGGATTTTAAAGGAGTGAAATGAAAGATAAAACTTGATATGTAACATAAGACAAGATTACCAAGATTTTGAAATTCAAGTGGCAATTTAGACTTGAGGGAGTAGCATAAGATTGAAGTCCAGATTCTGAGTACTTGTTTCCTGCCAACTCATTGTAAAATCAGGAGGTAACACTGACACAGTACAAAATGAATTTACTCAAAATAAGGAGACTTACTTCCCTTTCAAATCATTTTAAAATATTTTTTCATTTCAGTAATCGGATCCCATCTCCTCTTAGAAGACAAGAGAACAGCTGCTGTCCCATTCTCAGTCTGGGGGAGAGCCTGCCAAATCAGCCCTACAGTAGCTAGGGGCCAGGACTTTCTTACAGGAGCTCATTAAACCTTCCTCCAGTTCATTCATACTTAATAACAGGTAATTGATTTCAAACAAAGTCAGGATGCTATTATGAGAAAAGAATGTTTCATTTAAGTGCATATCTTCGGGAGGTATCCTGATCCTGACCAGCTTTGTGACTTCAAAGGTTAACTGACACTGAAGGGGCACAAAATGGAACCTATGATATGGCTGGGATCCAAGGTACTCTGGCACAAATATCAAGACTCAAGTTCTGAAGCATTGTGTCCTTGTGCTGGTGAGAGGACAGTACTTTGCAAATGTGGAGATGATTTAGAATAAGCTGGGAATTTCCTTTAGCCATATTTGACCCCAGGTCTAGATAGATCCCTTTCTCTCCAATCCAGAAAGAAGATAGAGTTGATAAACTCATTCAGCTGCCTTACTCAGCCTTCTAAAATTATTTGCATTTAACCAAAAGAGGATAGAAAAGAGCAAAAATTATTCCAAAGCAATGAACTTATACAAGGGTCAGTGGAAGATATATCTAGAAAAAAAAGGAGCTACCTGTTGTGGCTAAAGTCAAACCACATAGGCAGCCACTTAGATGCAGAAAGTTTATGTTCTTTCAGAATTCTTTTATCTCCCCTCTCTGCTCATTTCTTTATAGCCAAATTTAAAGGTTAAATACAAATAAATACTCTCTAAGAGATAGAAATCAATTACTGAAGTTCATCCTAAGGTATAAATGATTAATTGTAATTATTATAATAACAATTATAATAGATGTATAGATGTATACTTTGTATATATGACTATTTACAAAATGCTTTGTTATATATGATTTCACTTTCTACAACACACTACAAATAAAGAAAGCAGGTATTATGAATCTATTTTAGTTTGCATCTTAAACCTAAGAAGAAACCAATGCTCAGTTTCCTAAGTGTTTATTTTCATAGGAAGAAATGAGTGACATTTTCACAAGAGACCATTGGGCATAGAAAAAACAACAAAGAAAAGGAAGGTTGATGTTACCAGAGAGGAAGATCACCTATATTACTTCATATTTGGACCGCTTACTTACCAATGATTCCTGAGACAGCAACAGTTTCTTTTCCTTGTTATGCCTGGACAACATGTTGTTGCCCAATGGAAGATTACTGCCTGCAATTAGGAAAGTCTACCCATATCAGAAAGCTAATATCAATGGTGAAATTCTCAGAAAAGAGTCTTGAAATTTTCTGTCACTGGGTGACATTTAAATTCTTTTTATTGATGTCTTTTATATCTATATTGTGGTCATTCATGCATCAGTTTTTAAGGGGTCTGATTCTTTGTGACTCCATTTTGGTTTTTCTTGGCAAAGATACTGAAGTGGTGTGGAGCAGAGTCAAGATGGCAAAGTAAAGGGAAGAAGTCTTCAACCTCTCCCCCCCAAACAGCTTCAAATTCCTTTAAATAATGACTAAACAAATTTTGGAGCATCAGAACACTCAAAAAGATGAAGTATAAAGTTTTCCAGTTGAAGACAACTTAGAAGGTCAATAGCAAAGGTCTGTGACATCAGTTGAGATTCAGTGCTCAGTCTTCATGCAGGTCATGCCAGCACAACCTTAGATCCAGCCCCAGCCCTAGCTTCATGCCAGCAAAGCAGAAACTTGGATACGAACCTTTGAATCAACTGCTGCACTGGAAACTGCCAGCCCTCTCTCTCTCAGCCCAGAGATACCAAAGACAACTTATAAGGTCACCAGAAAAGATTTGTCAGTAGAATGAGAAAACCTTGCGAAACCAGCAAACCAGAAATGGACATGGGCAGTAGTGACAGTGGAAGTTTCCAAAGACTTCAGCTCACAGGATATCTCTTTATTAGCACTGAGCTGAGGAAGGTCATTGTTGCTTTAATACAATAGGTCTTACAACTACAGTGGGACAGGAACATTCCTAAAAACTCCAGGACAGAAAAGAGTATGGTCAAGTGTCTAGAAGGATCTATGAAAATATCTGCACAAAATCCCTGAAGCTTGGGGGCACCCTCCACCTGGAAACAGAGCCCTACTTTAACAAAGAGTTGAAATCTGAGTAACAGACTAGGAAGATGAGCAGATGACAAAAAAAAAATTTCTGACCACAGAAAGTTACTATGGTGACAAGGAAGTTCAAAATACACACTCCGAAAAAGACAACAAAATCTAAACTTCTCCAAAGAAGTCTCCAAGAAAAATAAGAATTGGTTCCAGAGATTCAAAAGGGATTTTGAAAATCAAAGAAGAGAGATAGAGGGAAAGTTAGGAAGCAAATTGAGTGGTACAAAAGGAAATACAAAAAGCTAATAAGGCATAGTATGCCTTAAAAAGCAAAATTAGCCAAATGGGAAGGGAGGTACACAGCTCACTAAGGAAAATAATTCCTTAAAAATTAGAATTAAGCAAATAGAAGCTAATGACTTTATGAGAAACTTAATGACTTTATAAGAAACCAAGATATGATAAAGCGAAATCAAAACAAATGAAAAAATAGAAAAAAATGTTAAATGCCACATTAAAAAAAAAAAAAACTGACCTGCAAAATAGATCCAAGAGAGATAATTTAAAGATTATTGGTCTACATGAAAGTTATGATCAAAGAACTTGGACATCATTTTTAATAATTTATCAAGGAACTGTCTTGATATTCAAAAACCAGGACTTAAAATAGAAATTGAAAGAATCCACTAATCATCTCCTGAAAGAGATCTCAAAATGAAAACTCCCAGGAATAGTATAGCCAAACTCTGAAACTCCCTAGTGAAGGAGAAAACATTACAAGTATGCAGAATGAAACAATTCAAATATAGTGGAGCCACAGTCAGGATAACACAAAATTTAATAGCTTCTACAATAAAGGATCAGAAAATTTGGAATATGATATTCCAGAGAGTAATAGAGTTAGGCGTATAAGCAAGAATCACCTACACAGCAAAACTGAATATAATCCTTCAGGGGAAAAGATGGATATTCAATGAAATAGATGATTTTCAAGCATTCCTACATGGGAGGATTAACAGCAATTCATTACAATTTTCTCATTATTATATCACTTAGAAGAAATATATATATATATATATATAGAGAGAGAGAGAGAGAGAGAGAGAAAGAGAGAGAGAGAGAGAAGACACAAATGTGAATTAGATATGAAGGGATAATATGTTTTAAAAATTGAAATTAAAGATACTGGAATGATTTGCCATTTTATTATTCAGCTCATTTTACAGATGAGGAACTGAGGCAAACAGAGTTAAGTGACTTGCCCAGCATCACCCACTAATAAGTGTCTGAGGTTGAATTTGAACTCAGGTCTTCACTTCAAGCCCAGTGCTCAATTCAATGCTCCACCTAACTGCCCTTATAATAATAATGGTTAATGTGTGTGTGTGTGTGTGTGTGTGTGTGTGTGTGTGTGTGTGTGTACATGCATATATATGCACACATATAGATTAGATTAGATTAGATTAGATAGATAGATAGATAGATAGATACTCAGATGCACCTGACTGTCCAGGTATACTATTCTAGGCTGCCAGGACCTTACATACCAGTCTTTGGGACATACCCGGATAAACTCTGGAGATGAGCTGATCTGGAGGTGCAAATAGTCTGTCTTTATTGAGTCATCTTCTCAGTGAGGGTAGCAGGAAGTAAGAGAGCGAGTTCTGCTCAGAGCTCTCTATTTATGCTTCCTCTCTTCTGGGATTACCTTGTGCCCACCCACTCAGCCCTGCCATAATTGGAGTCACAGGAAAGAGACATATGGAGTTAGTGCTGCATCCCAGGAGGAGATCCAGCAAGAGTACACACCTATCACCACCTCAAGAAACCTCTTAGTTCCTATAATTCCTGCAAGACACAACCTCCTGCCTCAGAGACCAAGCCCCTTTTTACCTCCTGGGCCCACCCTGCCAAGCTGATGTGGCATGCAGCTGTGCAGCAAATCTCAGAGAGAGAGGAATCCCCCAGTCTCTAATATACAGACATACAAAAAGATTCAAAATACTTAACATATCTCTCAATTGATCCTTAGAAAAACCCTGTGAATGAGATGTTGTTATTATCCCGATTTTACAAATGATAAAATGGAAGCAAAAAGAGCTCTATATATCTTACTCAGGGTTATATAACTAATAAGTATTTGAAGCAAAATTTGAACTCAGGTTCCCAACACCTCTACCATGACATTTAGAGTGACCCATTTTTATATCTTCTTTAGGACCAAAATTTATTATTTATAATTGACACAGTTCTTTTTGTTTATTTTTTGGTTCTTTTCATTCACTCTAATAACCATTATATGTATTATTTTCATGGCTCTACTTACTTTGTCCTGTATCAGTTCATATGACTCCATATTTATTTAAGGATTTTTATGCTTGTTAATAGCACAATAATATTTCATGTTTTAATATTAAATTTTGTCAATATTTTTCTGATTCTTTATAAGCTCAAAAGGTTTCTATGAATGTTTTGTACAGAGCAATCTCTCTTTGTCTTTGACTGGAAGAGATCTCCAGATGAGCCTAGCAAAGCTTTATTAAGGCTTTTTGCTTTTGAAACCACTTAGCCTAGATAGCAGAGCAGCTAGAAGGTGCAATGGTTAGAATTCTGGGCCTTTTTGAATTCTTTCTGAGTTCAAATCTATCCTCACACACTCACTAACTATGTAACTTTGGGTAAGTCACTTAACCTTGTTTGCCTCAGTTCTTCATCTATAAAATAAGTTGGAGCAGGAAATGGCAAACTATTTAAGTGTCTTTGCCACAAAATCCCCAAATAGGGTTGAAAATGATTGAACAACATTCAGGTTGACTAGTTTCAGCCTACAGAAAAGCAGCTCACTAACTCTCAGTGATACTTTTCATAAGAAATATAATAAAAATATACTGTATCTTAACCTTAGAAGTATGACTAACTCCCTCAGTACTCCATATTAGAATGCCTCACATAGTGAATAGAAAATGTAGTATGCTATTATATGTCAAAGAAGTTCTTGCTACAAACTACCTGGTCCTTCCCTCAACCCTAGCCCCTAGCCCCATTTGAAAAATTTTAGAATTTTGTTTGTCATTCTGGAATGATGAAACAAAGATAGAGATTGTTTATGCCAGGCTCTGTGCTTGAATAAAGATTCTTGAAATTGGAAATAAGAAACATTAGTTCCACCCTTTCACTTATTTGCTTATTTGAATTATATCCATTTACCTCTCTTAGGCTAGCTCTCTCTATCTGCAAAGTAATGAGACTGGACTATATAATCTAAGGTTTCTTTCCGTTTTAATAGGTTATGATTCTAAAGATAAAACATTCTTAGAGATGGAAAGATGTAAACAGAACATCTAATATTATTAACTACTTTCAGGAAGCTAAAGTATCATTAGATTTAGCTTATAACCTATATGTACAAAGTTATAGCAGTTCTTTTTATGGTGGCAAAGAATTGACAACTTAGGGGATGCCCATAGGTTGGGGCAAAGCTGAATAAGTTGTGGTATGTGAATGTAATAGAATACTATTATGCGACAAGAAATGGTGAGCAGGCAGATTTTGGAAAAATCTGGAAAAACTTACATGGAATAATGCTCAGTGAAGTGAGCAGAAAATGGAGAACATTGTACACAGTAACAGCAACTTTGGATCATGATCAACTATGAAAGACTAAGCTCGTTTCAGCAATACAATGATCCAAGACAATTACAAAAGATTTGTGATGGAAAATGTCATCCATATCCAGAGAAAGAAAAATGGAGTCTAAATACAGCTCAAAGAATACTATTTTCACTTTTTTTCTTTCTCAAGGTTTTCCTCTTTTTTCTGAGCCTTCTTTCACAACATGACTAATGTGGAAAAATATTTAACATGTTTGTACATGTATAATCTATAACAGATTGTTTGCCATCTTGGGAAAGATTGGGGAAAGGGAGAAAGGGAGGGAAATATAGAACTCAAAATCTCACAAAAAAAAATGAACATTGAAAATTATCTTTGTTGTAATTGGAAAAAAAAATACTATTAAGTGAGGGGAAAAATATTCAGTTTATAGATGAAGTAACAATGGGCCCAAAGTGTCAGTAACTTAAGAGGTCGTGAAGCTAGGTAATAGTACTGACAGGATCCAAAGCCAGATTACCTATCTTCCAATGCTATAAATGTTCTCTTCAAGTAGCGTTTCTTTTAGTCATTGTAAATTCCAGACATCAGCATCCATGCCTCAAAAGAAAAGTAGTTCATGGGATCATAGATTTGATGAGATGTGATAATTGAGGTGGAAGATACCCTCTAGTCGGAGCCGCAGGTCCTAGGCAAAAGAATTCGCTAACTGAAATCTGTGGCAAAAATAATTTTATTTCCCCTACAAAGACAGCTTATTGTGAAGTCAGCCTTTTTAGTGGGCAGAAAATAAGCAAAGGTGGGTTACATTAAGAAGAAATCTTCACCAGTGGGCATAATCCTGTTTAGGATCCTAAGAAGATTCAGGGTTCAGCATTATCTTTTATTAGCCTTCTGAAGCTTGGGGCTTCAATTCAATTCAAAATTGAATGAGATTACTTAACTGGGAGTTTGAGTCATTCAATGTTGATTATATCCCAGGAATAGATTTTCAATTGAGAAGAGATTACTTTTCTTGGAAATTCTTAAGGAAAACTTTTTTTTAGAAGGGTGTGGCTCCCCTCAAGAGGCTGGAAGAGTTTGGGACCCCAATCACCCTTCTTTCACATATTAAAGGGGACATAGTTTCAGGATCCCCTCAAAAGTTAAAGGGGACACATTTTACATCAGGTTGAAAATTTAAAAGGATCTCTGAGGTTATCTTGTACAAGATTCTCACTTTACAAATGAGGAAATTAAAGCTTAGTGATATTAAATGTCTTGACTCAGACAGAGGATTCAAACTCAAACCTCATAATTAAAATCTAGTGCTCTTTCTACTGAATCATTCTTTTGGTGTTACACATGTTTATGCAATGATATTGTTTTCCTCTTAGCTATAACCTATTCCATTCTCTCTCCCCTTAATTTCAATCTACCAAACTCCTTTTTTCACTACAAGAAAATGTTTAATTGTTGAACTTTGTCATCCATTTTGCAGTTAGATGGAGTAGTAGACAGAGTGAAGATCTGAGTTCAATTATGACCTGACACAATTACTAGCAATGTGACCAGGGAAAATCCCTTAACCCCTGTTTGCCTCAATTTCCTCATCCTTAAAATGAGGATAATAATAGCCCCCTAAACCCCAGGGTTGTTGTGAAGATCAAATGAGATGATAACTGCAAAGTCCTTAGCATGGTGTTTGGAATAAAATAAGTGCTATGTAAATACTACCTATTATTACTTATTATTATTGTTATTCCCCTTACTAATATTCTACCATTGAATACTTCCTTATAACAAAGAAAAATATTTCAGCAAAACTGTCACAGACACCATATCCAACAATACATATTGATTTTTTTTTAAGTCTTCTCTCCACTTCTCTATTGAGAAGAGCTAAGTGTTTCATTATCAGTTCCCTAGGCCTAACTTCTTTTAAGTTCTTTTCAATTCATTGTTCTGGAGACAAAGAACTAGTCTCATTCACTATCTTCTGACTCATCTTGTAACAGAAGTTCCAAGCTGTGAAGTTATACTAAACTGAAGGCACATTAGAATTTCAATAAAATTGGAAATTATGATTCTTAGCAACACTACTAGTCTTTTTGATGTTGCTGCTGCTTGATGCCATCTGAATTACTATGAGCACAGGCTTTGATATCATTTGGGAATAGTAAAATCTTTAGCAAGCTAAAAATAGTTTTTGGACCCTCCCTGGTTCAAAAGTTATAAAGCAAAATCTGTTCTCTCATCCTACTTCTAGGCTAAGTGCTACTAATAATTAATGAAACACATGTTCTCTGACCCGCTAGGACTCTGATTGGGATTAGGGATAGTGAGTGTGGATGTGAAATAGGCCAAAACTAACTAGCCTTATAGGGATTGGACTCATAACCTTCGCCTTATTACCAACAACCAAGGTCAGAGATTCAATTCCCTGCTATACAAGTTAGCTTTGCTCTTTGCCACAATCACAGACTACATCTCTAACCCCAGACAGAAATCTGGCAAATATATGACCTTGTTTTACAAGGGGATCCAGATGAGCAAGAATCAATCAACTCAGAGCAACACAAAAACCTCAGACGCATCTTCTTTGATGGTGGTTCAGGACCATCATTTCAGTACACACACACACACACACACACACACACACACACACACACATAAAAGGAGTTCAAATAAAGCATAAATTCCTTTGTTTATCATATAAAGCCTTCACAAACTGATTTCAGCCAAGCTTCCCAGATTCATTTCACATTCTTCTTCTTCATATAGTCTATGTTATAACCAAAAATGGCATATTTATTGATCTTCAAACATGATATTCCATGGTCAATTTATGCCTTTAAATAGTTTGTCCATGATGACTAAAACCCTTTTTTCTCACCTCTACCTCTTTGAATCAGAACCTTCCTTCAAAGCTCAGCTTAGGTGGCTCCTCCAAAATAAGGCACTCTCTATGGCCTCCATTGGTTCAGGTTCTTTTCCCTCAAAATGCAATTGTATTAATTTTGTATATACTTTGTATTGGTCCATCTGTGTACAGATGTTATTTCTTTAATAAGTCCCTCTTGAAAGCAGAAACTGCTTATTGTTGTCTTTGTATCTCTACCTAACCTAGAACTGTAGTTATAGCAGATATTTAATGTGTATTATTCAGTTGAACTGAAACATGAGTTATAAATATAAAGTAACAAAATTAACACTTTAACCAAATGTACCAGAACATGTAAATCAAATGAGGGATATCCCTCAAAATAGTAACTTAGAGAAGCTCTGCCATTCATAATATTGTTGCCATTGCTGAAAATTCTTCCATTGGCTTAACCCTCCCAGAAATGTTCTTAGTAGAATATAATAATCATTAGTTTATATTCTCATATATATTTTAATCAAAGAAAGGGTTTCCTAACTTGGTCACCAGACTTATGCATCAGAATTCACTGCAAATAGCTTTTGGCTCAAACCAAAATCTGATGATAGCCACAGCAAATGAAACCAGTGATGGCAATGCTAGGAGCTGTGTCCCTGATGCCAAGCCCTAAGTGTTAAGTCCTGGGTCTCAGGCATTCAGTCTCACCTAGAATGAAGGGCATGTTCCAATCCTGAAGGGTCTTCTTGGTGTGTCTTATCCCTGGCTATCTGAGAAGGAAACTACAGAGTTCACATTAGTTGTGATTTCAGCAAGCTTTCTGAATTTATTGAACCAGATAGCCAAGACAATCTCTGTCTCACTACCAAGTTCCTCAAGTTTTAAGAAAATACAAGGTAAGGCATGTAGACACTACTGGGCACTGAAAGAAGAGATCCTTTATCACCAAGAGACCCCAGACAGTCCCCAAGTAAAAAAAAAAAAAAAAACTATCATCCTGTGGTTAGCTTTTTCCCCACCTTTAGAGACGCTAATCTCTGGGATTCTGTTTCTAGATGCTTGGGCAAAAACAATTCTACTTCTCTTGAATTACTACTCTTCTCTAATCTCCCTTTTCTAAATGTTAGTCTTTCTGTCTATCATTAATGTTTCATATTTAATATCTTTCTTTAATATATATTTTTTCCTATGTTCAAGGAAAAAGTTCTCAGCAGATAATATTACATCCCTAGCCATCATCTGTAGTACGTTTGGCCCTTTTTTCATTCCATCACTATCTGCAATGTTCTCTTCTCTAAAATGTGATGTTCTCTGGGAGCAGGTTTCTTGAGGAGCTTCTGGAGGCAGCCTTAATTTCAGTTTCAAATGCAATCAGGAATTAAAGTCCAGTCCTTTATTGTCTCTTCCAAAATAACCTGGTTAGCTTTCTTAAAGGCTATCTCTCTCCTTGATTCCAAGAGCTCTTGCTGCTAGTCCTTTGTCTCTGCCAGCTCCAGCCTCTCTTCTCTCTCTGAATCTAAAGCCAGTCAGCACAAAAGTGGAAAATGGAATGAATTGACTTCACCTCCCAGAGAGTGGGCTTGTGGGTTTCTGACATGTGAATCTCCCAAAGTCTCTATTGGGCTTGTCCTTTAGTGGCTCCTCCTTATATATGCTCTCTTAAAGGTGTAAATTCTAATGTGTGAACTAATGTGTGAACTCTCTTAAAGGTGTAAACGCTAATGTGTTCACACATTAGTGAACTCCAAAGGTATGAACTAAGTACATAAAAATTGTCTCTATCAATTCCAGTGACTTAGTATCTTGTTTCAAGTTCTGGCCTATACCAACTATCAACATTGTCATTATCATGCCATTATCACTATCATTACCAAAATTATCTCATTGTATCCTCACAAGAACCACAAACATTTATTAGCCATGTGTGCCAGGTACTAAGCTAAATGCTGGTGGGTGCTCTCATTATCCTCATTTTATAAATGTTCTTTTTATCCTCATTTTATAAATTGTAAAATTTATAAATTTTATAAAACTTTATAAAGTTTATTTTATAAAGTGAGACAAATAGTACTGAAGAAACTTGCCTAGGTATTAAATGTCTAAGGGCATATTTACACTCAAGTTTTCCTGACTTTAATTCTAGGAAGAGGACTTGGGATATTACTTGTTCTTTACTGCTTTTTCTATCTCCTACCATCACAGTTTGTCCTTTTTTGAGGTTTCCCCCAGCCTTCTATTTTACTCAGTCCAGATTCTTCTTCTTGTAATATACTAATCTTTAGATCACTCTTCCTACTTTCTAAAGGAGTTCACCTCTTGGTTCATAGCCTTCTTTTTACCCCAATACTTTTCAAGGAGACATTAATATTGTCTTAAACATCTTGATCTCCCAGTTCTTCATTCTTCTGAGGTATCAAGAGTTGTTTTCATACCACCTCAATCATTCACAAGGATAGTTTTTTGCTTTTATCTCATCATCAGATCAGAGATTATAAGAAATTTCTAAAATTTTTACTTTTCATTATAAGCTCCTGCCTTTCCATCTCTCCTTCTCTCCTATTCCTCTTAAATCTGATCTTCATTCTCATTACAAACTTCAATCCTTCAAAATTTCCTTGTTTTTTCTGTTCATCCTTTATCAAGTTTCATTTTTTTTTTCTTTTCATCTACTAACAGTTTTGGCCCTAGGGTTAAGAAATTCAACAACTGGCTTTCTTTCTGGGAATCTCTTGATCTCTATCACTCATCATCCTATTCATATTGTGACAAACCTTTATATATCTACCACCCACTTATAACTTGAAAATTGTTTGAATACCACTGGAAGAAATTATATAACCACACAAATTCATGATATGTAATTTCTTTTGGTATTTTAATATTTTATTTAAAGTTTTGAATTCCAAATTTAATTCCTTCCTTTCTTCCCCACTCTCTTAGATGGTAAGCAATCAATTATAGGTTATACGTGTGTAATTATGTAAAATATTTCCATATTAGTCATTTTGTACAAGATTTGAATAAAAGAAAAAAAAAAGAAAGAAAATGAAAAACAGCATGCTTTAATCTGTATTCAGGCAATATCACTTCTTTCCCTAGAGGCACACCATATGCTTCATTTCAGCTACTTCCTTACTATGACATAGCAACACTTTACTACTCTTGGGTTGACTCTTTACCCTCCTTCTCAAATGCTGTTCCAGAACTTTTCCTTTAATTGTTATCATCCCCAAACTATTCACTTTTTCTTTCAACAAAGAAAGTTGGCTCTTACTTTACTGAGAAAATTGAGAACATCCATCAAAAGCTTCATCTCCTCTCTTCCACCCTGCATATTTTACTGAAATTTCTATCTTCTAAATTATTAAAAGATAGTATCTTAACTGCTAACTCTGATTTCTTAATTCTCAGACACTGCAGATTTTTATGCTGTTGACCACTCCTTCCTCATAGATACTTTTTCCACATAATATTTTTTTAGTCTTAGATGGCTGATGATATTCTAGTCTCTTTTTGCTGGATCGTCATCCATCCTCCTCTTCTTTGGCATGATTGTTTCCAAGTGTCTACACTAGGCTCATTTTTCTTCTCTCTCTACAATCTCAAAGGCAAAGGGTATAACACAGTAAATCAGATTAAAGCATTGGAATTTCAAGCAGATTTAAATTCAAATCCTGCTTCAGAAACTCACTGTGTAATTCTAGGCAAGTCATTTAAATACTCTTCTAGTTTCAATTACCTCAAAGGAAAAGTGAGACTATCTCAAAGGTTTGTGGGAGGATTAAATGAGATGATATATGTAAATCTCTGAAAATTTTAAACATTATATAAAGATGAGCTATTATTATTATTATCTCTCCTTCATGATGTTATCAGTATCTGGGGATTTAGATATCATTTCTAGGTTGATGATGTTTAAATCTACATATTCAGCCATATGTATCTTGAATTTATCTTGCACTATCAACTGTTTATTAGACTCCTTCACTTGGAGACTAGCATCTTCTAAAACAGAATTGACCAGTTTCCCATCTTCTATAATGCAACTTCTAAACTTTGTTATTATTGTTTAGAGCACCCTCATATTCCCAGTTAATCAGGTTCACAATGCCAGAGTTTTCCTTGGCCCTTCTCGCCCACCCTCCCTTCTCCCTATATAATCATTTGACAATCTTATAAATTCTACCTCCACGATATTTATCTCATTCTATCCCTTTCCTTCCACCCATATGATTATTACCTCAGAATTATAGGATCATAAATATAGTGCTAGAAAGGACCTCAGATGCCATCTCATTTTATTTTACTTTTCATTTTATTTACATATGAGAAAAACAAGACACAGGGTCATTGAGGTAGTAAGCATCATAGGTAGGATTTGAACTCGGGGCCTCTGACTTTTATCATTTCTATTGTAATAGCATCTTAGTCTCCCCATTCTTATCCCCTTTTCACTCCTTATTAAACAGAGCAAGGAAAATAATCTTAAGACACAGTTCTAATCATATCACTCCTCTGCTCACATACACTGGGAGGCTCCCTGTTGCTTTGACAATAACATAAAAACCTATTTTTAAAGTTAAATTTAAAACCCTCCAAAATATGGCCCAATCTACCTTCCTAGCCTGATTGAATGTTGTTTCTCTTCAAGTACTCAGCCTTTCAGCTAAAGTGGACTATTTACTGTTAGCCCATCATACCATTCAAGCTCATACCTGCACATGTATCTAGGCCATCTTTGTCTCCTATAATCCCTACAAAGGTCCTTCAGATCAATACTACCTCCTATGGTTGTTGGTGTTCTCTCCCACCACAATTCACTTTTCTATTATTAATTTTGTTTATTTTATACCCTTATTCTTAAGTTCCTTGAATACAGAGTCTTGTATTTTTCTCTGTGTATTTTTCCCTAGAGTCTAGCACAGAGTATTACATATCACACATGTTTGTTGAGCTGAAATAAAATTTGCCACCAAAGAGAAAATGCAAAAGAATATGCAGTAGCATAGGGTGTGGTTCATACCAAGTGCTTAACAAATGCTTTATCTATAGACCCTCCAGACTAATCCCAAAATGGAGTTCCACAAATCTTTTTTGTACTGGCAGCATTATCAGTGCAAATACCCAGCAGCTCAAAAGGACTTTGAAAGTTTTAAAGACACACAAGAATAGGGAGGAAACAATGTAAACTTATGGTTATAAGTTATGATGCTTTTGTTTAAAAAAATAAGAATCTCATTATCTCATATGCAAATTCATATAGACAGCATAAACTGAAACACTGGGCAATATGGTAGAGAACTATAACCTCCCAAAAATATCCTTCTAGATAAAAAGTGACTAGGAAAGTGATAATTCTTTGGCTCAAAATGTGGAGGTGCAACTGAGCCAAACAGTTAAAGGGCCAGTTCTATAAATTCTACTCCTACACTAAATGAGTACAGATGGGATTGGAGTTTCCATTAGCAATGCAAAGACAGCACTCAGAGTTATTTCAGAAACCCCCCTACACACACTCAGAGGCAAGATGTTCCATTTCCCTTTTTCATTGCTTTGCCACTCTCCTCATAGACTCATCAAAGTGGCCTGTGGCCATACCTTACCAAAGCAATATAAAGGACTTAAGCAGCTTCTTCTCAGGAGCTCTTGGATATATATGACAGTGGGTGGTATGAATTAATATTCATTGAGATTTTAGTTAACAAGTATGAATATTATTTTAACTCATAGCTCAGAAAAAGCATCTGTTTCTAAAAAAAGGCTATTTAAATTCCAAGCAACTACTGATTGTTTTTTATAGTCATCTTTCTGGAAAATCCATTTCTTTTAGTCCCTTTGATTAGAGAAATGACCACTGGAACTATTTGAAAAAGTCAAAATCCATCTCAAATAATTTCAGTCATTACGGGTTTATTAGAACTCAGTCATTAGTTTGTTCAAAATTTAATAACTATTTAACTTACTACTGCATACAAAATATGGTGCTAAATGCTGGGAGAAAATAAAAGATAAATGAGACAAGGTCTCTATCCAGATGGAACTTAATAATATTTTTATAATGGCAATTTCTGAAAAACTATTAATATATTCCATACAAATGCTAATGAGAGGCAGGGCAGTTTGATGGAGAGAGTGCTTGACCTAGAATCAGGTAGGTCTAGGTAAATCTCACTTCTGATCCAGAGTAACTATGTTAGAAACCACTTAATTTCTAAGCCCTGGTTTCCTACCTCATAAAATGGAAATATTAACAATTGTCATAGCTAGCTTCCAGAGTTGTAATGATAATTAGGTTAGATAATATGTGTTAAGTGCTTTGCAAATTTCAAAGTATATATAAATGACCTGTAATGGTATTTGATGATGATTTGGCAGATGATTCAATGCTACCAATTTGACTGATCTATAGAAAATGAAAATAAATATTGGAGGGGGCAGTTAGGGAGAGAGAAGGGCATTCCTTATAAACAGAAAATTCATACTGTAAATGCTTTGTCTAGAACAGACAATAACCTAGTCATTATGTACTAGGATTTCAAGTAAATCTCCCCTCACCATAGTCTTGGCCTATCTTCTGGGAATAGAAGTGAAATGGGTTTTTTCCCCCATTACTGATCATTGGAATTATCTTTTCTAGTCAATCTATATGTTCATACAGACCATCTTTACCAAAGTGAATTTCCTAATTTCTAGAATTTCAGCAGCAAAGTTATGCCTATGCAGAAAACCTTCAAATAGTTCATTTATTCAAGTTTTATAACTTTCTATTCGGTCCATAAATAAATGTTCAATAAATGACACCACCAAGGAAAATTCTGAACCCAAAAAAGTTTTCACCAGGCTGTGTGTACCTTCTTCTTTACTGAGTCTTAAACCAGTATAGAATAATAGAAAGTGCTGGATTGAGTCAGTAGATCTGAATTCCTATCTAAATTTTATATTTACCACCTGTGCGACCTTTGGCAGCAACTTAATCTCTCTGAGCCTTAGTTCCATTGTCTATAAAACTGAATAAGTAATACTAAATGATCTCTAAGATCTCATATCCAGTATTAAAGCATATCTAAGATCTCTTCCAACTTTAAGTCTATGATCCTATAATTAGTTTGATCTTAGGTGAAGCCATTTAATATTTCTGGGTCTGTTTCCCCAGTGATAAAATGAATAGCTGTATTAATTGAACACAAAATTTCCTTTAACTTTAATTCTCCACTATTGTAGAAGAAACTTGAGGCATACCTAAGATGAAAATTTAAACCAACAATAAACTGATAAACCACATCTTTGATCCCATTAAAATCAGAATTATTCAAATATTCATAAACTATTAATCGACTAATTCTCATTCAAGTTTTGCAAAGCATTTTATAATTTTTTTTTGTATTTAGATTTCATGAAAACCCTATGAGATTATGTTGTACCACAGTTCCCTTTTAATGTCCTGACCCAGTTTCCCTAATTGTCCTACCTCAGTTACTCTGCCTCAGGCTATAATCATTCCTTTTTAATCATGTTTGATAGGATAAAGGTCTTATATCTTAGATATCATTAGAATATCAGGAGCCTCTCCCCATCTCCAGTATCTCCCTCCATTATGTCATCCCTATCCCAGGTACCTTCCACCATTAGGTCATCCCCATTCCTGGTGCCTGCCCCCATTAGGTCATCATTCTTGTTACCCTATAAAAGAATCTTTGTATCCAACATTGGTGACTGGATTCTTTGAGAAAGTCTCATTCAGCCCTGGGACCAAACTATGAATCCATTTGGTTCCAGTAAATCTCTCCCTTTCAAATAAAATATTTAAAACTCTCTAATCTCTATCTTGCCTTAGTTTCTCCAGCATTACAATTAGATGCTATCATTATCCCCATGTTATAGATGAGAAAAACGAGGTTGAAAAGGGCAGGACATTGATGATGATCCTGCAAAAAAGATTGATCAGGATAGGCTAGAAAGATAGGAAGAGAACACTACAGTTAAGTCATAAAAACCCATGAAGAAGAGATTATCTAGAAAGCCTGGGATAGTCAATAGTGTCTAAAATTCCTGTTTTTAATGATGAGGCCACTGAGGCCCCAGAAAAAGAGGGAGAACCATAAGAAGTGCTTTTCAAAGATCACCAAGGTTATATCACTGGTAAGTCGCTACATCAGAGGTTTAAGATTCTTCACTGTTATTCCAATGATATTTCAATTTTACCAGCCTTCTTTACTCCACAATTTACATGTGGAAAGTTTAAACTTTTGGGAAATGAAAGTCTCACTTAAAGGGTAAGTCTCACTCATTTAACCTAATCATAATTCTGATTTCTCTCTGACTTCTTCAGAAAACAATTGTGAGTTACAAAATCACTTGTCCATTTTTCACTACTTGGTTGATGAAACACAAAGCTGATAAGCAAGACTGTTGTGAATTGACAGAAAATATTAGGGTCAACTGAGGTTCATGACTCTTCTAGTAATGATAAATGTAAACTCTTCTCTGCCCCATTACTATCAAGGTTGGGGTTGGAAAATCTGTAAATGCTTCCTTCCTAGAAGCACCTAGATGGCACCTTGGACAGTGCTGGGTCTGGATTCAAAAAGACCTGAGTGTGACCCTGGCAAGTCATTTAACTACTGTCTGCCTCAATTTCTTCAACTTTTAAATAAAGATAATAATTGTTTCCTCAGTTTTAAAGGATTGTTGTGAAAATAAAATAAGATAATATATAAAAAGCATTTAGCACAATGCCTAGCACATAGTAGGTGTTTAAACAAGTATTTGTTCCCTTCCTCTTCATCAGTCAACAAAGTATACTCCACCTAGAGAATATTATCAAAGAAAGGCAGGTCACACTTGCATTCTAATTAGAGCTTGGGGGCTGGTTTAGTCTATACTTGTCTCCCTATTTGGAATTCTTCCTTCCTCCTAATTAAAAAAGTCCTAAATTCCTACCATGTTAATCCTTATAATTTAAAACCACCAATTCCATTGATCTGTTATCTTTCCCCAAACTCAGTCCTTAACCAGTTAAGTTTTATCCTTCTCCATTGCCTATCTAAAACTCCTTTATCATTAACAGATTCCAAATGTCTTATCATCTTGGATCCTTTTCTTTCATACTCTCATCTTCTTAGATCACTAAAATCTGGCTTTCTTCTGAAAACATTTCATTCCTTGCCACTCTCTGGAATGCTGGCTGCTCCTTCCTTGATTGTTTCACTCACTCCCACAAAAGATACAAAGTACCAGGAAGACAAATCAATATACCCTTCCCACTGTCACTTCTAATATGATCCTTTGCCACTGTCACTTTTATAATGATTAGTAAAATTTAGCAGCCTCTCCTTTAATGGTCATGTGATATGTATATATCATCCTGTTCAGATTTATTTCTATCAGTCATTAACTTCCAAGTTATTTCCCCTCATTCATCAAGAATTCATTCGCTATCTGACTTTCCAAGCTGACTTTTCTTCACTCTTAGTTTATTTTGATGACCTTTCAGATACTTGTTCTTTTAGTTCTATGACTTCTTCTACTCTTTATACCTCACCCTAGACCTTTAGCTACTATCCTACCTCAATCATGAATAAAGGTCATACTTTACAATTCACTCTGTATTATAAATTGCTCTAGTTCTAGATTTGTGAACTCTGAAATACACCTTTTTGTTTAAAGTCTCTTGTTCCCCCACCTTCTACACTGCCTAACCCTTGTCTTCCTATCCCTGATCTTCATTCTCATTTTAGTTCCTCAGTCCTTTCTTGCTTTCCCTGTGTATCCCTTCAGTTCTGGATCTTTTTTATTTCTTTTCACAATCAAAAGTCCATAATTAACCAATTCAAAAGGCACCATCTTGCTTCTTTATTATAATTATTATAATGTTAACATAATATTATAATTTCTTGCTCTTTATTATTTTGATGTTCATGCTTAATTTGTGCTTTGGTTGCCCCAAACATCCTCATTTTCTAAATTTGCTCTGGAAGATGCTAAAATTTGTTGGCATTATGAATAGTAATCACAACAAATCACATTTAGATAACTGTGAGACTTATAAAACACTTTTCCATAACTATACTCTAAAGTAAGGAAAAGTAAGTTAGAAGAAATAAAGAAATGCAGGCTTGGTCCACTTCAAATATAATCTCAACTGGATCCTCAATAGTATCATTAGTTATTGATCTCTGGTCAAACCTTTATCATATTCCTGGTGGAGGTAAATTTAAACAGTCTCTATACTTACATCATCCAAGCACTCTCCTTTCTTTCACCATGTGAACTTCTAATCTTACTATTATTGAATAGACTGAGAAATTAGAAAATTGAATATACTTCGTCTACTTTCCTATTCACTTCCCACTTATTCATCAGTTCTTTGCCAGCCAGCTTCCAGTCACATGACTTGAAATGGCTCTCTAACAATCACCCATGACCTCTTAGTGACCGTCTCTTAATCCTCATCCTTTTTGGATCTTTATGTAGCATTACATCATTTAATCATGCAATCCATCAATTATTAAACTCTGATATAGCAGGTTAGATGCTGGACACGAAGATAAAAATCAAAAAACCCATGCTTTCATTTCACCAATGAAATATTCCATACAATGATTTCCTCCTGGATACAAACCTGCCTCCTATGTCACTGCTTTTTTCTGCTTCTTCTAACTGGTCACTCCTTTTGAGATTCCTTCATTATTTCATTTTTCTCTTGTCCCTTAAGCATGAATGTTTTTCTATGATCTGTCTTGGGACTTTTCCTCTTGTGTCTTTTCACTTTATCCAGTGACAAAAACATCAAATATCATATCATTAATTGTTAATTATTTTTAGTTAAATGTATCTGAAATCTATATAGAATTCTAATCTCTCCTCTGAATTTTATTCCTATATTTGCAACTGTTTATGAGAAAACTCTTTTTGAAAATCCTGCCAAACTCAACATATCCCAAACTAAGCTGATTATATTCCCTGATAAAAAAGTGCCATTCCTTATAAATTCAATATTTTTGTTAAAGGTACCACCATTCTTCTAATCATCCAAGCTCATTATTACCTTTTATATTTTTTCCTATACTCTCTCACCACCATATCTATGCATTCTACCATAGAACATCTTTCATTTATTGCTTTGTCTCCATTTACAATGATACCATTCAAATTCAGTACCTTGGTATATTTCTTTTATACATTGTTGTAATAGTTTTCCTACCTCTTTCTTCTTTTCTATCTATAAGAAATATAGGTCCCAAATAATTTTCCTAAGGCAGAAGTGTGACCAAGTTACTACCTACCTCAAAAGGCTTTAGAAACTTCTGTTACTTTTAGGATGAAATTTATCCTCCTTAGCCTGACGTAATTTTAAGGCTCTCTGTAATCAATATCTATGCTATTTTTCCAGCTTTATATTGCTTAAGGTCACCCTAGCCTGGGTCACTAACTCTTCCCTGACCTTTCCATGCCATCCACCATCTCTATCCTTTTGTACATTCCTAGAAATGTACTTTCTCTTCAATTCTGTTTTGCAAAATATTCTTTCTTCAAGGTTTAGCCAAATTGACACCTCTTCCATGAAGTCTTCTCTGATTCTCACAACAGAAAGTGTTCTAGCTTTCCCCAAATTTTCCTAGGAAACTTTGTCAGAATATCACCATCACACCCTGCCTTCTATTATATTTCCCTGTTTGAATACAAGACTATTCCATTTTTAACTTTGTTTCAATAAATGTATATTATTAAATGCGTACTATGTGCAAGTAGAACAGTTAGGTGACACAGTAGATAAAGCACTGGGCCTAGAGTCAGGAAGAACTGAGTTCAAATTCCTGTCTCATACACTTAATAGCTATGTGACTTTAAGCAAGTCATCCAACTCAGTTTCCCTCAGTTACCTCATCTATAAAATGAGCTAGAGAAGAAAATAGCAAATAATTCCAGTATCTTTGCCAAGAAAACCCCAAATGGGGTCATGAAGGATCAGATACAACTGCAAATGCCTAAACAATAACAAAACAACAAATGTACTAAGCACTGTGCTAAGCAGCAGAATCTTGATATCTAGGAAAGCATCTTACATATCAGATGCTTAATAAATTTGTTTATTGTATTTAACTGAAAAGGTCAGAATAGGTAATTTGAAGGCACCTTCCAATTCTAAGAGTTTATTATTTCCCACCTATATAAATCTGAACTATTACGAAGGCCTGTTTCATAGATTACTTCCTCCATGAAGTCTTTCCTTATTATCCTCAAAACATAGTGATCTACTTCTTCTGAATTCCCCCAGTATTTAACTCTTCTCTCCCCTTTTTGTTATTTACTGAATATATTACTGAATAAATATTACAGATATTTACTGAATCTTTTCACTCATTCATTCTTTCTAAGATCCCTAGATAAACTATGTCTCCACATTAAAGAACATTTTGTTCTTCCTTGCATCAAAATGAACTCCCAAGCACTGTAAAAACAAGGCAAATACTAGGATGTATTCTCATCCAGACCAGTTTATATCCAATGAAACAGCCAACAGCAGCCTACTGTATACTTCTTAGTACCCTCAGGCCAGTATTGTCATAAATGGATACTATCTCCTTGAAGCCTTAGGCACATATCTATTCTTATGTTCCCAACAAACTTACATCCCTTACATCCTTACATGGTACAATCTCAGAGAAGAAACTATTTTTCAGAGTTTTAAAATAGGAAATATGCTTTTAAACAAATCTAGAACACACAAAAGAACCATTTTTTTGAGTTAACACATCAAAAGTAAAAAAGCAATGATGTTATTAATAATAATACAAAATCTCACTTTTACCACAACCAATGTGTTCATTTTGAAAGTATTAATTTCCTGGTCTTTAAATCCTGAGATAAGATTTTTTCCACATTTGAGCAAGAGCCATCTGCCAGCCATATTGTAGATGGGCTGATTTTCTCACTTGGACTACTTCGGACAGACTTAGACCCTGATTGGAGCTGTCAATCCTCTAATTTCACACTTTAAAAGGAAGAGGAAAAACAACTCTGGCACATTTTACTGAAATTATACATTGAATATTAGAATATGTAATGTCAGCGTGAATTTTGAAACTGGGTTCTGATTTTTCTTTTTAGTTCTATTCAGTGATAACCTCCAACAGAGTTATAGTAAATGCCCCAAGCTACTAAAAACTTCTGAAGCTTCAGGCTGCTGTCAGGTGGTATTAGTAACAATAAAACACTCATTTTCTTCTTAATCAGCATGAGATTGTCACTTTTTCTCCCAGGGCATTGCTGGCCGCAGAGGCAATCAGTTTAATGGGTTGTTACTGTAGTACATAGTGCCATCTAGGGACTAGGATGGATGAGAGCAATCTGTGAAAACAAAGGATGTAGAATTACTCCTTAGGAACCACTTTCTGATGCAATGTTTGCCAAGGCAACACCCAAATATGCTGATCATTAACAAATATCCAGAGCCAGAAGAGACATAGGTGTGTGGGGTCTGAACTTAAAAAGGAGTGAGAGAAGGAGCAGAGACTAGAAAAGCTATTATGAATGGAAAGAGTAATAATTAGGGCCTTATTTCTTTAGTGCCCTAAAAAGCAATACTATAGAAAGTATTGGATTTATAACTAGAAAATCTGGGTTTGAATCTTCATTCTGCAATTCCCTAACTGTAACTGGTCAATTCACTATTTTTATGAATGCCATTTTCCTCCCCCGCAGAACGAGGAGGTTGGACTAGATGGCTTCTGAAGTTGTTTCATATCTAAATCTGTGACCTTTTTGAATGAATATAAGAACAGGATGAGAGGAGATGTAGTAGTGGATAAAGAGTTATCCTTAGAGTCAGGAAGACATAGTTTCAACTACTTTCTCTAATACATACTAACTTTATGACCAAGAGCATATTATTCAAGCCCTTAGTGCCCCTAGGCAACTAATTCTATAATTACAGAGGAGATATTGAACTATATCAGAAATAGAGTTTTCATAATTCCTACCCCATAGATATCATAGGTCCATACAAAAAAAAGATGTTTTAAAGAACTCCATAAGCAGAATATTATATGATAGTAGTGGAAAGAAACAGCAAAAGGAAAGAGAAAATCATATATAAAATTTGAGTGGTGATGATTCAAAGGAATTCCCTAAAATTAAGTTAAATGTCAGAAATTTCTATTCCTGAATCAATTTGCAACCCAGTTGGGTGCATAATCACTGGAGGATTTCTATTCAACATACCTGATGCATAAGTCCACACATTCTCCTTTCATAATAAGAGGAGCTATAAATGAAATCTAGTCTACAGCTGTTAATCACATCCCTAACTCCGTATGTAGAGATTCACAGGAGGCTGAATGGTTCACAGCTGTATAAATGAACAAGTGTTGTGGCTCCTGGAGAACACTTGCAAAGCTTTTCCTTCAGATAGTGCCAAAAAAAAAAAAAAAAATCAGTGAGTATTTCAGGGAATGTTAAACATTATTAGTCAACTTACAGGAAAAACACATGGTGCACAATTCATAGGACAGGTAGATTGCTGTTTGATCAACTGATAAATGGTCTTTGTGAGCAACTATGTAGAACTAGTTCAAGACTCTGATTCTCACCATTCCACCTGGGGATGGAGACACTGGAGAGGGAACATTCTTTTTATGAACCCATGATTGCATTGGCATAAGTAATTACTAACAAGGAAACTCCCTCTACTAATGCAAATCAGCACCTGCTCTGCAACTTACAGTCATAGAAGCAAGGTCATTAAGAGTGATTTTCCCAGAGCCACAATGGTGGTATGTTTCAGAGATAGTATTTGAATCGTTGAATCTGACTCTGAGGCTGGTTTTCTATTCATTATGCAACATTGCCTTTCCCAGAGAACAACATCATATAGTAAGAAAAGGCACTGAGGCTAAATCAAAAGGCCTGGCTTTGTTACTTACTACTTGTGTGACCTTGAGGAACTTAACACCTTTCTCTGAGTCACAGTTTCCTTTTCCTACACTTAAGCCCTATTATTTTTATTTCGTGGCTGCTAAAGTAGCTTTCAAGGAGGGATTTAGTGGCAAATATGTAATAACCCAATCTCTGAAGGAACAAATGCATGTATAACACACTGTTCAATTGCATTACTTAATGCACTTAAGTCTAGATCACTTACTTAAGTCTAGATCCGGGGTCAGTAAACTATGACCAATCCAGCCCACTGACTCTTTTTGCACAACTTGTGAGCAATGCATTAAGTCTTATATTTAGCTGTGAACAGAAGAGTTGCAGATCATGCAGTTTTCTTGTTTTGACCCTTGTGGTTTATGACCTGACTCTCCAAGACACTGCCATTTATGAAAAGAAAAAGTCTCTTTACAAAACTGTACATAGTTGGTATATGTTCCCTCATGCCAAACTGAAAAGGTAGCATTGATTGAACTCAGATCTTGGAGATAACTCAAACTCTGACCCTGACCCTGACCCTTAAACCAAGATGTTCTTGTGATACTGAGAGGAGGATTTACTCGTTTTTCCCTAAGACTTGTTCTTTTCGTCTCTTTCCAAAGTTTCACTGATCTGTCACTCTGAGCTCAGAACCCTGATTCAAAATCCAGATCTCTGATGTTTGTGAGGCCAGATTTGAACTCAGGAAGCTGAGTCTTCTCATCTTAGGCTTCTGGACTTAATCTACTATACTGCCTGTCTTAAAGATTACTGTTGAATAAAAGTGAAATGTGGTACCTCAGGAAGTGTTAGTGAGGTTTTTTTTTTCTATTTCTTGAGTTCTTCATATACCTGTTAAAGGATCATTTGTTTTAGGATACTTAAAAGGATAGTCTTTCCCAAAAAGCTCTCTGAGGCTTGTTTCAACTTCTGCAACACAAGAGAAGGGAAGTTTATATTTAAAAATGTAAAGACTTTTCTTAACTTGAGGACCCTTCATAAACAGATGAGGATTCTAGTCAAGTGTTGTTTGTCCAGCCTTGGTCTAAACAATCAACCAAATGACAAATTAAGCTCTGATTTTTAGGGAATTTCCTATTTCAGAATTGTAAAAGATCATTACAGATTTAACAATTGGCTCCACTATGAGCTGATATGCCCCATCCCACCCCCAAAAGAAATAGAATTTAAAAAACAAAACAAAACAAAACAGGAAAAATGGGCAGCTAGATAGTGCAGTGGATAGAGCACCAGGCTTGGAGTCAGGAGCATCTGAGTTCAAATTCCACCTCAAATATTTAACAATTTTTAGCTGTGTGACCCTGGGCAAGCCACTTAACTCTAATAGCCTTGCAAAAACAAACAAAAACAAAACAACTAATTTGGCCCACCTTACCTATTATGTTTTCAAATATCCCTGTACACAGTCAAATGCATCTGGATTTATCTTCTCACTCTGTCTCATAAGTTATCCTTATTGCCACCTCCAAGCCCTGCATTATATTTCTTTGCATAAAATATACATCTCACTTTTCTCCATCTATCAAAATTCTGCTCATCCTTCAGATCCTGCTTATATTGCACCTCTTCTTTGAAGTCATAAGATCACAGGATTCTAGATGTACAAATAAAACTTTAGAAGTTTTCTGGTACAGCTCTTTTATTTCATAGATGAGTAAATGGAGTCCCAAAGATATTAAGAAACCTGTCCAAAGCCATCCAATTAGTAACCAGCAGAGAAGGGACCATAACTCAGATCATCTGATTTTTAATTCAACATTTCTTCTACTGCTCCATGGTGTTTTTGCTACCTTGAGCCCCAATGCTATGCCCAAAAACACTAGGAATTTAAATTCAATCTGTACCATCTACTTGTTTACTTATTCACCTGGCAATATTGGCAGTAGAGTATTATTAGTTTCTCTTTCATATGGTTATATCATGTACTTCCAATTGTGGGAAGTTCTATTAGATCAAAAAGTATATATTATGTATCTTCTCAATACCCATAGTGCTTAGTACAAAACTGCTACAGTATCTCAAAAGTGTAATATAATCAGAAACCAATTAGTTCTACCTTTGGGGAAAGGGCATCCTTCTAAGTATCCCCAACAAATGGCCCTTCAACAAGTATGTAAAGAACTCACAAAATTTAAAAAAAAAAAAAAAAGCACCACTTTCTGAGGTAACACATTGCACTTTTGGACAACAATAATCTTTAAGATAGGTAGCATTGTCAATTAAGTCCGAGAACCTGGGATGGGGAAGACTCAGCTTTTGCTCTCAGACACTAATTAGCTGTGTAACCCTAGCTAAGTCAATGATGTTTACATCAGTAAGCTCATCTGTTAAATGATCTGGAGAAGAAAATGCCAAACAATTTCAGTATCTCTGACAAGGAAACTTCAAATAAGGTCACAAAGAGTTGGCCATTCCTGAAAAACAGTAGAACAATAATATTAATCATTAAGAAGTTTACCCAATATCAACCAAAATTTGACAAAACCTTTACACTTTGCTCTTGGTTCTTCCCTCTAGAACTAAGCAAAATAAGTCTGATCTATTATAATCCTTTAAATACTTATAGAGACATTATATTCTGAGCTATAAACAAGTATTTTTGTATTGTTAGATGAAGCAAGAAAGGCACCCTCAAATGGAAAGCAAAACAGAGACCCTGGAACTAATATGAGTTGTGAAATGGTAGGAAATCATATTTTCAATTCACTTAATAACTCCCAATATAATTAAAAGCTGTTTTAGGAATTTATTGAATAATAATAACTAAGATTTATATAGTACTTAAGACTTAAAAAGTGCTTTATAGGTATAATCTCATTTTTTTGTACTCAATCCAACCTTGGAGAATAGATACTGGGGGTCAGAGCCAAGATGGCAGAGAGCAGACATAACTTTCTGTGACCTGCTCTGACCTTCTCTCAAACCAACAATAGACTAAGCCTCTGAAATGGTAATGGAGTGATAGAACCCACAAATATCTTGTGTACAACTCATTCCTAGAATAAAATACCTTGGAGAACTTCAGAACAGGTCTATTTCAAATGGGTAGGGGAACAGTCTGGGGAACCCAGACCATAGCACAGGGGAAAGGCAAAGAGCTGGGGTGGGGAGCCAGAGTGTTGCAGCATTTCACCAAGGAATCTTCTGTGAGGCTCTTAGGCTACTCTGTCCTGGTTGCAAGCAGGTGTTTATTAGAAGATTTGCTGTAAAACTTCCAAAAGTGAATACAAAAGACAAGTTGTAAGCCACTGAACCCTGGAAGAACTCAGCACCTGACCATGATTACCCAGCCCTGGAAATCAACCAGTAGAACTGATCCAGGACAAACTAAAGCATCTGTTGCTCCTTTGCCTTAAGAATAGATCTCAACTTTAAAAAAAAAAAATTGAACAAAAAAGCAAAAAGAACTCTAATCATAGACAACGTTTATGGAGAGAGAGAACAGACTTCAAATTCTGAAGTTTCTAAAGGCAAATCAACTCCAGATGAAGCCCCAAAGGGAGAAATGAGCTGGTCCCCATTTCACAAGGCTATCTTGGAAGATCGCATAAAGGATCTTAAAAGAGAGTTAGGAGAAAAATAGGGAAAGGAAATGAGAATTTTGCAAGAAAACATGGGAAAAGCATGTAATTCCCTACAAAATAGATTTGATGAAATGGTAAAAACATATAACACCTTATAAAATAGATACCAATTCCTTGAAAAACAAAATTGTGAAATGGGGGGAAAAAATGCAATGAACAAAGCAATTCAGTTGATCAAATACAAAAGAAGCTAAAAAAAAGGTAACTGAAGAAAATATACTAAAAATTCAAATTGGACAAATGGAAGTGATTGACTCAATAAGACTTCAAGAATCAGTCAAACAAAACCAAAAAATGAAAAAATAGAAGACAAGATGAAATATTTCCCAGGAAAAACACTGACCTGGAAAATAAATCTAGGAAACACAATCTAAAGATTATTGGAGTTACTGAAAGCCATGATGAGGAAAAAAAAAAAAAAAAAAGAACCTAGACATCATCTTAGAGGAAATTATAAAGGAAAATTGCCCTGATGTCCTAGAATCAGAAGGTAAAATAATTCACCAATCACCTCCTGAAAAAGACCCCAAAATAAAAACTCCAAGAATATTGTGGCTAAATTTCAGAACTATCAATCCAAAGGGAAAAAATTGCAAACAGCCAGAAAGAAACAATTTAAATACTGAGGAGCTACAATCAGGATTACTCAGGACCTAGCAGCTTCCACCTTAAAGCAAAGGGCTTGGAAGCTGATATTCTGAAAGGCAAAGGTACTTGGCTTACAGCCAAGAATAAGCTATCCCACTAAAATGAGCATTATCTTTCAGGGAAGAAGATAGACATTCAATGACACAGATAAATTTCATCTATTTCCAATAAAAAGACCAGAGCTGAATAAAAAAAAAATTTGATCTCCAAACACAGAACTCAAGAGAAGCATAAAAATGTAAAAAAGGAAAGAATTCTTGAGAACTATATTTCAGTTGTGGATATACATAGAGAGTGTGGGTAAAATTTGATTTTATTATGATAATATGAAACTAAACTAGAGATGGAAAGGGAACTGTACTGGAAAAAGAGGGAAAAGGAGGTAACATAAGGGAAATTATGTTAACATAACATAGGCTAAAAAGACCTATTATGCTTGAGGGAAAGAAGGGAGGGGGATGAGCATTATGTGAATCTTACTCTCATCAAATTTGGCTTAAAGAGAAAATATCAGACATATTTGGTTTCACAGAGAAACTTATCTCCTCTTATAGGAAAGTGTAAGGGAAAGGGGGAAAGAAAGGGGAAAGCTAATACAGGGGAAAACAGAAATAGTAGGGGAAAAGTATAAGAAAAGGAGGGCTGTTTAAGAGAGATGGTGACCAAAAGCAAAATACTAGGGAAGAGGGAAGGGAGAAAGGAAAGAGAAAAGCATAACTTAGAGTAAATAAGATAACAGGAAATACAGAATTAGTTATTTTAACTGGGAATGTGAATGGGATGAACTCTCTCATAAAATGGAAGTGGATAGCAGACTGGATTAAAAGCTAGAATCCTACAATATGTTGTTTACAAGAAACACATTTAAAGTACAGTGATAAATACAGAGTGAAGATAAAGGGCTAGAGCATAATTTATTATGCTCCAGATGAAGTAAAAAGAGCAGGAGTAGCGAGCCTGATCTCAAATCAAGTAAAAACAAAGATAGATCTAATTAAAAGAGATAAGGAAGGAGACTATATCTTACTAAAAGGTATCATAAATAATGAAGCAATATCAATATTAAACATATATGCACCAAGTGGTATAGTATCCAAATTCCTAGAGGAGAAGTTAAGAGAGCTGCACAAAGAAGTAGACAGCAAAACTATACTAGTGGGGGATCTCAACCTTGCTCTCTCATAACTAGATAAATCAAACTACAAAATAAATAAGAAAAAAGTTAAGGAGGTAAACAGAATGTTAGAAAAGTTAGGTAGAAAAGTTAGGCATGATAGTTCTTTGGAGAAAATTGAATGGAGACAGAATGAAGTTTATTTTTTCACAGCGGTTCATGGAACCTATAAAAAATTGACCATGTATTAGGGCATAAAAACTTCGAAATCAAATGCAGAAAGACAGAAATAGTAAATGCTTCTTTTGCAAATCATGATGTAATAAAAATTATATTTAATAAAAGGCAAGGGAAAAATAACCCTTCCCCCAAAATGGAAACTAAATAATCTAATCCTAAAGAATGAATCGGTAAAACAACAAATCATAAACACAATTAATAACTTCATCTAAGAGAATGACAATAATGAGACAACATACCAAAATTTGCAGGATGCAGCCAAAGAGGTTATTAGGAGAAATTTTATATCTCTAAATGCTTACTTCCATAAAATAGAGAAAGAAAATACTTTTACAACTTACAACTAAAAAAAGCTAAAAAAAAAAAAAATACATTAAAAACTCTCAAATAAATACCAAATTTGAAAGTCTGAAACTAAAAGGAGAGATTAAAAAATTGAAAATAAGAAAACCATTGAATTAATAAATAAAACTGAGTTGGTTTTATTAAAAAAAAAAGAACAAAATAAATAAACCTTTATTTAATTTGATTAGAAAAAAGAAAGAAGAAAATCAAATTGTTAGTCTCAAAAATGAAAAGGGAAAATTTTCTCCCAGTGAAGAGGAAATTAGAGCCATAATTAGGAGTTATTTTTACAATCTATTTGTCAATAAATATGATCATCTAAGTGAAATGGAGGAATATCTACAGAAATATAGACTAGCCAGATTAACAGGAGAGGAAATAAATTATTTAAGTAGTCCTGTTTTATTTTTTTTCCCATTAGAAAAGGTGAGCTTTTATTATTAATGAAGATTAAAAAGACTGGAATTTCTGGCTATGCCTCTTTATATATATATATATATATATATATATATATATATATATATATATATATATATATATATATACATATATACATATATATATCTTTTTATTTATATAACTTAATATATAATATTATATAATATATAATATAACTTAATATTTTATTTATATATAAATATATATATATATCTTTTTATTTACAAGTTATATGCATGGATAATTTTACAGCATTGACAATTGCCAAACCTTTTGTTCCAGTTTTTCCCCTCCTTCCCCTCATTCCCTCCCACCAATGGCAGGTTGACCAATGCATGTTAAATATGTTAAAGTATAAATTAACAATATAAGTATACATGTTCTAACAGTTATTTTGCTGTACAAAAAGAATTGGACTTTGAAATAGTATACTATTAGCCTGTGAAGGAAATCAAAAATGCAGGCAGACAAAAATATAGGGATTGGAAATTCTATGTAATGGTTCATAATCGTCTCCCAGAGTTCTTTCGCTGGGTGTAGCTGGTTCAATTCATTACTGCTCTATTGGAACTGATTTGGTTCATCTCATTGCTGGAGTTGGCCACGTCCATCAGAATTGATCATCATATAGTATTGTTGTTGAAGTATATAATGATCTCCTGGTCCTGCTCATTTCAAGTAGTCCCATTTTAGAAAAAGAAATAGAATAAGCTATTAATCAGCTCCCTAAGAAAAAATCTCCAGGGCCAGATGAATTTACATGTGAATTCTACCAAAATTTAAAGAACAATTAACTCCAATACTATATAAACTATTTGAAAAAATAGGGAAAGAAGGACTCCTACCAAATTCCTTTTATGACACAGATATAGTAGGGTAAAAATAGAGAAAGAAAATTATAGACTAATTTCCCTAATTAATATTGATGCAAAAATCTTAAATAAAATATCAGCAAAGAGATTACAGAAAGTCATCCCCAGGATAATACACTATGACCAAGTTGGATTTAAACCAAGAATGCAGGGCTGGTTCAATATCCCAAAATGATCTTAAAGAAGGGAAAGGGACCCAAATGTGCAAAAAGTTTGTGGCAGTCCTCTTTGTAGTGGCCAGAAACTGGAAACTGAGTGGATGCCCATCAGTTGGAGAATGGCTGAATAAGTTATATTAAGAAATATTATTTTTCTATAAGAAGCAATCAACAGGATGATTTTAGAAATGTCTGGAGAGACCTATATAAACTGATGCTAAGTGGAATGAGCAGAACCAGGAGATCAATGTACATGGCAACAGCAATATTATATGACAATCAAATTTGATGGATGTAACTCTTTCCAATAGTAAGATGACTGATGCCAGTTCCAATGATCTTGTGATGAAGAGAGACATATACACCCATCAAGAGGACTATGGGGAACTGAGTGTGGATCACAACATAATATTTTCACTCTTTTTGTTGTTGTCCACTTGCATTTTGTTTTCTTACTCAATTTTTTTCCTTTTTGATCTGATGTTTCTTATGCAGCAAGATAATTATATAAATGTTTGCATATATTGGTTTTAGCATATATTTTAACTTTTATAACATATATTGCATTGCTTGCCATCTAGGAGAGAGAGTGGGAGGAAGAAGGGGGAAATTTGGAATACAAGTCTACGCAAGGGTCAATGTTGAAAAATTTTTTGTCCTTATGTTTTGAAAATAAAAAGCTTTAATTAAAAAAGGAAAATAGGTACTGTTATTATTCCAATTTCATAGGTGAGGAAATTAAGTTAGGCAGGTCAAAAGACAAGTTCAGATCAAGTAACATGCCTTCAAGAGAGGGAGAGAGGGAAGAAAGGAGGCAAGAAAGAAAAGAGTTAGGGAGAGAGGAAATGCTAAGTTATGGGAACATACAACAGGGTAATTTGACTGGAAGATGGAGTTTGTGAAAGAAAATAATGTGAAATAAGCCTTTAAAGTAGATTGAAATTAGACTATAAAGAGTTTTAAATACCAACCTAAGGAGCTTACATTTTATCCTAAAGCTAATAAGGAAGACAGTGGTGGTTCTATGTTAAGTCCAAATTAGTTCCCTGGAGGTCTCAGGATCAGCCAGAGTCAGGATAAAAAAAAGACCTTGGTCTTTAGGAGGAGAAGTTTAAAAAGCAGGCAAACTGCCAGGAGTTTTGCCAAAGATCTCTTCTCTATTCTGGAGTCCAGAATCTCCACCTTTCTCCTCCTCATCCTGCAGCCAAGTGAGTCTGGCTTGTCTCACTCCACCCTTTAATCCTTGCCTAAGATTATCTGTATACACCAAACATTGAGTAAGCACCAATGGTAAGAAGAGCCATTTTCCCAAACATATGCTAATCGAGTCATTGTTTTATATTGAATATGTAATTAGCCTTAAGTGCTCTGTTGTCTGATTCAAGCACCTGTTCATAGTTTCAGTCCTTTACAATTCTAGATCCAAAGACTGAAAAGTTAGATTTTGGTTTTTAAATATAATTTGGAACCCATACCAAAATAAGGCCAAAATAGGTACATAATTTGGGCAAAATGGATCATATCATAAACAAATTAGGAGAGCAAGGGATGTTTTACTTGTGAGTCACCTTCATTCTCTCACAGACCTCAGTGTGGGAAGATTTCTCAATAAGAGTCTATCTCCCAAGTAATTATCGTTTTTTTTCCCTCAATAGCATTTTATTTTTCTAAATACATGCAATGTTAGTTTTCAACATTCATTTTTTTTGTAAGAATTTGTGCTCTAGATTTTTTTCTTCCTCCTATCTTCATTTCCAAAACAGCAAACAATCTGATATAGGTTATATATTCACAATCCTTTGAAACATATTTCTATATTTGTCATGTTGTACAAGAAAAAATCATGCCAAAAGGGGGGAAAAAGACATGACAAAGAAAAAGTAAGCAAAAAAGATGAAAATAATAGGCTTTGATTCATATTCAGTCTCCATAGTTTTCTCTCTGGATGCAGATAGCATTTTCCATCTGAAGTGTATTAGAATTGTCTTGGATTATCACATTACTAAGAGTTAAATCTATCTTAGTTTATCATCACATTGCTGTTCTCCTGATTCTGCTCACTTCACTCAGTATCAGTTTATGTAAGTCTTTTTAGCTTTTTTGAAATCACCCTGCTTATTATTTCTTATAGAACAATGATATTTTATTAAATCTATGTACTACAATTTATTCAACCATTCTCCAACTGATGGGCTTTTACTCAATTCCCAGTCCTTGCCACTACAAAAAGGGCTACTATGTATGTACAGTTTTGTAATCTTTTGGTCATAATTCTAAATTGCTCTTCAGAATGGCTGGATCAGTTCACAACTCCACCAATAATGTGTTAGTGTCCCAGTTTCCCCCATCACCTCCAACATTTACCATTACTTTTTCCTTTCATCTTAGCCAATCTGATAGGTATGAATTAGTAATTCAGAGTTGTCTTAATTTCCATTTCTTTAAGCAATAGTGATTTAGAGCATTTTTTCATGTGAGTATAAATGACTTTAATTTCTTCATCTGAAAATTATGTTCATATCCTTTGACCATTTATCACTTGGGGACTGGCATATATTCTTATAAATCTGATGCCATTTTTTAATTTTAGAAATGAGGCCTTTATCAGAAACATTGGTTTTATTTTCCAGCTTTCTGCTTCCCTTCTAATCTTGGCCTCACTGGTTTTGTTTATGCAAAAACTTTTTTACTTTAATGTAACTAAAATTACCCATTTTGATGGGGCACAGCCAAGATGGCCAAGATGAGCCATGTCTTTATTTGAGCTCTCCCCAATCTCCCTCAGATTAACACCAAATTAAGTATCTGGACTGATTTTGGAGTAACAAAACCCACAAATATTTATAACAAATTTCCAGCAAAAGATATTTTGGAGGAACTTCTGAAAAGGTTGTTTCAATCAGGCATGGAGGGAGAGACTGAGCACAGGCACAGTGCAAACTCAGGGTAGTGTGGCATCCCCTGTGCTGGGGAATCTACCAGGAGGAATTTACAGTAGTATTGGCTACTCTGTTCTGATTGCAAGCCAGTAGATCAGCAGATTAGCTGTAAGATATCCAAAACAAATACAAAAGGCCAATACTTATCCCCTAAACCCCAGAATAAGACAGGACTTGGCCATGCCCATCCAGCACCAGAAGTTAGTTAGCACTGACCAAGCAGCAGCCACTGTCATCTGTAGAGGAAGCTTGGACAATCTCCCCTTTGCCCTATAAACAGACCTTTTAAAAAATGAGCAAAAAAGCAAAAAGAACTCTGACCATAAATAGTTTTTATGAAAAGAAAGAATAACACATTTCAAACCCTGAGGACACTAAAAGCAAATAATTTCCAGATGAAGACCCAAAGGGCAATATGAATTGGTCTCCATCTCATAAGGCTCTCTTAGAAGAATTCAAAAAGGATCTTAAAAGAGAATTAGAAGAAAATGGGAAAAGAAAATGAGAACTTTACAAGAGGGTTTGGAAAAGGAAATACAGAAACTATCTGAAAAAAAATGCCTTAAAATAGACTTAGTGAAATGGAAAAAGCAAATAATTCTTTACAAAATAGACAATAAAATGGAAAAGTCATATGCTCTAAATCATTATTGATCTGAGAAATGCAAATTAAGATAACTCTGAGATACCATTACACACCTATCAGATTGGGTAAAATGACAAGAAAAATAATGATAAATGTTGGAGGGGATGTGGGAAAACTAGTTAGTGAAGTTGTGAAATGATCAAACCATTCTGGAGAGCAACTTGGAACTATGCCCCAAAGGGCTATTAAACTGTGCATACAATATTTCTACTGGGCTTGTATCCTAAAGAGATCATAAAGGAGGGAAAGTGACCCACATATGCAAAATGTTTGTGGCAGACCTTTTTGTTTTGGCAAAAACTGGAAACTGAGTGGAAGCCTATCAGTTGAAGTATGGCTAAATAAGTTATGGTATATGAATGTTATGGAATATTACTCTTCTATAACAAATGGTCAGCAGGATGATTTCAGAGAAACCTGGAGAGACTTACATGAACTGATGCTAAGTGAAATGAGCAGAACCAGAAGGGCATTATATATGGCAACAGCAAGATTATACGATGATCAATTCTGATAGACATGGCTCTTGTCAATAATGAGTTGATTCAGACCAATTCCAATGGTCTTGTGATGAAGAATGCTATCTGCATCCAGAGAGAAGACAGTGAAAGCTGGATGTGGACCACAATATAGCATTTTCACTCTTTTTGTTGTTATTTGCTTGCATTTTGATTTTTTTTTTGTCATTTTTTTCCCTTTTTGATCTGATTTTTCTGGTACAGTATGATATTTGTAGAAATATGTATACAGGAATTGCAAATGTTTAACATATATTGGATTACTTGCTAATTGAGGGAATGGAAGGGAGAGGGGAGGGAAAAATTAGAACACAGGATTTTGTAGGGGTGAATGTCAAAAATTATCCATGTATATATTTTGAAAATATAAAGCTTTTTTTAAAAGCTGAGCAAGATAAAGCAATTAAATACAAATACAAAATGAAAAAAAAAATAAAATCTCCTCTTAAAATATTATCCATTTTTGCATTTCTTAATGTTCTCTAGTTCTTCTCTGACTATAAATTCCTCCTTTCTTCAAGAACCTGAAATGTGGACTATTCCTTACTCTCCTGATTTGCTTATACTGTCATACTTTATGTCTAAATCATGAACCTATTTTGATCTTATCTTGGTGTAGGGTGTAAAATGTTCATCTATGCCTAGTTTCTGCTATACTAATTTTCCAATTTTCCCAGTGATTTTTGTTAAATACTGAGTAATTATCCTAGAACCCAGAATCTTTAAGTTTATCAAACAGTAGATTACTATAGTCATTGACTATTGTGTCTTGGTATCTACCAGTATCTATCGGTATTCTACTGGTCCATTATTCTGTCTTAACCAGTACCAAATGATTTTGATGACCCATCATTTTCCAATCATTTCTATTGAATGGGGACCAGCTTGAAGATTTAAAGATCACGTTAAATATAATATGAATACAGATTCAATATCATTGTAGGAGCTTCCATAGGGTTTTGGTTTGTTTAGATGATAATTTGGTGTATTGGTTATTGTTAAAATTATATATTTACTCAATGATTTAAAAGGAAATTATAGAACACCAGATTTATGGTTCCGTATTGGGCATGAAATTAGACAGTATAGAGAAAATTTAGTGTTAGAAGTACAATCTGTAGGAAGAAGAGTGGTATATCTAAAGGAGCATTAGACTAAAAGATGATAGCCCTAATTTTGAATCCTGACCCATTAACTTATCAGATATGTGATCTTGGTGGTTATCTAACTCTCAATCTCACTTGCCTCATCTATAAAATATGAATTTCAATACTTGTACTTTATAGCTATTGTGCTATCATATCTATTTATGGCTATTGTTAGGACAGAATTAAATTATTTGTAAAATTCTTTGTCATACTAGAATGCTAATACTAAATACATGTGAATTATTTGTATACTGTAGTGATAAGAACTGATTTCTATCTTCTACATTAGGTGGAAAATATGATATATTATGCCAACAACAAACAACAACAAAAGACAACAATACAATAAATGTTATGAAGCATTATATGATAAATACAAAATTAGAGGTATACAGATAATAAATGCTATAACCGCAAAGATAAAAGATATCACTGTGAACTAGAAGGATTTGGTAAGGCTACGTAGGCTCATATTGAAGGTAACTTTTAAGATGGAATTTAAAAATGGTAGAATGTGGTTAAATGGAGGCAATCAGAGAAATCATTGTACTGTAATAAAATGGATGAATCAAGGTATCAAGGTTGAAATATTCATGATGTAGTCAGGAGAGCATGCTTAGATTCCTGTGGTTTAAATATCAAATTCATTCAGTAGAATAGTGGAAGATAAGTTTTAAAAGATACATTGAAGGCAAACTGTAGAAAATTCAAATGCCAAGATAAGGATCTTTCCTCATCTGATCATCTCACACCATTCCACAAGGAGTTTTAGTGATTCCCTGTTGTTTCCAGAATAAAAATACTCTTCTATTTGGCATTAAAAGCCCTTTATAATCTTATCTTTTTCTTTCTAAATTGATTACTATGCAATATTCTCTTATACCTTCCATTTTTAGCCAAATTAGCATACTTACTTGCTATATCCTCTAACATAATATTCTTTCTCCTTCCTTTGCACAGACTATGCCCAAAGCATGAATGCTCTTCCCTCTCACTGAGTCCCAAGAAATCCCTAGTTTCTTTAGTTCAAAAATTAAGTCAAGAGCCCTTTTCTGTTTTCCTGTTTGTTAGTATTCTCCTCTCTCACCTCCCTTTTCCCCCAAATTCCTTTCATCAATTATTGTAGATTATTTATTTGCATCTATCCACATAAGAAGAGATTCTTTTCCCAGTAGAATATAAGCTCCTTTGAAAAAGGACTACCTTATTGTTTTGCCTTAAAAACCCAAACTTGGGAGTTTGTACATACTACATGCTTAATAAATCAAAGAAGAATACATCTAAAACTCAAACACTTTAGATGCCATTATGTCTAAACCCTTCATTTTACAGATGAAAAATTTGAAAGAGGTTAATTATCTTGCCCAAGCTCACACATACATAAATATGTAAGGAAGAATTTGAACTCAGATTTTTATCATCAATCACAATATTCTGTTTTCTAAGCCACAAATGGGCCTCATTAGAGAAAGCTTGTAGGTCTGAAGTGATTTAGATGGAATTAATTTCACTAATTCAGGGATCCATTAATTTCATTAATTCAGGAATCAATTAAAAGCTAGTTAAGCAGAAAACAAGATAAGTGCTCATTTAGGAAGATCAATATGACAGAAAAACATAGAAACAATGACATCAGAGATCGCTTTATTATATAAGAACTCTAATGATATGTTTTAACTTGTGCTTGCTTTTCCACTTTTAATATCTTCATTTTTTCAAAGATTTTTAATCTATTTAATCTTTTTCCTTTCTCATCATAGTCTTGTGAAAATGATGTGGAATATATTGCTACAATGCTATCTCCATTTAATAGATGAGGAATAGGAATCTTGAAGAACTTAGTACTTCAATAAAGCCCCATGGCTAATTAATAGAGAAACCAGGACTAGAGGTAAGCTTTCCTAACTACCAAATCAGGGACCTTCCTCCAATTCAGGAGACTATATAACAAAATATCCTTTAGAACAAGGGTCAAAGACATGTCCAGATTTCCCTTGGTTAGTCAATGCGCCTATCTGTTTCCCAAATTAGATTACTTCCTACACATAACTTTTAGTTTAGTCAAGAAAATTTGTGCTCACCAAAATGAATTTAGTTTCATTTATTGCTCTCTGCTACTATATGGTCATTTCTGTTGAGATATGATTAAAATGAGCATTTATCCCTAATGGTATTCAAATAGTAAAAGAGAAAATTAAAAGATGTCCACATTGAATGCAAGCTGAGTTTTTAATGACTGAATTTGAGTGTGACTAAAGAAATTAGATAAAATTACTGAAAAAGATACCGTGCTGACAAAATGTTATTACTCAAAATAGAGTGAGCCTAATTATAGTGGTTGGCTTGGGCTGTTGATTATTCCTTGAAGACTGTTTTATACATAAAGTTACAATATATATATATAAAAGTGTTCAGAAGTAAAGCTAACACTTTTGATAATGATTTGAGAATCTCTTCTACACCCCAAAGGTGAAACAGGATCTGTGGAGTCAAATTCATTGATTGCAGGGTTGAAATGGTATTTACATTTAAAAATAAAAAGGAACACAAATTTATTTAAGAAACACATAAATGACTTTTCTGACTTTCTAGCATTTAAATGTGTGACTTGCATTTAATTGTGATTATGGTAATAGTATCCTAGGTCCTCTAGAATACACTAAGCTCTTTCTTTTCATCCAGTGAAATTGTCCCTTAAGAAAGATAAATTTAGCCACTGCCTAACTGACACATAAAATATTCTCTGTGTTACAATTCCACTAAAAGAATAGGCCTTCTAAGTCTTATTACCTCATCTGTATTCAAAATAATTGTATCTATGGAATGTGAAGAGTTAAACTACCCAATTTTTCCAACTATGAGAAATGGCAAATAAGCAAAGATCATCTCTTTAGACACACAAAGTCAAAATTATGGGGAAAACACATAACAGAGAGGTTAAGTTGGTGAGTAAAGTGCTAAAAAAAACTATACAGAAGATATCTAAGGGAGAAGATAGATTTAGGTTTGAGTTCAAGTTGTATGTTCTAAATATTGCTTTAATTAAACAGCTGTTATGCAGATGCACCTGATCTCTGTTAATCTATTTGCACTTGTAAATGTTAAAGTTTGAGTGTATTAGTAAAATTATATTCATTAATGTAAATTGCATGCAGTGAAAACTAAGTCTTTACTATATTTGTATAAATAGTATTTTCCTGCATTCATGTGGCATGCAGTTATTATGGGTAAACTCAATGCTCCCTTTTCTGAAACCCTTTTAACATGGTTTCCTCCACAGGGTTTACTGTTGAAGAGCTAAATGGAAAACAAACAGAAATTTAGCATCTTAGCTCATATCTTCATTCCTAGCTCCTAGCTCCTATCTTCAGATGGTACTATTATTCATGGTCAAATTCCTGGAATGCTGAAAAGCAACTGAACTAGAGTAGTCCATAGAAGAGCAAACTTTTACCAATTCCAAAATGGCTGGTTTGTCTTTGAGGCTTTCACTAGTCCCTTTCTGCATTTATCTTCCAAGTTTGGTGAACCTTTCCCAAGGGATTTATTCAGAAATTTGTTATTAACAAGGTTCATATAATAGTTAATGAATTACCAAAGGGGAAACTACAAGAAAATTGGAAACAGGTCAGAATTGGAGCCAAGTATTCTCAATGAAACAGCACCCCCAAATGAATTCCACATTTATTAAACATCTACTCTGGACAAAGTTCTTGGATAAATGCTGGAAGAAGTACAAAGATATTATTTTTGCTTTCCTCTAGCTTAAGTCTAATTTAAGAAATAAACACAGTGATAATATGGATTTGTCTCTCCCATTGGAGCATATTTATTAATATTGTTCTTATGGAGTCATTTCAATCATCTCTGAATCTTTGTGACCCCATTTGGGTTTTCCTCAGCAAGGGTACTGAAGTGCTTCACCATTTCCTTTGCTAGTCCATGATACAGATGAGCCACTGAGGCAAACAAGGTTTAATGACTTTTCCTAGGGTTACTTAGTTTGTAAATATTTGAAGCCAGATTTGAACTCATATAGATGAGTTTACTCATTCCAAGTCCAATGATCCAAACATTATATTACCTTGCTGCTCTTACTAGAACAAAAGGTACTTGCAAATACAATAAAAATTTTAACTTCAGTCTCTGGCATATAGTGGCAGGTGCTAAGTAAATATTTATTGATTGATAGTATTGCCTAATAAATGCTCAATGATTGATAAAACAAAATAATTACATGAGAGATTTGAAGAACCTAGTGCTAATAAATTAAGAAAAGTAAGAAAAGAAAGGAATTAAGGGGATAGAGTTGCTTTGAGAGAAGCTTCATGAAGATTAAGTTGACTTGGGTTCTAATAGGTCAATAGGAATTCAAGAGGCAAAAAGGTAGTCACAGAGCATTTCAGATAAAAGGATTAGAATGAGCAAAAGGAGGCAGACAAGCATAACTCATATTAGGGAGTCTGATTGGAGTATACAATAATAAAGGAATGATAGCCCCTTTTGTACTACATATAGTTATAGGCTTGTTCTACTTCCTCCCCTTCCCACCTTACCCTGCCTTCCTGCAAAATGCAATTTTACCCTTAAAACATCCATTCCTTCAATGTGTTTATTTCAACTTGCTGTTGGACAAATATTAGTCCTTTGACAGAAGGAAAAAAAAATGTTTGTCTTTATATCCTCAAACCCTAGCAGAATATCTGCCATATAGTTGTTGCTGTTGTTGTTGTTGTTGTTGTTGTTCAGTCATTTCAGTCATGTCTAATTCTTCATAACTCCACTTAAAGTTTTTTGGCAAAATATAATGGAGTGGTTTGCTATTTCCTTCTCCAGCTCATTTTGGAGAGAAGAAACTGAGACAAACAAGGTTAAGTGACTTGCCCAGTATTACACAGCTAGTAAGTGTCAGAGGTTAGATTTGAATTTATGAAAATAAGTCTTTCTGATTTCAAGCCCAGTGCTTTATTTACTGCACCACCTACTTGCCATGTAATATAGTAGGTACTTTATAAATACTGTTTGATTGTTAGATTGAGTGAAGTAAACACCCTAAAAATAGCATATGTGAAGAGGAGAATAAAGTTGATCTAAATCAGGCTGTAAATAGTAAATTCCAAAAAAATAGTGTATTTTATTGTAATAAAATATGTTTAAATATGTTTAAACCTTTCCAATTTTGAAGGGAGAGAATTCATTGCTCTGTGAAACACTGTGGGAATGTCCAGATTATTACACATTGCTTTCTTCTATTAAGATGAACTACTGATACCTTCTATACTTTGATCCTCATTCTGCCATCTTGAGCAATATAAAATATCTACTCCTTTTTTATGTGGTAACTCTTCAGATATTTAAAGACAGATATCTTTCCTTCATCTTTCTTATTCGGGTTAAGTATCTCCATTTCCTTCAATTATTCCTTACATAAAATGGTTTCTAGACTGCTAAAGAACAGGTCAATTTTCCTAGAGCCTCCACAGCTGTGGATCATAACATCTGAAGGAGCTACAGGGCAGCCTTTGCTGACACAGGTGTTGCTGACTGGGAATGAGATAAATTGAAGGCAGAGGGAAGAGGAGAGAAGTCAGATAACACAATGACCTTTTAGTCAGAGAGGTCAGAGAACAGCAACTGCCTTCTCAGTCTCCTTGTATCATCCTCTCACAAGAGGAGTTCCATTCTGGGTTGGATCTCCAGCGCCACTGTCAGGTGGCTTCCATATATTCGAACAACTCCCATGTATTCTAATACCTCACCCTCCAATTTAGCATTATTGGATCTAACTTAATATATCATTTAACTTTAACTTTATTAATATCAATATTATAAGTTTATAAATGTTTCTTTAAGGCATTTTTCTAACCCTTTAATATATTCAATTTAATAGTAAAAATTTTGGGTTTAGTAACATATTTTAGAATTTTGCTAGACATTGGCATCAATGTTACTGATTTTTAATTCTCAATATTATTTTTCCCCTTTATGAAAATTGGAATATTTTCCTTTTCTAGTATCCTGGTATTTTTCTCCATACTTTCCACCCAAAGGTTAAGAACAATCATCCTTTAATCACATCTAAAAGTTCTTCCAGTACCATACAATATAAAAATATGTTGGGCCCTAAAGTTCTGAACTCATTTAGAGTGAGTAGGTGCCTTCTTAACATCATTTTACCTATAACAGATTTCAACTGCTCTTTTTGATATTTCTTTTAAAGCAGTCTAGAAAGTAAATGTTAAGTGCTATATGAAAATCATTGTACTATTTTCTAAGGATACAAAAATAAATCAAAAATGAATAATCCTCACCCCAAGAAGTTTACATTGGGGGAGATATAACTTATAGATAGATAAATAAACAGATATACATACATACACACATACCTATATATGTAAATAATTAACCCAGAAGAAAATTAGCACTAAGGAGTAGGGGAAAAAATTGCAGAATGCATTCCAATATTTTGCAAATGTAAGAGGTGAAGAAATTCTCCAAAGAACTGGATAAGACTATTCAAATAAAATAATCATGTTATGGAAATAGTTTTTTATAGTTTCAGTGCAAAGACAGATATAACATAAGATAGTACAACATATGCTGCATAACATGGTTCAAGAGTAAGAAATAAGAGAAGCCAAAAACTTCCTCTAAAATATGGTATATAAACTAAGCCTTGAAGAAACCTCTAAATGATAAGAAGAAGAAATAGTTTCTTTTAGGCGAGTTATGCATTTTATTTTGGCTACACTAAGGCAGATTATGGGATAATGAGTTCAGAAAACTCTAAGCAGATCAGAATAAAAAAGAGAGAATTGGAGACCAAATATAAAAGCCTATTTTGTAAGAAGAAAAAGTGCAAAAATTAAGGTACTTTTTGATAGGGAAAAATATGATGATTCAGGAATGAGAATAATAAATAAGAAAAAGACTAAAAATGTGTGATAATTTTACAAGTTGGTCATTTTAACTTCAACTTTTTTAAGGATGTCATGCAAACATAAATTAGAATCAGAGATTTTACTATAATTGTTTTCCATATTCTAAAGCTAATGGTTATAGTTAACAAACTTAAATCACACTCTCCAGACTCCTTTTCCATCAATCCATCTATAGCTATATAGCTATATTTTCAGAACACAACATCCTAGTTAAAGTAGATCTGCTTCTGGTTATCAGCATAGGTCTTTCCTCTTGATTTCTCTCCAACGATAGTCCTTCTCATCTATAAAATGCATGATTATATGGTCTGATTTGAAGTGTACTAAAAGGACTTTCCTAATAAATAAAGTATCATTTTCCAAACTGATCAAGGATCTAAAATTCTCAGTCATATCCCTTAAAGGAATATATGGAGAAGATTTTCATTAATATGGATCCATGTAATCTGGAAGTACTAAATGCTCCATGAACATTTTAGTACCTGCTAATGCAAATAAAAATACAAAAATGACCTTCCATTGTAGCCTCCTTTTATTTCTTCAATAATTATGGCAAGAGTAACTGAAGAATGTTCAGAGAGAGCTCAGAATCATGCAATTTTTACACAATGTACTATATTAGCTAAATAGTTGATATCCTTATCCTCTTCTACCCTAGGGACCAACAAGTGGAAAGACTAGAGGAGGAACTGACTCATATACATCCTAATATTCTCATTATAAATAAAGAGAAAAGACAAAAAGAACTTGTAGCTAAACAGAAAAATTGCTCACAGATCTTCTTAGAAGAGTAAAAGGATGTCATTAGTAGAGTTGATTTTTTTTGGACTTACAAAGGAAACATGAAATATAATTTCAAGCGATATTAAATATTATCTAATATGTCAGTGGTCATGATAAGTAACAATAAAAAACATAATCATCAAAATAACTAATTGCAATTTACATGCCAAAATCTTTTACAGATGATGAAGAGTTAAAAAGAGAATTGCCCAAGAGCATCTAAATTAAAACTTCATCATGCAGCTTAGCATTTCACATTTTTTATGCAAATTTAAAAGCATTTAAAATTTCACAAAATATATTGTATAATAAAGTTTGGGAACAAAAAAAAGGAGAAACCATAGGCCTATAGACTATACAGAATCTTTACAACTATATGGTCTGGATATGTTTTTCAAGAGAAATTTGGAAAATGTTGGACAAAATTAGAACCAAATAACATAAAAATGAAATTGATTATGATGAAATGAACAGAAATGACTAGTTATCCAATATGAGAGTCATTTCTGATTCAACTGTCAGCATTTAGTCAGAACATTGATTTCTTCAGGCAAATAACAAAATCATTACTAAGAGGAACTTATGCAGCATAACCAAGACAAATTCAGCCTGACCTAAATAGGATGTTTAATGCAGAAAATGAATGAATTTAAGAAGAGACAATCACTCAGACTACAAAAATTTCCTAATTAAGTTTAACAAAGATAAATAAATTATGTAATGAGGAGACTAAAACATCATAAAAATATCCTCTATCAGTAACTGACCTTGTCAGTCAGAGATATATAAAGAAGCAGAGCATCATTAAGATTATAAGCCTACTTCAAAAATTGTTCACAGGAAGATAATAGAAAATTTTGAACACTATCACCAAATAAAACATTAAGAAGCAATGAGGGAAAAGCTCAACCATAAAGGACAAGAAGCTTCTAACATTTTTTTTTTACCCCATCATCTGTCACAGTGCTTGGTACATAACAGGTACTTACTAATCATTAATTAATTAATTAATTCTCTTCTAATAAAATGTCTTCCATGTATTTGTAAAAATAATACAAAATATCTTTAAAGATTCAATGGAAATAACTTTGACAATTCTCAGATTTTTAATATCAGACAATACATGAAATAAAGAAATTCATTTTTACCAAAATTATGTATTTGCCACTTTTATGAAGGATGTTCAACATGGAATTGAAATGCAGAAGAAGATTCTTTTAGATGGTAAGGCTCCTCAGGTGTCCCTATTTATCAATATCATTGTACTACTTTCCTATGGCCTCAGAACATTTTGAAGCCTCCTAAATGAGATTCATAATCATTCAAAACAATTCCCACAGGACAAGTCAAGTAAATGAAGAATACCCATTCCCCAAACTATAAGACCCGATTTCATAGAAAGCCAATAGATTTGATCCATCAGTGCATATATCTTGAAAAGATATCTCACAAGGACAATTAATTAGGTCAAGATGTGAATAAGAAATAAGCTAGATTGCCTTTGGGAAACTGCATGATGTTTTTAATAAGTTCAAGTCTCTCCTTGAAATAATAATCCATATAATTAATGCCAATATTCTTCCCATTGTACTATATAAGTACAAAGTACGTAATACCATCATCTGATAAATTAGTTCCCTAAACTCTAGGATGTAACTTTAGTACAATGGAAAAACTCATGGTGGGTATGAACAGCTTGTGTCACATTAACAATGAAAAATTCTATCCAAGAAACAACTTAATTAATATCATTAAAATAATTTATGATCAGAAAGAGAAATAATCCAGGAAAGAGACAGACAGACTGGGACAGAGACAGAGAGGGACAGAGACAGAAATCAAGTCACAGAGAGAGAGAATGAGAAAGAGAAACAAAGAGACAAAGAGAGAGTACACCAATAATTACCCATTGGTAGTCCATATGAATGTCATCAGCATATAGGTCAATTCCCTATGAGGATTTTATAGAAGGATATGAACAATTTCTACATTTAATAAGAGCAGATATAATCATAATCAGAATGAGAGATTGTGATCTGCACAGATGGTAAAAGTCAAATTAATATCATCACAGATAAATAAAAATTTCAAAATAACACATTAGCAAAAGAACTTAGCAGGTCATCTACCTGTTAATTACTACAATATATGGTCCCAGGAATTATTACTCATCTGATAGGTAGTGAATATTTCATAAAACAGAAGGAATTCAGGGAAAAAATATTCTATGGAAGAAGCAGTCTAATGAGATAGTGATTTGTTATCCTACAATTGAAAGCAATGGCATCTCTCATCTCTGTTGAATTGGTATAGCTTTGGGATCAGATGTAAAATACTTGCTACTACGTAGGTAGGAAGGCAAATATAGGCAGGATATGACACGTTTGGACAATCAAGAGTAAGGAAATACAAGGCCATTGTGGGAATCATGCCTTAGGTGTAGAGGGAGGAAAAAGATACCAAAGGGAAAAATAGAATGTCATAGTGCTATAAGAGTATCCTTATAGTTAAACTTGGCCCAACCATGGTCAAATCATTTATGACAGAATCTACCATGTGGATGCTTGGTGATGTGGGAAATGTAGAATCCAATTTTGTTTTGCTTTGTTTTGTTTTGTTAGAGGGATAAAGTGGGAAGAGAGCAATGAAGAACAAGAAAAACACAGATGAAACAACAAGCAATAATATAAGACAGTCTGTAATTAAGTACTGAAATGTGGGGTTGAGTCTGCACATTTCAGAAAGAAAAGCAGATTGTCAAAGACTGAGTCTGGGAAATCATTTAAGGACCAAGAAGAAAAAAAAAGAAGTCATGGGGGGAAAAAAAGGAAAGGAGCTGTCAATCAAATAAAAAGTTTCAACAAAGATGATGTAGAGATTATGGAAGTGAAGTTCTTGACATTGTTAAAAGTCTAGGGAGGGGAAGTGAACACATCTGAAAAGGTATTAGATTTAGCCAGAGAAATATCACTGAACACCATAGCAAGAAAAAATTCAAGACTGGTAGGACTGAAAGCCACTATTTTTGTTTAATTAAGATTGCTTTAAATTGGGGTATGGGTTTGATAAATGCATGCAAATAGTTTATCAGAATGGGCCAGCAGATATTAGCATTTCTTTAGATCTATTATCAGCTCTAAGCTACTGATCAGAAAGGGTCAAAAGTCTAAAGATCACTGTAAAAAATTAAAAATAAAATTTTCCAGACCACCAAGGAATCATTCCACATGGAGTTGTACCATATCTCTTTTATTACTTCAATAAAAGATTACTGTGTGCTCCTTTTGGCAGTGGTTATATCCCATATGTTACTCCCAAGGAATTTGGAGCCCATTTTTAACCCACAGTGTTTATTTTTGAAGTATCTTCTTCCTTCTCCCCCAGCAGGCTTGATTTTGCAGCTGACTCATGCACAAACTGTTCCTTGATGGCTACTGTAAATATATAGCTCTTACTTCATTTCAGTATCCTAGCTTGAACCCAAAGCAATAGCAGCCACTGGGGACAACAAATTAAACTAGTAATATTATTTTAAGTATTGATCAATTTCCACATATGGGTGATTTAAGGACACTGGTGAAATCAAAGATTCACCTAAATATGTAAATGAATTGATTTTGAAATTGTCAATAATCTTTTACATTTGAATAATACTGGAAACTCGCTTAAGGTATTTTCACATTCTCCTCTCCTCAAAATAGTATTATGAAGCAAGTAGTATAATTATTAAATTCATCTTTTCATAAAGGCTAATAAAATAATGAGGGGTTAATTAGCCTGCCCAGTTAGTTTCAAAAAAAAGTTGAAATTAGAAAGTAGAGCCAAACCTCTTAAGGGATTTTGAAGTGAAGAACCCACAAAAATTCTAATTGAAACAAGATATCTTGAAAAGGTTTCAGGAAAGGTCTGTCTCACTGGGGCAGGGAGGAATGTGGTCCCACATTCCCCAAGTGTAGCATGGAGGTAGAGGAATTTAGCAGAAGGCTACTAACCAAAATACAGCAGCACTGGCCACTCTTAGTTCAAAACACCAGTGGCTCATCACAGAAGACAAATTGTGAGCCTCCACACCCTAGCATAATAGGTCAGATTAACATCCGCCGCACAGTGGGGAAGCTGGCAGCACCACTATCCTAGTTTAAGAAGTCAGTTAGAGACCCCTGTCCCCCTTCAGAAAAAAAAAAAAAAAAAAAAAAAAAAAAAAGCTTGGGACAATCTTCCCTGTCTTCTGGGAACAGAGCTCAACTTTTTACAATGAGCAAAAATGCAAAAAGAGCCCTGATGATAAAAAGCTACTACAACAACAGGGAAGAGCAGAAGAACATAAACCTAGAAGAAGACAATAATGACAAAATGCCCATAAGGGGAAAATGAACTGCTTTCAGAATCAAAATGTTCTTTGGGAGAGCTCAAAAAGGATTTTTTTAATCAAATAAGAGATGCAGAGAAAAATGAATACAAGAAATGAGAACTATGCAGAAGAAATATAAAAGTACGGGGGGAGGGGGAACCAACAGTATGGAAAAGGAAACACAGAAACTGACTGCAGAAAATGACTCCTTAAAAATAGATTTGGCAAAATAGGATAAAATAGATAGATAGATAGATAGATAATCATACAGACATACTAAAAAAAAAAAAAAAAAAAAAAAGAAGAAGCTCCTTAAAAAGAGATTTGACAAAATGGGAGGGGGGAGATATACTGAAGAAAACAATTCCTTTAAAAATACAATTGGTGAAACAGAAGGGGAAAAATCCTCTAAACAAAACAACTTCTTTAAAAGTCCAATTGGTCAAATGGAAAAGGAAGTAAAAAATACTAATGAAACAAAATAATCCACTAAAATTTATAATTGGCAAAGGGAAGGAACTGACACAATGAGACATCAAAAAACAGTTGAACAAAATTAAAAGAAAAAATAAAAGAAAAGGTAAAATATCTCACTGGAAAAAACAACTGATCTAAAAATTAGATACAAAGGAGATAATCTAAGAATTATGGAACTACCTAAAAGCCACAAACAAAAAAAGACCCTGGACAACATTTTTTTTTCAAGAAATCATTGAAGATAACTATCCTGATATCTTAGAACTAGAGAATAAAATAGTTATTGAAAGAATTCACTGATCACGTCTTGCAAGAGACCCCAAAATGAAAACTCCAAGCAATATTGTAATTAAATTAGAGAATTATCAGATCAAGGAGAAAATACTGCAAGCAGCTAGAAAGAACAATTCAAATATCAAAGAACCACAATCAGGATTATCCAAGACCTAGCAGCTTTCACTCTAAAGGTTTGGAGAGCCTGGAATATGATATTCTGAAAGGCAAAAGAGCTTAGATTACAATCAAAAATCAACTACCCAGAAAAAGTGAGCATTATCTTTCAGGGGGAAAAGATGGACTTTCAATGAAATATGGGGTTTTTAATCATTTCTGGTGAATAACCCAAAAGCTGAACAGAAAAGTTGATGTTCAAATATAAGACTCAAAAAAAACATAAGAAGGTAAACAGGATAGACAAAATATGTTTTTTTAAAAGTTACACTGTTGACATCTGTACATGGGAAAATAATACTTATAACTCTTGAGAACTATATCTTTGTCAGGACAATTAAAAGGTGTATACATAGACAAAGGGAATGTGTATAAGTTGAGTGTAATGTGACATAAAAAAAGAAATTAAGGAATAGATAAAATTTTTTACTGGAAGTAGAGAAATGTAGAGATAAAATAGAGTAAATTAGATCACAGCAAGAGGCACAAAATACCTAATACAATAGAGGGGAAAAAGAGAGGGAGATCAGCATTGTTTGAACCTTAATCTCATCAGATTTGGTTCAAATTTGGAATATTATACATACTAAATTTGGTATATCTCATGTCTCACCCTTTAAGGAAATGGGAGGGGTAAAAAGGAAAAGAAAGAGAGAAAAAAGGGCAGGTTGAAAGAGGTGGGGGGTCAGAAGCAAAACACTAGTGAGAAGGGGAAAGGTGAAAGGACAGAGAAAAATATAAAAGGAGAAAAATAGGATAGAGGGAAATACAAAGTTAGTAATCTTAACTGAGAATCTGAATGGCATAAACTCCCATAAAATGGAAGCAGATAGCTGAATGGATTAGAAATACAAGAAACACATTTGAAGCAAAAAGATAAAGTAAAGGTAAAAGTCTAGAGTATAATGTATTATGCTTCAACGTAAAAAATTAAAACAAGGATAGCAATCCTGATCTCAGACCAAGCAAAAACAAAATAAATCTAATTTTAAAAGATAAAGAAGGAAATTAAACCTTGCTAAAGGGTACTATAGATAATGACTATCAATACTAAACATATGCACCAAGTGGCATAGCATCCAAATTCTTAAAGAAGTTAAGTTAGTTACATGAAGAAATAGCAAAATATATTGGTAGGGGATTTCAACCTCCCTCTCTCAGAACTAGATAAATCTTAAACACAAAACAAACAAGAAAGAATTTAAGGAGGTGAATAGAATTTTAGAAAAGTTAGCTATGATAGACCTCCAGAAAAATTGAATAGAAATGGAAAGGAATATATCTTCTCAGCAGTACATGGCACCTACACAAAAATTGACTGAATATTAGGGCATAAAAACCTTGAAATTGAAAACAGAAAGGAAAAAATATTGCATCCTTTTCATATCTTGACACAATAAAAATTACATGTAATAAAGGCCCATGGAAAAATTAATTTAAACTAAATCTAATCATAAAGAATAGATAGGTCAAGCAACAAATCATAGGAACAATCAACATAATGACTATACTGTGCTAACATAGAAAAACTCATGAAATTCAACCAAAGCAGTTCTTAGAGGAAATTTTTTTATCTTTAAATGCTTACATGAATAAAATAGAGAAAGAGGAGATCAATGAATTGAGCATGTAACTAAAAAAGCTAGAAAAAGAGCAAATTTTACAAACCTGATTAAATACCAGATTAGAAAGAAGAAAGGAGAGAATATTAAAATTGCATGTATGGATATTATTGAACCAATAAATAAAACTAAGAGTTTGTTTTATAAAAAGAGCAATAAAATAGATATTTTAATTTTATTAGAAATTTTATTAGAAAACATAAAGAAGAAAACCAAATTATCAGTATCAAAAATGAACTTGCTATCAATAAAGAGGAAATTAAAGCAATAATTAGGAGCTATTATGCCTAATTGTGTGCCAATTAATCTGTCAATCTAAGTGAAATGGATTAATATTTACAACAAAAAATGAATTGCCCAGATTAACAGAAAAGGACATGAAATACTTAAATAAGCTTATTTTGGAAAAATAAATTGAACAATCCATCAATGGATTCTCTAGGAAAAAAATTCCAGAACCACATTGGATTTCCAAGTGGATTCTACCAAATATTTAAAGAACAATTAGTTCCAATATTATATAAATTATTTGGAGAAATAGGCAAAAAGGAGTCCTACCAAATTCTTTTCATGATACAGGTGTGATGCTCATACCTAAACCAGGAAGAGCCAAAACAAATAAAGAAAATTATAGACCAATTTCTCTAATGAATGTTGATGCAAAAATCTTAAATAAATCATTAGCAAAGAAATTATAGCTACTTATCACTGGGATAATACATTTATACCAAGTGGATTTAAACCAGGAATGCAGGGGTGATTTTATATAAAGAAAATTATCAGCATAATGGACCTTATCAAATCAACAAAAATAACAGAATCAACAGAAATAATATTATTGTCTCAATAGATGCAGAAAAAAATTGACAAAATACAACATCCATTCCTAATAAAGCTAGTAGAGAGCATAGGAATCAACAGGGTTTTCCTTAAAATAATAAGTAGTATCTATCTAAAGCCATCAGCCAGCATTATGTATAATGAGGATAAGCTAGAAGCATTCCCAGTAAAATCAGGGATGAAATAAAGGTGTCCATTATCATCACTATCATTCAGTATTGTACTAGGAATATTAGCTTAAGCAATAAGAGAAGAAAAAGAAATCAAAGGAATTTGAATAAATAACAAGGAAACAAAACTATTATTCTTTGCAGATGACATGAAGTTATATTCAGAAAATCCTAAAGTATCAACTAAAAAACTACTAGAAACAACAATTTTAGCAATTGCAGGATATAAAATAAATCCACATAAATCATCAATATTTCTGTTACCAACAAAGCCCAGCAGCAAGAGATAGAGAAATCTCATTTAAAATAACTGTAGATAATATAGAAAGGCTGGAATTAGAATCTAGTCTTCTTCAATTGCCAGTGACAATGAAATACCAGTTTTTAAAAAACTTTTTAAAAAATGTTTATAAAGGCTTAAAACTTGATCATTAAACTTATTCAAGTTCTCCTAGATTTGGATAATTTAGAAAAAAAATTGGTCCATATGACAGTAAATCTTATTATCATTACTGTTTTTCAGTTACTTTACACAAAAGTTGCAGCAAGTATCATTTTAGACAGCTGTTGAATATACTACAGTGTGATGCCTTGCAAAGAATATTGCATTTAGAATCTAATACTTGAATTGAAATGCTTTTTTTCAATCACTTATCTGTGAGACCTTTGACCAGTTACAACTGTAAAAAGAGATGTATGGATTTTTGAGTACCTTCCCATGTTTAAATTTATGATCCTATGAAAATATAAAGATTACAGATTTTCAGAATAGGAAGGTAACTTCCACCTCAAAGGTTTGTAATACAATCTGTTCATTATAATTATTTGAGGTCCAACAAGAGAAAAATCTTGCCTAGAGTCATAAAGTAATAAATGATAAAACCAAATGTTCCTTCAAATATACCTCATAAAGTCCAGGTCTTAACTTCAGGGATACCTCCCTCTTCTCTTTTTAAGAAAACAGAGTTCTTGGAAAAGGAATGGATGCCCATCAATTGGAGAATGACTATGTTAATTGTGGTATATGAATGTTATGGAATATTATTGTTCTGTAAGAAATGACCAGCAGGATGAATACAGAGAGGCTTGGAGAGACTTACATGAACTGATGCTGAGCGAAATAAGCAGAACCAGAAGATCATTATATACTTCAACAACAATACTGTATGAGGATGTATTCTGATGGAAATGGATTTCTTCAACAAAGAGAAGATCTAATTCAATTCCAATTGATCAATGATGGATAGAATCAGTTACACCCAGAGAAGGAACACTGGGGAATGAATGTAAAGTGTGTGCATTTTTTGTTTTTCTTCCCACGTTATTTTTTACCTTCTGAATCCAATTTTTCTTGTGCAACAAGAGAACTGTACGGATCTTCATACATATATTGTATCTAGGATATACTATAACATATTTAACATGTATAAGAATGCTTGCCATCTAGGAGATGGGGTTGGAGGGAGGGAAGGGAAAAATCAGAACAGAAATGAGTGCAAGGGAGAATGTTGTAAAAATTACATATGTAATTTGTTCTGTCAGTAAAAAGCTATAATTTTAAAAAAATACAGACCTTTAACCACATTACCTTAGCTCTATTACCTTACATGCATAATACCTTATGATAAAGGTATAACTAGAAAAAAGAAACTGAACTTTGTCCAAAGATTCCAATATATGAAGAATGGATTTCATTTCTACAGTCTGTAATCCTTTGCAAGAGTCCCACTGCCCCTTTGCCATGTCCAAACAAAATCTAACAAGAATGTTCCTCTTCCCAAAAAATGGGGTACATCACCAACATCCAATGGCTATGACACCCTGCACAAAGAATGTACTTTGCTAGCAATATTTTTTTCTGTGAAATACAGACATGGTCCTTACTTTCCCAAAGAAGAGCCATTCATTTCTCTTTCAATGTGCTTGTACTTGAATAAGACTGTTTACTGTGTCACTGCTTTTTACATGATGGTATATTTTCTAGATACACACATGCATACATTCTTTCTCTCTCTCTCTCTCTCTCTCTCTCTCTCTCTCTTTCTCTCTTTCTCACACACACACACACAATTAGTTATGGTTCTCTGTCCCTCACTTTGCTTTTATGTATTTTATAGTTTTCAATTATGCTGATGTAACAAAAGAAAAATTATTATTTTTAATCTATGATTTTTATCATCTAGTTAGGAACAGTGTCTGTACCTATTAGTGCTTATTATCAATAGGAATTTTTTAGTGTATAGATTAAGTTTCTCTCCAATTCTTTACTCAGGCTTTCTTTTGTGAGCATGCCTCACCTTTGGAATAGACATATCAGTTCCTAAGGAAATCACCCTGCAATGTTGGCTTCCAGCCTGTTTTCACAGAAACCAGTTGTTTTCTCCAACTAATTCTTACTGTCACTGAGGCAATGATGTTACTTTTCACATACACCTGCTGTTTGATGATTCATGGCTGTGAAATCTTCAAATTAGCACTTCTGGCAGGAAAGTTGAAAAAAAGGCTCACAGTTTGGGAATAAATGCATGTTACTGTTACCCGGTGTTGGGACACAGTTTCTTCATTATAGATGGAAACCTAAAAAAGACAAGTCATGATAAATAAATAAAAGATGGAAAAGAAAAAAGCTCCCCTAGTGCTATATGTTCCCTGTCAATCTACTGCCTTGTACTCAGGAAGTACATGTGGTGTAACAGGAAGAATATTGAGCTGAGAACCAGGATATTTGGGTCCTATTCCTGATTCTGCTACTAATCTGTTTTGTAATATTTGGCAACTTCTGGCTTTGTTTTATTTTTTGCTATTTTTAAAAAATAAAAGTTCAAGAAAGAGATATTGTTATTTATTATACATATACATTCTCACAAGAAGATGGTCATGTGCATCTAATTAGATAGTGGCTATGAAAGCTATTTGTAAAGTATAAAGTGCAATGCAAATATGTTCTAATTATGGATAAATGTCACAGCTCGAAAGAGATCTAGACTTCTAATTTTATCTCCTTGTCAGGCTTATTTCTTAAATATCAAGAAAGAGCATGAGCACACAGTGCTATGAAGTACTCCAAAGGATATACTTCTAAGATTTAAGCTTCATATTCCTAATTGAGGGGTAGAGGGTAAGTAATGGAAAACAGAAAGAAGAAAAAGGAGGCATATATAGCAAAAGAGAGGAAGAGCAAATGGGTAGAATGAACCTTAGAAATTGCTGTAAACAAACACAAAGAAACAAATAGAAACAAAGACAGAAAGAAAAAGAGAGAGGGAGAAAAACATATAAAGAGAGAAAAAAGAGGAAGATAGGAATATAGATACAAATACAAAGAAAGGAAAGGAGAAAAAGGAGTAAGAGCAAAAAGACAAGGAAAGGAGCAAGAGTAAGAATGATTCAGAGATTACTCTATCACCAAATTTTCTATATTCTATTTTCTTCAATTTGAGGAAGACCATAGCAGTGAGAATTACATCCAGAAATAACAAGAGCTTCAGAGACAGAAATCAAAATAGATTCTAATACTATTGCAAATCAGATATCTTCAAATCCATATTGTACCACAGAGTGAACATTTCATTTTTGAATAACAAAAACAATTTGGGATACAAACAATACTTGTGAACAAATTGTTACCAAGCACAGAAAACTTCAGCACAAATTACTAAACCAAATGGCAATTTATTTTCTTCATACTATTTGTTATTCCTATCTCCGAATGTTAGGTTGTAAAGACATATTGTTTTTGTGGGAATCTTGTTTTCTCCAACTCATATTCTCTATTTTCCAGTCTACTTTCATGGATCCATTTGTCTTCATGGTAAGCTTTCTGAATCAAGCAAGTGAGGTCTCAGAGAGCTTTCACATGACAGTAAAGTAATTCATTGTATTATAGGATCATCATTTTAAATTTGGAGAGGTCCTTAGAAACTATCTAGCTCATTTTACAGATGAGGAAGCTGAGGCCCAACATGGTTTAAGTGATTTTCTCAAGGTCATGGAGATAGGTAGTAGATCTAGGATTTGAAACAAGTTCTACTAACTCTAAACTTTTCTCTTTCAAGAAACAATCTAATTATAAATCATAAGTTTTCAGGATTCAAGGACCATAGATGTCTAGATAATATTGGAGTAACCCCTCCCCCCCAAAAAAGCCCTATGTACAGAGGGTCTTTAGGGGGTTAAATTTGGAAAGTACTTAGAGATCATCTAATCCAACTCCCTCATTATACAGCTAAAGCAATCAATCCAAGGCACAAAATGACAAATAAGTTGTAACAGGTAGCAAGTGAAAGACCTCATTCATATTCAAGTGCTTTGACCCTAAATTTCATATGCATACTATTACACCTTGATGATTTTACTGATCAATCCAAAACAAGTTTTTACAAATTATCTTGGAATTCTGGGGAAACAAAATAAGGTTTTGACATGAACTTTTCCTTGAAAGGATAAGCCCAACAAAGTTTAGCAAGAAGAGATAGAAAGAAAAAGTCTATTTAAAATAACTGTAGACAATATAAAATAATTGGGAGACTACTTATCAAGACAAACTTTTTACATGAATAAATGGAATATGAATAAACAAATGGAAAAATATTATTCGTTCAAAGATAGGCTGAGCTAATACAATAAAAGTGACAGTTCTCCCTAAATTAATTTACCTATTCAGTGCCTCATCAATCAAACTACAAAAAAGCACAATTTCCCAGTGTACTTCTAGCCTATTTTCTCCATCTTGCTTAATTCTTGGTTGAAGTAATTACCTTTATGCAAAGTCTGCCTAGTTGTTGAATTAGTTCTAAAAATTATGAAAGTAAATATTCTAGTCTGTACAGTAGGCATTCCTTGTTCAATTTATTTTCTGAGTGTGTAATTATAATAAATTCTTTCTGGACATAGGATGATATCATATTGAAATAGGAACATTTGGAAGACTTTGTCATATGTAGAGACTTTTTCTTCCATTTGTAATCCACATGTCAGACATGACAATGGCAAATACCTTTATCATGCATGTCTCCCTTTTATGCATTGTTGATGGCATTAGAAGGTTAATGAATTAAGACATCTATTGTTGAATTTTTCAAGGTTTTTATATAATTTTAACATATTCACTGGAGACAATATGTGTGAGATGAGTTTTTAATGAAACATTTTGTTCTACTAAATCAAATTCTTTTTTATAGTTAAATAATAAACACTGTGGGATATTTCAGTCAATTGTGTGAATCTAAAGATATGCTCTGCTGTGGAAAATCTTTAGGGAAAGTGCCTATTTCTATTTCATATCTTCATCAAGAATATCCTTGATACTTATATAGATTATTCTCATTAACATTTTAGAAAGCTAGGGAAACTAGGCAAATGGTCAGAAGTTAATGATCCAATAACCTTTTTAGGGGAAGTGACAAGATAGATTATTTTTTGTCCATTCCTTTGATATTTTTCTCTTTAAGGTAACTTGAAAATCAGTCCCCTGAGGTTATTGGAATTGTGCTTTTCAGCCACAATTATCTGTTTCATTGGTCTAGTCCAACAGTTCTCCTAGTTTTCATTTTCATTAGTGCTATGTGTAATAATAATAAATAATAAAAGTGACCGAATGTTCAAGTCTAAGTTAATTTAATTTGGAGGATCTTACTGAATTCATCACAGAATTTTGTTGTATCTTTATTCTCTGCAAAAGATGTTAGCATGAAAGGTTCCTTTCAGAGGAATATTTTTTCTTCATAACAAATGATAACCATTAGCCCTGCAATGTGAAGTGATTAAATGTTTGAAGAAATTATTTGTGGCTGCATAACAAAATAAATTTACTAATTCCTTTGTTTTCTTCTCCAAGTAGCATCTATGACCTATCTTTCCATTTAACTCCAACTTCTTTTTGGCTTTTGATCACAATTATAATATTCATAATAATAACTATCAATGTAATGTATATTAATTAAAAGTAAGATACAATATCAATATTATTAATGTTTTTGAGTATTATGGTCAGTAGAGGAAATCTTGAGATCATTTTGAGAAAGGGCTCAAACCAATAATTCCTCATTCCTTTCCAAGGCCCCACTTTCCTCCTCATCACCGAAGTTCCCTCAGCACCACTAGACTTCTTAGCTAATTAGATCCCTCTACGATTGAGGCTATCTTTTCCCATTGGTGAGTTCTTCCTAGAATCTTAATTTTATCCAGACATCTTTCCTCCTCCATTCCTGTCACAGCTCTGTTTCTGACATGTTGGACTTTGTACCTATGTGCTCTTCTTGTGTATTTTCTATAGTACTCTCTCCTTTCTTCTATCTATGGAAAATCTTTAGCAAAATCCAATCTCACCTTTCAAAGCTGTTGTAAGTATCAATTATGTTGATATATATATATGTATAATTTTGCAAATTTTAGAGGTCTATATAAAAGCAATTTTACTGTTCTTGTTGTTACTATTGTTGTCACACAAATTATTCCTCTGGCAAGGTGATATACATCAAAAAGAAAGTGACCAACATGGTAAGAAAACTAGATACCACAATATAAAAGGTAAAATGTGAGGGATTTAGTGTGTTTAGGAAAGAAATTAGTATACACATGAAAGATGATATCAAATATTTGAATAATTATCTCATTGAAGAAGGATAAGAATCCACCAAGAAGAGAGAATAAGGATGAAGGTTAGATGCTATAGAGAGACTGTTGGCTCTTTAGAAAGTAGAAAGGAAAACATGTTTTTTTTTTTAAATGTGAGGAATGATGTGTACACAAGCATGCAGGCACGAGAAGGCAGAATGATAATGAGCCATGAATGACAAATAGTTCAGTTTGGCTAGGAGTAGTATAAAATGAGTCCAGAAAGACAGCTTGGACTCGGACTATGGAGTACTTTAAACATATTGTATTTCTCTCACTAAACTAATCTATTTATTTAGTGCTATACCAATCACACTCAGAAGAAACTTTTTTAATGACCTGGAAAAAAATAACAACAAAATTCATATGGAAGAACAAAAGATCAAGAATTTCAAGGGAATTAATGGAAAAAAAAATCAAATGAAGGTGGCCTAGGTGTACCTGATCTAAAACTATAATATAAAGCAGCAGTCACCAAAACCATATTGGCTAAGAAATAGATTAGTTGATCAGTAGAATAGGTTAGGTTCACAGGACAAAATAGTCAATAACTATAGCAATCCAGTGTTTGACAAACCCAAAGATCCCAACTTTGGGGATAAGAATTCATTATTTGACAAAAACTGCTGGGAAAACTGGAAATTAGTATGGCAGAAATTAGGCATGGATCCACACTTAACACTGGACATCAAGATAAGATCAAAATGGGTCCATAATTTAGGTATAAAGAACAAGATTATAAATAAATTAGAGGAACATAGGATAATTTACCTCTCAGACTTGTGGACAAGGAAGGAATTTATGATCAAAGAAGAACTAGAGATCATTACTGATCTCAAAATAGAAATTTTTGATTATATTAAATTAAAAAGCCTTTATACAAACAAAACTAATGCAAAAGATTAGAAGGGAAGCAATAAACTGGGAAAACATTTTTACAGTTAAAAGTTCTGATAAAGGCCTCACTTCCAAAATATAGAGAGAATTGACTCTAATTTATAAGAAATCAACCCATTCTTCAATCGATAAATGGTCAAAGGATATGAATAGACAATTTTCAGATGATGAAATTGAAACTATTTCTACACATATGAGTGTTCCAAATCACTTATTGATTAGAGAAATGCAATTTGAGACAACTCTGAGATACCACTACACACCTGTCAGATTGGCTAAGACAACAAGAAAAAATCATGATGAATTTTGGAGGGGATGCAGGAAAACTGAGACACTGATGCATTGTTGGTGGAATTGTGAACAAACCCAACCATTCTGGAGAGCAATCTGAAATTATGCCCCAAAAATTATCAAACTGTGCATACCCTTTGATCCAGCAATGTTACTACTGGGCTTATATCCCAAGGAGACACTAAAGAAGAGAAAGGGACCTATATGTGCCAAAATGTTTGTGGCAGCCCTGTTTGTAGTGGCTAGAAACTGGAAAAGGAATGGATGCCTATCAATTGGAGAATGGCTGGGTAAATTGTGGTATATGAATGTTATGGGATATTATTGTTCTGTAAAAAATGACCAGCAGGATGAATACAGAGAGGCTTGGAGAGACTTACATGAACTGATGCTGAGTGAAATGAGCAGAATCAGGAGATCATTATTCACTTCAACAACAATACTGTATGAGGATGTATTCTGATGGAAGTGGACTTCTTTGACAAAGATCAATTTCAATTGATCAATGATGGACAGAATCAGCTACACCTAAAGAAGGAACACTGGGAAATGAGTGTAAACTGTTTGCATTTTTGTTTTTCTTCCCAGGTTACTTTTTATCTTCTGAATCCAATTTTTCTTATGCAACAAGAGAACTGTATGGATCTGCACCATATATTGTATCTAGGATATACTATAACATATTTAACATGTATAAGACTGCCTGCCATCTAGGGAAGGGCATGGAGGGAGAGAAGGGAAAAGTCAGAACAGAAGTGAGTGCAAGGGATAATGTTGTAAAAAATTACCCATACATAAGTTCTGTCAATAAAAAGTTTAAAAAAATATTATATTTCATTCAATGCTATATGAAAAATTTAAACAATGATGAAGAGATACCACCTCATTCCTATCATATTACCTAATATGACAAAAAGTAAAAATGACAAATTATGGAAAGAATATGGAAAAATAAACACTAACACATTACTAGTAGTGATTCAATCATTCTGGAGAGAAATTTGAAACTATGCCCAAAAAACTGTAAAACTGCATATGCCCTTTGATGCAAAATTCCATCAGTAGGTATGTATCTCAAAGAAATCAAAGAAAAAAAGAAAAGGAACTATATGTATACAATCTTTAACGCAACTCTTTGTGATGGTAAAGAATTGGACAATGAAGGGATGCCTATCAGTTGAAGAATGGCTGAACAAATTAGGGTACATGTTTGTGATAGAATACTATAAGAAATGATTAATAGGATGGTTTCAGAAAAAATCAAGAAGACCTATATGAACTGATGCAGAGTAAAATGAACAGAACCAGAATATTGTACAAAATAAGAGCACCATTATAAGAGTGATCAACCGTGAAAGATTTAGCAACTCTGAGTAATACGATTCAAGACAATTTTGAAATTCTCGTGAGGAAAAAATTATCTACCTCAAAAGAGAGAACTGATGAACTAAATGTAAATTAAAGTATGTATTTTTCATTTTATTATTCTTGCTTTTTTGTTATGTGACTAACATGAAAATGTTTTGCATGATTTCACATGTATCACTGGTATATTGCTTATTTGTTTTATCAATTGGTGATGGGGTTTGAAGGAGAAATAGCATTTGGAACTCAAAATTTAAATTATATATATGTGTGTGTGTGTATACCTATATACATGTGTATTTATATATTTGTATGTATATATGTCTGTAGATGTATGTGGTCTGTGGGTGTGTATAACAACTGCAATAAAAATAAAACACAAAGAAATAACTAAACAATTCATGTGAAAAGGTCTTAAAGGGCTTTAATAGACCTGAAAATGAGTTCACAACATGACATCATATCTAAAAAAGCTAATGGAATTTTAGGCTATATTAACAGATGCAAAGTATCTAAATAAGGCAATGTCTAATCTTGGTGTATTCTGCTCTGGTTAGATCACATTTCAAGTATTTTGATACTTTCTAGCTGCCATGCTGCAGGCAGGTGGCAAGTTGAATACAGCGCAGAATATGGAGACAGGAAGAGTTCAAATCCTGATTCAGACTCCAGCTGTGCAACAATGAGCAAAACTTCATCTCTCAGTGCCTCAGTTTCTTCATCTATAAAATCAGACAATAAAGCCTATCATGTCACATTAAAGAAGAATGAGACTTGTTTGGTTGACGCTTGAGAGAAGAATAGGGATAAAAATAAAACTTCAGGGATACTACCAGTCGGAAGTAAAACTTTTTAATGTGACAAATGTAAAATTGAATGAGTTGCTGTGATAAGTAGCAAATTCCCTATTACTGAAGTTAACCAAAGATTCAGTGACCAGCTGTCAGGTTTGTTCCTTGGGGAATTTCTGTTTGTGTGAATTGGATTAGATGAAGCACTTTCCAATTCTGACATTCTGGTGACTAGTGAAAGATGGATCTTCTAGTCTCAGTTGTGACATTACTCTTTTCTCTCCCACTAGAACTTTAGACTCTGCTTCTGGAAAGCAGGGACCTAAGAGGTAGGTTTCCTCCAGGGTTCCATATTATATTCAGGACACCCCTACATTGTGTTGCCTTGCCTAAATACTTTTCCCATCTTCATATTTCCTTTTAAGTTATTCTTAAGTTTTCCTCCCCCATAATAACGTAAGTTCTTTGAAGACAGCAGGGATTATTTGCTTGTATTTATATTCCCAGCATCAGCCTGACACATACTAAATACCTAATATATTCTCTGTCTCTGTCTCCCTTTGATTCTTTCTGTCTGTGTCTTTGTATCTGTCTCTGTCTCTCTGTCTCTGTCTCTCTCTGTGTGTCACTCTGTCTCTGCCTCTCTGCCTCTCTGTCTCTGCCTCTGTCTCTGTCACTCTGTCTCTGTCTGTTTGCCTCTATGTATCTGTGTGTGTGTGTGTGTGTGTGTGTGTGAATCTCTGACTCTCTCTGTCTCTGTTTCTTTGTCTCTGCATCTGTCTCTTTCTCTGTGTCTCTGTCTCTCTCTGTGTTCACTTCTCAGTCTCTCCTCTTTCTTCTATTTCTCCCTCCTTCATCCCCCTTCTCACTTCATATGTCCTAGGTAGAAGGATTCAAACTAGCTGGTTTTTTGGGTCCCTTCTAAATCTATGAACTTCTTTCTTTAAAGAAAATTCTAATTCCATTAGCTTGACTTAATCTTTATGAGCTATTTCAGAAGTGGAGTGAAAAGCTATTGAAGGCTGTTAAGCAACAGCAAATTGCATTAATTTAATGTCTTTTCAGGGGTTTGAACGGGAGGACCTCTCACATTCTTCTAAATTTGAGTTTCTTTGATTTACCCTCTCTGTTCCTCTGCCTCTGCATTGAGCACTGACTTTCAGAGTAATAATTATGAGGTGCTAGATGATTTTTCATCTCATTATACCATACCATATAGTTCATTGTCTTCACTAATCTGGACCAAAATGGAAATAAAGTAACTCAAATATTTGAGAAACATTTTCAATAATAGGAGGAATATGTGGATAGAAAATTGCTCTCAAAGCCAGGAAAACCCAGGTTCAAGTCCCATCTGTGACCTGGACTGACTATGCAACCCTAAATAATTCATTTATCCTCTCAGTAGCAACTCTCTAAGATTATAAATTGCAGAAAAGCTACTACCCTGCAGTGGCAAAGGGAATTCCTTATTCCAACAAAACCATAAATCTTGCCCCAATACTTCAACAATAAGAACTGAAACTAGAAGAGACCAATAACCAATTTGTAAGAACCTCCTATTTTTCTCATATTCTGGTTAACCACATTTTTATTGTATTGTCTAATAAGCTCGTGGTTTTATTTCCCTGTGTCAGTTTAAGCACGATGTGATTTGACATTTGTATCACTAATAGCATTTTTTTCAACACATGTTGACATTTCAATTGGTTTCCATGGTCTAAAAATTATTTTCCTGAGCTTGGGCAGCACAATCTGGCCATTCCAGATAAGTATCCTTATTGGCAAGTGGGTAGGTTCCACATATGGGCTATAACATTTACATATATGCATATGTGCAAATGTACATTTAATGGGTACCATCTGTTGGATTATTGCTTAGCATTCTTTGAACATACCTCTTCCCACAACCTCTCCCTTCTTATTTCTTCCTCTTGATTGCCACAGTTTGTTCTGTAGTTATAATAGTATTCCTTTCTCATGTCTCTATGCTTGCTTCTCATATGGAGAAAGGAAATCACCTTGACACTTGAGAGGTATCAGCATTATCAATGATATGAAAGAAAGAATTTGCATGGAATATATGAGGAACCAAATTATCTAAAGTGGAGGAATACTGTTTGAGGATTATAGGAATATAGGAATAGATTGAAGATAGATACTGAGCAATGAACATTTAGCAGTTGGAAAGCTATAGTTTTTCTATAGGTTTTAGAAAAAAAAGAATGACATGATAGGAAGTTGTATTTTAGGAAAATGACAAATGATGAACTGGAGAGAGGAGACTTAGATCTGGGAGAGCTATTTGGAAGTTGTTGCAGCAATCCACATATAAGGTAAAAAGGATCCTTATTAAAGTACTGGCAGTGGTGATGGAGATGAAGGGAAAGGAGATTTAATAAACATAATGAAGAATCTAGAATGTTAGTGAATTACATAGAATATATCAGATCAATATCAAATGTCTAGCAGGGCCCAGAGGAAATGAGCACAGATCACATTTAATAAAAGAAGTAGGGTGAAAATGATCCAGATGATTAAAGTATGGTATTCAGAAAGGTGGATCTGGACGAAATATTACCTTGAAGTAGGAGGATATCATGCATATCGAAGGGACTTTTCCTTTTTCAAAATTGCAGCCAAGGCTAGTGCTGAAAATATAGGTCATAGATATGAATATATGCAGGACAGTTTATTCTAAGTGAGGTTTTACATATACATAGATGTTTATTCTAAAAAGAAAGAAAATTTAGAAAAACTGTGTATGGGAAAAATAATTTATATATATTTATATAAAAATAGATGTTAGTCACCTAAGTCTAGATGCAACAATCTCATGCAATAAGGTAGGAAATGCAGAAGGTCTTCAGCAAACTGTAAGTCTGTCTTTTGAGCAGATGACAATCTAGGCAGAATGAATTCAGGAGCAGCAAAAGGCTGTTCCTTACATCTCAAAAAAATACTTCCCTATTAGATCATTAATTGCCCCAACCCAGTCTTTTAAATGATATTTCCTAATCCTGAAATACAAATACTCAGCCACTTCAGTCATCTCCTCTTTAGTGTCAATGAGTTTATTTTGTCTTTTTCTATACTGATAATAGAGGAAGAAGGATAAAAAGGAGAGGAAGGAAGAGAAGGGGAAAGAGAAAGAAAGAAAGAGAGAGAGAGAGAGAGAGAGAGAGAGAGAGAGAGAGAGAGAGAGAGAAGGAGGGAGGGAGAAAAAAGGAGAGAGGGAGAGAGAGTGAAAGGAGAGGGAGAAAGAGAATGTATAACAAGTAGCAAAAGATATGGAAGACAAATCTTTCCTAGTTGATAACTCTACCAGAGATGGGGTCCAATAAATCTAAACAGAAAATAGAAATCTTAGCATATATATAAAAAAAAAACCCAAAAGATATCAAGACTCATTTAATTTAGCTCCCTCATTTTTCAGTTTATAAAACTTTGATACAAAGAAATTATAGATTTAGATCACGAAGTAATTAATAGCCAATTCAGGTCTAGTACTCAGGTGTTTGGACTCCCTGTCAAGCTCTCTGTTCTCCACTTTACTTCTTTTAGACCATTAGAGAATGAAAGCAAAAAGAAGCAGCAGATTTTTTGGTATGTTGAAGTGATAAATAGGGTGATACTTTTTCAAGATTTCAAGGAAGAAAAGAAATGGGAGGGAAGATATAGTATAACTTAACTATGTGGGGTCAATCTCAATTTTGCTTGCTTCAAGGAATCCACTTATATTAAGTGCCTGCTTGTCATTGGTGGAGAGCCATTGACTACTGACATGTCCTTGGCTAGATTACATTAGCTCTATGAAATCTAAGATGTGTTCCAGTGTCAGCAAGCTGAATCCTTGCCCATGAGGGTTTTGTCTCTTTCTCTTTGGGTATTGAGCATTACAAATCCAAACTAAGAGGAAAAAACAAAAAGGTGACATTAAGGGGAAATAACATCATAGGATTTAGACCTAAAAAAGGACTTTTGTTTCTTTCAAGGTTGGACTCAAATGCTAGCTACTTGGTCTTTCCTTCCCCAACTATCATAATGCCCTTTCCCCAAAATAGACTTTGAGTACTACTTTGTATTTATTTTGTGCCTAGTTATTCCTAAAAGTAGAATGTAAATTCCTTGAGGACAGGAACTATTTATAAATTTATTATAAATGCTTGTTGAATGAATGGAATTCAACTCCCTCATTTTACAGGTGAGGAAATAGTGGCTCAGATGAGTTTACTGATTTGGCCCAAGGTCACATAGATAACAGATAGTCAGAGTCAGCATATTATGGACTGGAAAACAGAAATAAAGTCAAAGCATGGCTGTAGGAAGCAAAAGATTTTGAACAGCCTCAGAATGCAATGAATCCATCTGAAAATAATACATAGGAAAAAAAGAGAAAGTAGAGACTTACTGGTAGCAAAGATATCAGTTAAGCTAATGCAAGATTTGAAATGTGATGCACGATCATAGGATCAGAGTTAGAGCCTAAAGAGACCTTAACAATCACCTTGTCCAACTCACTTTATTTTATAGATGAAATTGTAATAAGGGCCTGAGCTAGTATAATGCAGTGAGAATAGAAAAGAAGAAACAAATATAAGAAGCCTTACAAAGAAAGACTTATTACAAGTTGGTGCCTGATGGAAAACATTAAAGATATCTGAATTTAGAGCTTGGATGAGTGTGAAAATGGTAGGCAATGGACAAAACAAGGGAAAGTGGGAGAATGTGCCAGTTGGATAGTAAAGATGATGTCCTATTATAATCTGTAAAATGAGTCAGTTGGACTAGATGTTTCCCAAGGACTCTTCTAATTTTATATCTGTGCATACCAATCAATACTCATTTATTAAATACCTCCTATATTCCTAGTACTGTTGCTGTAAATTAGGGGTACAAATACAAAAATGGACTTAGTAAGTGGTAAGTTCAGGATTTAAATATCATTTCCACTAGTAGTATTCTTTCATTATTCTTCCCCCTCCAAGAAGTCTTCTAATTCCTGGAACTGGAATAAGGATGATGATTACTGGGCACCCAGCTGGGCTACCCTGGACAGAGGCAGAAGAATCTCTTAAAGAAGTGATCCAACAATCTAAATACAAGGAACTGGAGAGAGAGAGAGAGAGAGAGAGAGAGAGAGAGAGAGAGATCAGACTGATTGCAGGCTCTCTTCATAGAAATGGGAGTTGTTTGTGCATATAGATGAGGTCTCTGAGGCAACAAGTATACAGAATGAAGCTGAGAAAAAACTAAGATTGAATGTTGAAGAACACCCAAACTCAGGAGAGTATTACAATTTCTACTCAGATAATGAAATCTGTAGTTTTCAATTATACATGTCATCCTAAATAAATCCATCACACCGAAAACAATTTTTCCTTTGCCTTCACTGAGCTGTAGATTGTAATATGGCTTCTGACAAGTGTGACACCTGGGAATGACTCCGAAGACCTGGGTTCAAATAGTAATCCATAGAAATCTCAAGCTAGTCTCTTAGGAGATGGCTCAAATATAATACTGAGAGAGTCTGATATTTGAAGAGACAACACGCATGCATAAAAATATGAGAAGATAGGTTTGTTTTTTGATGATAAAAAGAAATCCATTTAACTCATTGTTGCCTGGAATTGACTCTCTTTTTGGTTCTTAAGTACTTGGACAACACTGACAAAGAAGATGGATTTGGATTCGAGGTCAGTAATGAGACTATTCTCCAAGCCCGGGCAGACTTTAAGAAATTTAAATTTTAGGGGTTTGTCTATAACCCTCCATACCAAATTCATACCCTAATCATGTGGAGTTGATCTTAGATTTTTATAAAACATTCCAAGTTAATACAAGCTCTAAAAGGTTCAACAGTGCTGGAAAGGATCTAGAGGATATTGAATCCAACCCTCTAACTCTACCAGTAGGAAAACTGAAATTCAGAGAGGTTACATAATTCACCAAAAGTTACACAGGTAGGAAATATTAAGTAGGAAGTCATAGGCAAGATTCAAAACCAGGTCCTCTGGCTGTATAGGATAATGTAGGAACAAGTAAGACCTTTTTTTTGCCGCCATATTAACAAGATACAATTGACTAGGAAAGAAGACCCATCCCTTTTCTTCTATTTTGATTTTTAATTAAGAAGAATCCCAACAAATTTTAAGTTGGATAGAAATTAGCAACTAGGAACCTCTAGAATGTTCACATATTTCTGAACAAGATATATGAACATATAAGAGATATGTGATATATGAACAAGAAATACTGAAGATGTATCAAAGGTTTTCCTCATACATACAGTAGTCAATCTTCTGGATGTCATCTAAAATTGGATATGCTAACTGTAGTTTTGACCAAGCACATGAGAAGCTAGTGCTGAAATATTCAGTACCCATGCAGCTTCCACACAAATGCAGCTGTTCTGAGTGATTTTTGTCACCTCCTTTATACATTTGACACATCAAAACCCCTGGTTACCTTAGATTTCTGACATTTCACATGTTGCAAGGATACTGTCATTTGGGACTGCCAGACTACAATTTACAGGCTCAAAAGAGAAGAAAGATCTGCCTGATTTCCTTCTCCACAGTGAAGGACTATTAATCAGAGTTCATAGTGAGTTCTTGGAGTCCATGTCATCCATTTCATCTCTAAGGATTTTGTAGAGATGACAAGAAAGGGGAGAATTATATTTTTTTATGTTGGACTTCAAGTTGTGCTGCAGTACTCAGTGCTGAACCAAGTACAGGAAATAAAATGAATCAGGGAGGGAAAGAAAGAGAAAGGAGAAAAGATTCAAGAAATTAACACAAAATACAGTCATGCCTACATATGTACAACTCATATTAATAGGACTGAGAAATTTGGTCCATTATATTCTCTGATTAGAATACCCTCTTGATTGATGGGACAAGATTTCCTACATTCCTGTCTTTTAGGTAAGTCTCACTCTCTAAGAAGTCATTATGGTATAGATATCTGCATTTGGATCCAGAGAACTTGATTTAAGTTTTGCCTCTGCTGTTACCTGTGTGCCTTTGGATTAAGTTTTAAAAATTTCTTTAGACCTAAGTTTTTTGATATGTAGAATTAAAGTTGGAATAAATGACTTTTAAGTCCCAGTTTTAAGTTGACAGAATAAATGCTAAATAACATGAAATAAAGGATTACCACCAACTCCCAACTCTTCAGTGTCAGCCACACGATTGCTCCCAGGAGGCCATCCCAATTGTCCCTGTGACCATCACAACACGCTTCTTTCTCCCAGAGCAACAGTCTCAATAAAGCATGTTCCACTCTTTAAACTGAAAGTACCTGCAACACATGGAATTATCTGATTGGTGGTCAAGGCCTGCACATATAAACTGCTACTTCTTCCCCTGGAGTAAATACTTTACCAACATAGATGACTATCGCAGGTCTGCCATGGTCTTCCCACTACCATGGACAGTATTTCATAGATTCAGCATTCAATGTCAATAATTATTGTAAACATTGATATTTTCTCTATCAAAGAATCTATTATCCCTCTCCCTAATAACCACATAAGGAGCTTCATCTCAGAGACAATGTTTGCCGAAACTCTTGAACACTATTCTAATCAGAACCTTATCCTTGATTTAGCTTCTCTATAGTTTGATAATTTCATGCCTTATAGCTAGCAAATTACTACCATCTGTTCCTCTAGATTCCATGATTTAAAACCAAAAGAATTTATTTCTCAAAGTCTTTTATTGTTATACTTCTCCACAAATTTTCATTCCCATCTACGTCACCTCTAGTCATTTCTTCTTCTGACCTCTCTTTCCACTGTGCTCTTTGGAACCTTCTTCTATAATTAACAAACTCCTCTCATTGTAGATCTCTTCTTACAATCCTTTATTTTTCTGGTGTTTACTAAAGCCCGAATATTCCCTAAAGATACTTCAGTACAAGCTAACTTCTCCAGGGATAGGTGTTCCTTCTCTCATATAGCATGGCTCAGAATCAAGAGAAAGTGATATAATCCATGATCACTATTGATATTTTTAACACTCCCTTTGCTAAAAATCATATCTGCTTTTTAAAATTGATTTCATCCTGTCTGGATCTTTAAACTATTATCTGTGGTTTCTGAGGTCACTCAACTTCATCCTCCAAAAAGCACAATGCCAGGTTCACAGTTGTTTTTTTTTTTTAACTACTTCCCCTGTTAAAAACCCCAACATTCTAGTACTTAAATGAGATGTTCCTTATGTAGTGCAATGGATCAGCTGGTATCTGATAGTTGAGGTAATCTTTTGCTTTATTAAATAGATGCAAAAATAAACACAGCTGCCCTCAGTCTATTCTTTTGAAAGTATTGTAATTGTCCTTCCTCCACCCAAGCTAAAATAAGAAATGAAATTCTCTTGAGTCTAAGCAGTGCCTCAAATATAATATATAGGACATATGTATATACTTGCTTTTAGGACAAAATTCCACATGGAGAAGTTAACTCAAGTTGCAAACTGTGTCCTGGTATAGAAAAGAGAATGAAATTTTAAAATATTCTTTTTGCCCTGTTTTATCCAATAAGTTTCATGTGAACCTAATCTAACTGTTAGAATTGTAATCTCTCTCAAATCATCTAATCCAACTTTATCTACCATTACTCATTAATACTTAATATTTTGCTCTGGTCCCATGGTCTTCTCACATCCCATGTGATCTGTTGATGTTTACCATAATCATCATTTTGATTTTTTTCTTTCCTTATGATACTATGGCACTGTTCTTGAATTTTTAAAATCTTCTAATGAGCATAGCATGCAGTAAGTTACAAAATATATAACTGCTAAAACAAAGTAATTTGTACATAAGCTCTCATTGATTGACCATTCTTGCTTGAAAGGTATTGAAGCCTTGAAAGAAGCAAACAATATAATCCAAGATGGGTAATAGGTGATTATGCAGCAAGAAAAAGAATGCAAAGTGAAGGAAAGTCAAGGGATAGATCTATTTTACTATTCAGCTATTTTGCTTCTTTTTGACCAAGACAAAATTAAATTGATGGTTCATATGGAGAAGAATAAATCAAAACAAATAAATTCATCTGATTTCTATGATGCACAATCCAAGAGTGACTTTTTTCTTTTAAACTTTGGCAGAATTATAATAGTCTCTTATGGCACTTTTGTATTCTACCCAATGTTTTTATCTATGTCTTATCTTCTCTACAAAATGTAAGATGTACAGGGGCAGGTAGGTGGCCCTGAAGTCAGGAGGACTTGAGTTCAAATCTGCCCTCAGACACTTAACACTTCCTAGCTGTGTGATCTTGGGCAAGTCACTTAAGCCAACTTGCCTCAGAAAAAAAGCAAAAATTAAAAAAAGATGTAAGATGTATGAGGACAAAAGACATGTCTTAGTCATCTGTCTATCCCTCAAAAGCAGAGATTAAGATATCACTTATTTGGAAGAGATATATACATATCCCTCATATGCTTATTAATTAACTTTTCTGAATAATTATTATTAATTAATTATTCCAAATAGAGCCCAAATATAACATAGACAGCTCAAGGTACAAAGAACCAAGGAAATCAATACATTTCCATAACTATTTCAAAATGACATATTTCAGTCATCCTTAGTACCTTAGAATTTTAGATTCAAAAGTACTTTTGCTACCAATACTTATTAGAGACTACTTGAAACTTTTCTATCAGAAGAATGAAGCAGCATTAAGGTCTTAAAAGTATTCCATGGGCATATGCCATTAGTATATCCATGGACTAATGTGACTCATTTTTTAAAAAGAAAGTTCCAGAAAGATACAATTTTCATTTATAACTAAATTGAACCCAAATTCCCAAGCCCTTCCTGTTACTTCACTAGTGTCTCATAGCTACTTTCCCAATTTATATACATTATCTTTTCACTCTTAGTTAAGACAGCAAATTGGAGTCACTTACATCCAGAGATAGGATGATATAAAAATCCATCTTTATAGAACAACTATCTTAAAGAGATATCTTAAACTTAAACTATCTTTAAAATATTTCTATTGAAGAAAGATGAGGACCTTAAGAAAGTTGCTTAAAGTGGCAAGGAAAAAGTTTTCAGGAGCTAAATAACTTCATTCAGATTATCCAGAATGCCATGAAGATTTGAGATGTCATTCAGTATGTCAAAGAGTTTGCATTACTAGAGACCACATTTGGTAAGATCAGGAGCACTATGGACAAAAAGAATGAAACTCACTTCTACATTTGGATATTGAATATCCAGGAGAATGGTAGTGAGCTATGATGAGACAAAGCATAGAAGGATAAGAACAATTCAAAGATCCTGAGCATCTAAGATAAAATAAGTTGTCAATTCAACTGTGAGTTGGATTCCCAAATCACCAACTATAGACAAAACCCTGAACAGTTTGCACATGGGAATTTTAAGAAAAGTGAGAGCTCAGAAGACTTTCCTTCAGAATATAAGGTTGGTCTCAGAACAAAAAAATTCTGGATCTAATGAATCACCTAGAAAAACTTGCAAGTTTCTCAGAAAAATGAAGACTCAAAATGAAAACTCTAATGATTCCGAAGACTTGGATTCAGATTACACATCCTCAAATTATGATTCAAGAAAACATGAGTAGAAATGCAAGTATAGGTATCCAGAACATTTTAAACTGCATCCATGAACTGGTAAGTAGCTTGTTTGGAAACCACAGCATTGGTACTGAAGAGAACATTAAGGAAGTGAAAACCTGTCCAACTTTGGTAACCATATCAACAATTGGATCCTGTGATAATCTTAGATCCTTAGATAACTTTGTGGAACAGTTAAATAAAGATTTATCAAAATGAAAAATACAGTTTCCTTTCCTAATAGTTTGTGGAACATTTAAAGGATGAAGTCCAGGTCTATGCAATCGCTAAGCTTGTATAGGACAAAGAGATATATCATAACTAATACCATCATGTGCTCTTATTTATTATTAGTTTGATTGAGGCCAAATAGTGTCACTTAATGCAATTCATCTTCATGGGGACATAGGCAAGCTGCCCACTAGTCATGATAAATGACATAGAATTATAGATTGTTAGTGATGGAAGAGACTTTTAAAATCATCAAGTTTGAATGGAAATTGGACTCGTTGACCTCCAAGATCTCTTCCAGCTAATAGTCTGGGATTCTTAGATATTTTTGGACCAGTGAATAAATGTTGAGAACTATATGCCTAGAAGCATAATAAAGTCCTGAAAAATATTAATGATTAAATAATTAACAATTAAATTCCAAAGAATTTAAGATATGGTTTCTATTGCCAGATTAAAAATATAGATTCAGAAGGTTTTATATCCGAGTCATCTATGTTTTGCCAAGCTCCATTCTTGGAACTGGTTCCCTGACTCTCCAAAAGTCTGTAATTTAGAAGTGTTCACTCATAGATGATAAATAGATAATAAGCAGATATTGATTGGGACAGTGGCGATTACCAAGATTTATTGCTCTAAGAAGCATATATTGACCAAGTAAAGCTGAGGTTAAATTCTGACCTTGAATTAGCAATAAATATTGATATACACAAAAGCAGGAAGCCAGCAGATGTAAACAACATTTTCTGAATATTGGATCAAAAACAATCAAACCCCTTAAAGTTTTAGCCCTTGAATCAAGTATTTCAAAGTATGTATTAAGGTGGGCATGATGATCTTGCTAAAAGCCTAAGAGGAAATAAAATAATTTAACTTTTACATATTACTTTAAGGTTTAGAAAGCATGTTAGAAATTATTTTTATTTACTCCTCCCAGCAATCCTAGTAGGAAGATGCTGTTATTATTCTCATTTTATAGGTAAGGAAACTGAGGCAGACAGAGGTTAAATAAATTTTATGAAGTTAGATTTGAATGCAGGTCTTTCTGATACCGAGCTCAGAGCTATCCATTGTGCCACTTAGCCTGTACTAATTAATGTCTTAGTACCATTTCATCTTAGACAAAACACTGAGTAAATCCAGGTAAAAGTTCTAGTCTATAAATACAAAAAGTCCACTCCACAACTATAGTAAAAAGTAAAGGTATTATACTAAGAGCCCTCCTTTCTCCTCTTTCTGTGGCCCCATATGGCCATGAAAAATTTTAAATCATCTATTCCCAAAAAAAACATGTAAGCTCCTTGAAGGTAGGAGCAATTTTGTTTTTATCTTTGTAATTATTAGTACTTATTACTATATGTAACACATTATGTTGCGTAGTAAATGCCCTAGGAGTCTTAGAAAATTCCTGTAACTGAAAAAAATATATATCCTCAATTGTCTAATCTGATGATTTGCCTCCCCAGTTTAGCTAGGCTACAAGCTCTTTGAGGGCAGAAGTTTTGTCTAAATTGTATATGGTCATCTCTATAATTCTCTAGACATTTTAGGCACAAAAGACACAATAATAAATGTTTGTTGGTGGGTCATATCTTGATGACAGACCTTTTTCTGGCCGTAGTGATGATTTTCAAACTTGATTAAGCTGACAGAGATTGTGCTTTGTTATAGTGGCCTTCCAGAACTCAGGGTTCATTCCCATAATGTCCACATAAAATTCCTGTAAAACTCAAAGTAGGAACTCAGTGAAGAAAAATTATACAAAAATCCAAATGTCTAAAGTAAACCTTACTACAATATATGATTATTAAACAAGATACTCATTTATTTTTTTTACAGAGATACTGGCAGATTTATCCTATATATCATTAGGATATATTAAGGTTGAATGCAAAAGATTTTCTATTAGAACTTGTTTGCATTCTTTTGAATACTTCCAATTCCTCCATACTTCATGAAAAAGTTTTTTTTGATCATTCTAATGTGCCAGTGCCCCACGAAATTCTATCTTCCTGACTTACCATATTTTTTTTAACTATGAATTCAGATTCATATAGACTAATTCTCCCCACCAGTAAAGCACATGTATGGAGGAAGGGAAAGAAGTTTTGTTGTTGTTGGCTTTTTAAATTATTAATTATTGCTAGGCTGGGGGAAGAAAATAAAATTCCTAGCCTCAAGGATTTCATATGCTATAGGAAAATAGGGAAACAACTTATACATATAAAAATAAACACACATACCAAGCAAATACAAGTTAACTTTGAAAGTGATGGGGCACTGGCACATTAAAATGATCAAAAAAATCTAGTGTAGCAATTGAGCTAAACTTTAGGGAAGTTAGAGATACTTAGAGGTAACAATGAGGACTGAGTACATTCCATGCATAAAGGAAAAATAGAGAATTGGGAGATAGAGTTTTGTGGAAGAGGAACAGAAGAAAAGAGAATTTATCTGGAACAAAGAGAGTGTAAAGGGAAAATAAAGGGAAAGTGTCTCATGGAGGAAAGCAAAAGTGCTAAGAGATGAAGAGGAGGTGAAAATGAAGGAAGAATTAATTTAAGAGATGTAATCTTGCTTTTTGAAAGATGATTTTCTTTTTTACATTGGGAAAATATCCTAAGCTTAATTATCTTGGGATGGAGAGAAGAAAGAGGGTAATTTATAGAATTGTAGATTAGCTTATTCTCTATTGTTCCATATACCTCACCAAGGATATTACCAATGAAGGGAAATCATACTATATTGTAGACAAAGCATTCATTTATGGGACAATTTGTGAGTTTTTCTCAAAGGAAAGAAGAAGAGATCTGGGAATTGTCTCAGCTTTGTTTTTTTTTTTTTTTTTTTTCCTTTTTTAAATTTTTTATTTAATAATTACATTATATTGACACTCATTTCTGTTCCGATTTTTTTTTCCCCTCCCTCCCTCCACCCCCTCCCCTAGATGGCAAGCAGTCCTTTATATGTTGGATATGTTGCAGTATATCCTAGATACAATATATGTTTGCAGAACCGAACAGTTCTCTTGTTGCGTAGGGAGAATTGGATTCAGAAGGTATAAATAATCCGGGAAGAAAAACAAAAATGCAGATAGTTCACATTCGTTTCCCAGTGTTCTTTCTTTGGGTGTAGCTGCTTTTGTCCATCCTTTATCAATTGAAACTCAGGTCTCTTTGTCAAAGAAATCCACTTCCATCAAAATATGTCCTCATACAATATCGTTGTCGAAGTGTATAATGATCTCCTGGTTCTGCTCATTTCACTTAGCATCAGTTCATGTAGGTCTCTCCAAGCCTCTCTGTATTCATCCTGCTGGTCATTTCTTACAGAACAATAATATTCCATAACATTCATATACCACAATTTACCCAGCCATTCTCCAATTGATGGGCATCCATTCATTTTCCAGTTTCTGGCCACTACAAACAGGGCTGCTACAAACATTTTGGCACATACAGGTCCCTTTCCCTTCTTTAGTATTTCTTTGGGATATAAGCCCAATAGAAACACTGCTGGATCAAAGGATATGCACATTTTGATAATTTTTTGGGCATAATTCCAGATTGCTCTCCAGAATGGTTGGATTCGTTCACAACTCCACCAACAATGCATTAGTGTCCCAGTTTTCCCGCATCCCCTCCAACATTCATCATTATTTTTTCCTGTCATCTTAGCCAATCTGACAGGTGTGTAGTGATATCTCAGAGTTGTCTTAATTTGCATTTCTCTGATCAATAATGATTTGGAACACTCTTTCATATGAGTGGTAATAGTTTCAATCTCATCCTCTGAAAATTGTCTGTTCATATCCTTTGACCATTTATCAATTGGAGAATGGCTTGATTTCTTATAAATTTGAGTCAGTTCTCTATATATTTTGGAAATGAGGCCTTTATCAGAACCTTTAACTGTGAAAATGTTTTCCCAGTTTGTTGCTTCCCTTCTAATCTTGTTTGCATTAGTTTTATTTGTACAAAGGCTTTTTAATTTGATGTAATCGAAATTTTCTATTCTGTGATCAGTAATGGTCTCTAGTTCATCTTTGGTCACAAATTTCTTTCTCCTCCACAAGTCTGAGAGATAAACTATTCTATGTTCCTCTAATTTGTTTATAATCTCGTTCTTTATGCCTAGGTCATAGACCCATTTTGATCTTATCTTGGTATATGGTGTTAAGTGTGGGTCCATGCCTAATTTCTGCCATACTAATTTCCAATTATCCCAGCAGTTTTTATCAAATAATGAATTCTTTTCCCAGAAGTTAGGGGCTTTGGGTTTGTCAAACACTAGATTGCTATAATTGACTATTCTGTCTTGTGAGCCTAGCCTTTTCCACTGATCCACTAATCTATTTCTTAGCCAATACCAAATGGTTTTGGTGACTGCTGCTTTATAATATAATTTTAGATCAGGTACAGCTAGGCCACCTTCATTTGATTTTTTTTTCATTAGTTCCCTTGAGATTCTCGACTTTTTATTGTTCCATATGAATTTTGTTGTTATTTTTTCTAGATCAATAAAATATTTTCTTGGAAGTCTGATTGGTATAGCACTAAATAAATAGATTAGTTTAGGGAGTATTGTCATCTTTATTATGTTCGCTCGGCCAATCCAAGAGCACTTAATATTTTTCCAATTATTTAAGTCTGACTTTATTTGTGTGGAGACTTTTTTATAATTTTGCTCATATAATTCCTGACTTTCCTTTGGTAGATAGATTCCCAAATATTTTATGGTATCAACAGTTATTCTGAATGGAATTTCTCTTTGTATCTCTTGCTGTTGGGTTTTGTTGGTGATGTATAAAAATGCTGAGGATTTATGGGGATTTATTTTGTAGCCAGCTACTTTGCTAAAATTATGAATTATTTCCAATAGCTTTTTGGTAGAATCTCTGGGGTTCTCTAGGTATACCATCATATCATCTGCAAAGAGTGATAGTTTGGTTTCCTCATTGCCTACTCTAATTCCTTTTATATCTTTCTCGACTCTTATTGCCGAGGCTAGTGTTTCTAATACGATATTAAATAATAATGGTGATAGTGGGCAACCTTGCTTCACTCCAGATCTTACTGGGAAAGGTTCCAGTTTTTCCCCATTGCATATGATGCTTACTGATGGTTTTAAATATATGCTCCTGACTATTTTAAGGAAAAGTCCATTTATTCCTATGCTCTCAAGTGTTTTTATTAGGAATGGATGTTGGATTTTATCAAATGCTTTTTCTGCATCTATTGAGATGATCATGTGGTTTTTGTTTGTTTGGTTATTGATATAGTCAATTATGCTAATAGTTTTCCTAATATTGAACCAGCCCTGCATTCCTGGTATAAATCCTACTTGGTCATAGTGTATTATCCTGGTGACAATTTTCTGTAATCTTTTTGCTAATATTTTATTTAAGATTTTAGCATCAATATTCATTAGGGAGATTGGTCTATAATTTTCTTTCTCTGTTTTCAGCCTACCTGGTTTAGGTATCAGTACCATATCTGTGTCATAAAAGGAGTTTGGTAGGACTCCTTCAATCCCTATTTTTTCAAATAGTTTATATAACATTGGAGTTAATTGTTCTTTAAATGTTTGGTAGAATTCACATGTAAATCCATCTGGTCCTGGGGATTTTTTCTTAGGGAGTTGATTGATAGTTTGTTCTATTTCTTTTTCTGAGATGGGACTGTTTAGGATATTTACTTCTTCCTCTGTTAGTTTGGGCAAGCTGTATTTTTGGAGGTATTTTTCTATTTCATTTAAGTTGTCGAATTTATTGGCATAAAGTTGGGCAAAGTAACTCCTAATTATTGCTCTAATTTCCTCTTCGTTAGTGGTGAGTTCTCCCTTTTCATTTTTAAGACTAACAATTTGATTTTCCTCTTTCCTTTTTTTAATCAGATTTACTAAGGGTTTGTCTATTTTGTTGGTTTTTTCATAGAACCAACTCTTAGTTTTATTAATCAATTCAATAGTTTTTTTACTTTCAATTTTATTGATCTCACCTTTTACTTTTAGAATTTCAAGTTTAGTGTTTGACTGGGGGTTTTTAATTTGTTCCTTTTCTAGCCTTTTTAATTGCAAACCCAATTCATTGACCTTCTCTTTCTCTATTTTATACAAATAGGCCTCTAGAGATATGAAATTTCCCCTTATTACCGCTTTGGCTGCATCCCATACATTTTGGTATGATGTCTCATTATTATCGTTTTCTTGGGTGAAGTTATTAATTATGTCTATGATTTGCTGTTTTACCCAATCATTCTTTAGTATGAGATTATTTAGTTTCCAATTATTTTTTGGTCTACTTCCCCCTGGTTTTTTGTTGAATGTAATTTTCATTGCATCGTGGTCTGAAAAGGATGCATTTACTATTTCTGCCTTACTGCATTTGAGTTTGAGGTTTTTATGCCCTAATATATGGTCAATTTTTGTATAGGTTCCATGAACTGCTGAAAAGAAAGTGTATTCCTTTCTGTCTCCATTACATTTTCTCCAGAGATCTATCATATCTAGCTTTTCTAGTATTCTGTTTACCTCTTTGACTTCTTTCTTATTTATTTTCTGGTTTGATTTATCTAATTCTGAGAGTGCAAGGTTAAGATCTCCCACTATTATAGTTTTACTGTCTATTTCTTCTTGCAGCTCTCTTAGTTTCTCTTTTAAGAATTTAGATGCTACCCCACTTGGTGCATATATGTTTAATATAGATAGTGCTTCATTATCCATGCTACCCTTTAGCAAGATGTAGTGTCCTTCCTTATCTCTTTTAATTAGGTCAATTTTTGCTTTAGCTTGATCTGAGATCAGGATGGCTACCCCTGCTTTTTTGACTTCACCTGAAGCATAGTAAATTTTGCTCCAACCTTTTACCTTTAACCTGCATGTATCTCCCCGCTTCAGGTGTGTTTCCTGTAAACAACATATTGTAGGATTCTGGCTTTTAATCCATTCTGCTAACCGCTTCCTCTTTATGGGGGAGTTTACCCCGTTCACATTTATGGTTAGAATGACCAATTCTGTATTACTTGCCATCTTGTTAACCCCGATTTATGCTTTCCTCCCTTCTTTCCCCTTTCCCCCCTTCCAAGTATTAAGCTTGTGAGCACCCCTTGCTTCTCACAGCCCTCCCTTTTTAGTATCCCCCCCCCCGCCTTAGAGTTCCTCCCCCTATCTTACCCTTTCCCTCCCAGTTCCCGTATTCCCTTCCGCTTAGCTTATTCCTTCCCTTTCCACTTTTCCCTTCTCACTTTTCAATGAGATGGGAGAAGTTTCACCATAGATTGAATATGTCTTAAGATTTTTCACTTAAAGCCAATTCTGAAGGCAGTAAGATACCCACTATATTCATCCCCCTCCATTCTTTCTCTCAGATATAATAGGTTTCCTATGCCTCTTCATGAGATGTACTACCCCCACTTTACCCTTTTTCTGGTACAATGTCCTTTCCACATCAATTTCTAGAACAAGGTATACATGTATTCTTTATACATCTATATAGTCAAAATATAGTTCCCAAGATTAATCTTTACCTTTTTAGATTTCTCTTGAGTTCTATATTTGTAGATCAAACTTTTTGTTAAGTTCTGGCTTTTTCATCAGAAATAGATGAAATTCGCTTACTTCGTTGAATGTCCATCTTCTTCCCTGGAAAAAGATGCTCATTCTCGCTGGGTAAGTTATTTTTGGTTGCATACCAAGTTCCTTAGCCTTTCGGAATATCATATTCCAGGCCCTTCGATCTTTTAATGTGGATGCTGCCAGATCCTGGGTGATCCTTATCGTGGCTCCTTGATACTTGAATTGGGTTTTTCTAGCCGCTTGCAATATTTTTTCTTTCATCTGAGGGTTCTGGCATTTGGCCACTATATTCCTTGGTGTTTTGATTTTAGGATCCCTTTCAGTGGGTGATCGATGAATCCTTTCAATGTTTATTTTTTCCTCTGTTCCTATGACTTCTGGGCAGTTCTCTTTGATAATTTCCTGGAAGACAATGTCCAGGCTCTTTTTTTCATCATGTTTTTCTGGGAGTCCAATGATTCTCAGATTGTCTCTCCTGGATCTGTTTTCCAGGTCTGTTGTCTTCCCCAGAAGGTATTTCACATTTTTCTCCATTGTTTGATTTTTTTGGATTTGCTTGACTGATTCTTCTTGTCTCCTCGAGTCATTCAATTCCACTTGTTCAATTCTGATTTTCAGTGAAGTATTCTCTTCACTCACTTTTTTAAAATCTTTCTCTAATTGTCCAATTGAGTTCTTTTGTTCTGTGGAATTTTTTTCCATTTCGCCAATTTTGTTTTTTAGAGAGCTGTTTTCTGTTTCCAGTTCACTAATCCTATTTTTCAAGGATTTTACTTCTTTATCCACTCTCTCTTTAACTGACTTCTCCAGGCTCTTTTCCCACTTTTCTTCTAGCTCCCTTGTGAGAGCCTTTTTAATCACTTCTATGAGGTTCATCTGTGCTGAGGAACAGACGCTCTCCTCCTTTGGGGAATCACCTGGGGACTGTCTGTTTTTAGTCTCCTCAGGATTTAGAGTCTGCTCTCTATCTGTATAGAAGCTGTCAAGGGTTAAAGTCCTCTTCAGCTTCTTGCTCATTCTGTCTATTAATCAGAGACAAACTACAAAGAAGAAAAAGGAAAAAACTGGAGTCTTTCTTTGGGGGGGGGGCTGGGTGTGTTATCGAGCTTCCTCTACAGACTGCAAGGGGCAGCAGTGAGGCACTAGCAGGCCTGTGCTGCGCCTGCGCTCTGAGATCCCAGAGCGTGCTGAGTCACTGAGGGGGGGGAAGGGGGGGCGGCCAGGTCCTGAGAGACTCCAGCTGTTTGCGGTTGTGTTCTTCAGCTCCGGTGTTTTTAGCTTCTCTGCTGGGTTGTTGACTTGCTGCAGGTTCCAAACCTGTAGCGAAGCTCTCCCCGCAGAGACGGCTACGATCACTCCCCACCCCCTCTCCAGTCTGCTCCCGTGCTCTCACTGCCGCTGCCCTCAGCCTGCGCCCGATCTAAAACCGCCCCAGCCCTCCAGTAAAGACAGACCTTTCTTGGCGGATCTCAAGGATGGCTTCTCTTGGTAACTATTTGTGGGTTTTTTTCAGTCAAGCATTGATTCAGAGGCTTGTAATGAAGTGGATAGTGAGAGAAAGCGCGGAGCTTATGCAACTGTGAGCCTCCTCTCCGCCATCTTAACCGGAAGTCTCAGCTTTGTTAATAAGCAAATTGATCTTAGGCAACTTTTCAGAGATTGTTTTCTCATAGTAAAGTACAATGGTTAGATTAAAATGACTTCAAAAGTCAAATTCAGTTTTAAAATGCAAATATGACTAAAACATAAAGGTATGTTATCTAAGAACTAGAAGGGAAAAACCAAAACTGAACAATGCTACAAAATCAAGGCTGGAAGATTATACTATGGGTTAATTAGCACTTCACTCACTTTTTTTCTTAGCATCATTCAGGGTGAAGATGATGGTGATAGTGATGATAGAATGTAAGGGGACCACTTTATAATAGAGGTTCCCTTACATTTATCCTTACTATATTCACATGAAGTAGTGCAAGCATTATTACCGCCATTTTATAGATGAGGAAATTATAATCTGAGAGGTTTAAATTACTTGTGCAAGGTCATTGTTGGTGATGGTATTAATGTTATTGTTAATGTTATTGGTGGTGATATTAATATTAATGTTAATATTATTCTTCCTTCTTGAAAAAAATCATGACAATAGAAAGATGATTCCATGACATGTGAGTTAATTAATTAGATTAGATTAAGTGAAGGAAAGCTATGTAAAATCACCAGCCTCACTTTTTCCTCAGGAGCCATCTGGATCCAGTCACAAGATACAGATCAGAATGATTGGATATGGGTGCAGATACACTGGGAGATCTTGGTCTTTTTGAGCTAAGGTCTCTAACAGGTGTCAAACTCTGGGCCCAGAATTCTATCCATTATATTATCTTGCTGCCATCTACTTTATAGATGCCTATTGAAATAATCTGGATTAAAATGACAATGTGTTTTGCATAATTCTGAGTTGCATATCACTTTTGTAGACTTCACTAATCTGAGATTTTTAATCACTTTTTAGTGATGTCTGACTCTTTGCAACTCTATTTGGTATAGATAAGAAACTGAGTCAAACAGAGTTAAGGGACTTACCCAAAGTCACACAGCTAGTAAGAAAATGAACTTGAATTTGAACTCTGAAGAGAGTCTTCCTGACTTCAGGTCTAGTACTTTATCCATTGTGCCACCTAGCTGTCAATAATTTGAACTGAGTTCTGTATATTGGGTGACCAGTCCATTTGTTTTGTTGGTGTTATTTTTTTTTTTATCGTCCTTACAACTTCTTCATTGTCCAGAGAGAAGACAAATTAAAGAAATCACTACTAATTGTTTTTAATAATGTCTAGGATTGCTTTCTATTTCCTTTAGTTCACCCCTTCAACATGTTAGATAAGAAAATCATCTCAGAAAGATGAAATGATGTACTCAAGCCAAACAACTATTTAAAAGTGGAACTGTGGTTTTTCTCTTAGTTTGGGAGCTTTAATAATACAAATACCAGAAGAATGATTGGGTTTTTTTTTTAGTCAGATAGAAAAATAGTTAAATTCTTTAAAATTCTGCTATCTTCATAATAATCAGAATCCAAGAGAAATTAAACACATCTATTGCTTTTTTTTCACTTTATTTAAAGGTTTATAAGATCTGTTGGAACTAGGATTATTTGACTTTAATTTTTTTTTAAATCACAGCTTTCAGCATTTCACCATTTCTGCTATTCCTTTCAAGGACATGTCAGAGAATAGAAGAAAACTAAATATTGGTACCTCCCCTTATGTATGACCAAATTACATAACCATATTCTAAAACTATCAAGTCTCCACTGTACTTCTTTTTGCCCTGCTCTGGTCAAGTTCAAGATAATTTTTAATCAGAAGAATCAATTTTTGTTTATAGCTCAGAATTTAATGCCCTCATCTTTTACTGAAAAACTTAGTCTTTAATTTTTGTAGAAATATGAAGGTTGCTTATTTTTATTATTGTCTGTGATGGTTTGTATAGTCTATTATTAATTAGCAAAGAGCTACTGTGCTATTTTGAAACACGGTCATATCATAGAACATTGATGTTTTAAATTCCTGGTTTCCTAATTTCAGGTGTGTTTGAACTCTTTGCTTAATAGCAATATTCAAATGCAGATTGATCGCCTTCTGGGTAAAGGATGTTCAAATATAATAGATTCTGGGATTGAGTTCTGGAAAACATCATAGAGATCACATGATAAAGACCTGGCAGAGTATTTATTTTTCCAATCACTCACTTTACAAATGAAAAGAATAAATGCTGTAAGAGTAAAGTAACTTACTCAAATGAATATGGATGATATGTATACATACCAGGTTTTGAAATTAGCTTCTCTAATTTGAAATACAATTCTCCTTATACTATGCTATATAAGATTATACTATGTTTATACTATACTATGTTTATACTATGTTATACTATGTGTTATACTATGTTTATATATTATGTTTATTACTATGTTTATACTATGTTGTATATGTTATACTATGTGTTTTACTATGTTTATACTATGATTATATATTCTTTTTTAATTCCCAATATTGGATTTTTAAATTTTACTTTTTTGACATAATAATATACATCAATCTGGAGGAGAAGGCTTTCAGATTTTCTGGCCAAAACAGAAATAATTGTTATTTACATTCACTCTGATCCAATCAGAGCCCATAAACCTTAAATATTTTGTGAGGCTTCAGACATCAAAATTTATATTTCTTTGGGCAAAGGACCAACAGATAAATGTATGATACTCTATGTGGAAGGAGGAAAGGGAAGGGGAAAAGGAGAGGGAAAGGGAAAAGGATGGAAAGGAAAGAAAAGCTCATACAGCTGATAAGTGCTAGAACTGGTGCTTAAACATAGCTTACCTGACTTAAAGCTCAGGGCTCTTGTTATGATACATGATATCTGCAAGTTAGTTCCCAACATTATCCAAAATAATAAGATACCACTTGAACTCTCCTCTATGGTACTATGTTGACATGATCTTGACCAACTAACTGTACTTCTGCAGAACGTTTTCTGCTTCTGTCCTTTGAAGTACCACTGCTATTTTCTGTTTCCTTTCTATAACTGAAAGTCCATCCTGTAGCTCTCTGATCTCTCACATCTTTAAAACAGGAATTCTATTGCATTATTTTCCTATTGTATTATTTCAGTTCTCTATTTAATTTCACTCTTCACTTATCATCTCTCTTAAAATTACCTCCCACTTCTAGGAAGTTCATGAAGCCAGGAAGCTGCTTGAACCTTACTAGTTTCCTTAAAAATCACATGAACCTAAGCCTCTGAATAGAGTCTGGAACAACAGAGCCTACAAAGAGATGAAACAATTCTCCAAGAAATAAAATGACCAAGAAACAGAAAAGAACATTAAGCCCAAAAACTACTATGGTAACAGGGAAGACCAAAACACCAGCTCAGAAAAGGACAAAATTCCCATATGTGAAAACTTGAAGGATAATACGAATTCATCTCAAGCTCGAAAGGTCTTCTTGGAAGCACTGGCAAAGGATTTTAAAGGACAAATAAGAGAGGTAGAAGAAAAATTTGGAAAAGAAACAAGAGAATTGCAAGATAGAATCAATTGATTAAAAAAGGAAGAACAAAAATTGACTGAAGAAAACAATTCCTTAAAAAATACAATTAGGGGCAGCTAGGTGTTGCAGTGGATAGAGCACCAGCCCTGAAGTCAGGAAGACCTGAGTTCAAATTTAGGTTTAGACACTTAATACTTCCTACTCTGTGACCTTGGTCAAGTCACTTAATCCCAATTGCCTCAGGGAAAAAAAATACAATTAGTCAACTGCAAAAAAAAAAAAAAAATTGACTGAAGAAACCAATTCCTTAAAAATCACAATTGCCAACTACATTAAAAAAAAAACCATAAAATAGAATTAATCAAATGGAAAAGAATATAAAAGCTAAATGAAGAAAATTAAACATTAAAAACCAGAACCAAGCAAATGGAAGCTAATGACTCAATGAGACATCAAGAATCAGTCAAACAAATTAAAATGAATGAAAAAAAAATGGAAGAAAATGTAAAATACCTCATTGGAAAAACAGTTGACCTGGAAAATAAATCCAGGAGAGTTCCAGAGCAAACACCCTATATTCTTTAATTGAACAACAAAAGGAATTTTCCAGGAATTAAATGCTGAAATTAATTTTTTTTGTTTCTGTATAGACTTCCAAAAATTAAATGGAAATACATAGATGATCTAGTCCTTCAATACATATTCAGTATTGTATGTACCTCACACTAACCAATAGGCAACAGTGAAACTATTAGAAGGCCCTAGTAAAGGGATGTTTTTAATGTAGTTTAGATTTTCCTCTTTAAGAAAATGAATTTATATCACAGTCTTAAAAAAGTTTCTTCTAAAAAGTCTTCCACTGTGTTATTCTTCCTCTCCCATCCACAAGCCTACACACACACACACACACACACACACACACACACACACACACACAGCTCTAGTAAATGTACTGCTTCTTTTTCAATTCACAATTCCATTGTAAGTGGTTTTTATTCAACTTTAATCTAACATGTAGTGTTATCTAATCCACTCTTTTTTTTTTTAATCACCATTATGATTTATTTCCTCTCAAGCACAAGATGCTACATAAATGCTAAGTATAGCTGTCCTGATTGGGGACTCTCTTCCTTGCTCATTGAAGCTCATGTAATAAAGTAAATGTTTTTCTTGGCTCCAGTCTTTATGATGGGGGTGCAACATTTGGTAGCATTGCTAATGGCAATTTTTCAAACTCCATCACTTAATTTAATCAGTTTCCTAAAACAATCTCTTTGATCCCTTCTTTATGAAATAAAAGGAAAAATAAATTGCCCCTTGCCTAAAACCGAACTATAATAAAATAGGAGCTATTTAATGTATTAAATGGTTAACCACCAATTGCAAAGCACTTAGGAGATCTCAAAGGGTTTGTGAATGGTGTTGGGAAGCAGTAATGGTGAAGATTTAAGGGAAGCCAGAGTTCCTGTACCTTGCTCTCTCTGGAATTTTTGTCCTCTTTGCAAGAAGATGAATCATGCTAAGGGAACAATGTCAATCTATATTGTGTCATTCAAATATTAAAAAAAAAAAAAAAACTTTGTCCAACCTTGTCTGTTATTCTTAAATAACTAAGAAATTATTTTTTAAAGAGAAAAGAAAAAAAAATAAGAAATATCATGGCCCTGTGTAAAGCACACTGACTTTAGATTCAAATCCTGATTCTTTCATTGATACCCATGTGAGTTTAGGCAAGCCACATAAATGGTTTAGTCATCTGTAAAATGAAGGCATCAGGCTAGATGCTCTGTGTGGTCAGTTCTAACTCAAAATCTACTTTCAGAAAATAATAATTTTAAGTAACTGAATTCAAAGAATTTTAAGAAAGACATATTTCATAATGACATTAAAATATAAAATCATTAGTAAGATAATTAATATTAGGCATTAGGCATTTCAGAGGTCATGGGTTGAGGTTGATGGACCTCAAACCTAGTGGTGACTTAGAGGGATGTCTATCCCAAACATAAAGACTTTTTCCAGTGAAATAGGCAGATGAGAACAATTTCTTCTAACAGCTGTGAAGATAGTTGAAATAGGCATTGTGCAACACTTAGAACTTAGTCAAGCATTGAAGATACTAAAGTCATTTATTGCATCCTGGGCCATCAATTATGATCTTGACTTTTGTCCTGACACTGGATTTAGGAAGAAATTGTGAGACTGTTGACTTAGTGCAACTCTGCCTCATATAAAGCAAGTCAAGACATCATCCATCATATCGTTAGTCCCCTTGCAAAATGAAGCTTAAGCGGCCTTGACCTCTCTGGTCTAGCCCATTTGCAAAGCATTTGACTGGGGATGGGGGAAAGGGGAGGGCAAAATAACTTACGGAGAGGGTCTACTAAAACAATGAAGGGATTTTCCATACAATGGAAACAAGGATCTTTTAAAGTACTGATGTTACAATTTGCACAGTGACATGATAGTACTCAAAATAGAAAATGTAAATAATCATAAAAAAGGACCATATTATTGATAACAACAGTTGCACAAATTTCAGAACTCTGATCCAATGGTGCAAAAATTAAATTTTTATTCTCATATCATAATCATTATCAAAAATGAGTACTAAAACATGACTACAATTCCTTTGAATATTGTCCCTAATGACATTCTTTTACAGAATTGTCTTTTGATCTTTAATTTACAATGTAAAAGAAACATTTGTGTTGATCTCTAAGCCTCAGGATCTACTTTCAGCTTTGATTTTAGAGGAGGAATTGATTAGTGTCTCTAGAACAACTGAATGTTCTTACTTGGACAGATCTTAAAGTTAATACAACTGATTCTTTTTAAAGATGAGAAAACTAAGGCTAAGAGAGGCACTGATTTGGCCAAAAATGGCAAAATAATTTATCCCCCAAAATGACAAAGCTGATAACAAAGAAGGAACAAATACCCATATCTTTTGACTCTTCATTCAGGACTTTTTAACTGTGAGTGCATTGAACTAAATAATTTCTAAAATCGTGAACAGTTTTAAAACCATGTGGTTATTTTTTAAAATGTCAAAGGAAAGGAAGGAACAAGATAAGCAGTAGCTGATGAACTGAGAGTTGTTTTTGTTTGTTTGTTTTCATAGAAAGACCTCAGTGTGTTTGATGAAAAAGAAAAGACTTGAGATAACATTATCTAACATTCATAAAGACTTTAAAGTTTCATAGATAATCTCCTTTGATCTTTCTAAAGCAAACAAACACTTGAAGTAGGTGTTATTATTATCTCCATTTTGCAAATTTGGAAAATGAAGTTGAGAGTAGTTAAATTATTTGCTCAGAGTCACACAGCTAAATGTCTGAGGCAGGATTTAACCTCAGATGTTCCTGACAGCAAGTCTAGCACTTGAATCATGGGTGGAGAAGGAGCTAGCTTTAGCAAGAAATAAGCCCACTTATTCTGAAATGGAAGAGAAGTGGCAAAGAATTGATTTGGATGCAGCTTTCCCATATGAAAGAGCAGAATTGAGGGAGCTTCATTTTACTGGCCTTAAAATGTTTACTAAATTCAGAGATGAAGTCATTTGCTATGGGATAGGGCCTAGTGGGAAGCTGGAAGCTTGAAAAGAGAGAAAAATATTTGAAACATTCTCTGTTTAAGATGTGATAGAGAATCAATAAGAATTGAATAAAAAAGATTGCTGATTAGCAATGAGGGCCTACCTGAGGTTAGACAGCATGAATTTATAATGAATGAAATCAGTACAATTTTGTGGTTTTCTCGATTGGCAATCAGTAGCATAGAAGTAAAAGCAAAGAAACACAATAGAAGGAGTGCCCTAAGATTGGGGACTGGCATAGAGTGAATGGTGAAAGGTCAAGGCAATGCAGGAATTTAGGGTTCAAGTGACAGCAATGTTAAAAGGGTTGAGCATGATATCCAAGCTAGGTAGAGAAACATATGGTAGTAGAGAGATAAGAAGAGATAGAGGGAAATTAAAAAGGAAAGTTAATGTTAAAGGTGAAGAATAGATTCAGAAATTGTCAAAGACAAGTTGAAGTTTAAGAAACTGGGATCAGAGGTTCTCATTTTCTATGCTAAAAAAGTAACTTCTTTCCGGGAGTAACTGTTCCAAAGAATTCATGTTCCTTGAGGGTAGAAAGTAATTTATTTTAGTCTTTGTATCCCTAGTCCATAATATTCCTAAAGCAGTTCCTTGTACAAGTAGATAAAAAACCATTTGTTGCATTGTTCAATTGAATGTTTTATTAATCTTCATATTCCCCAGTATTCAGCACAATACCTTAATAAATGTTTGCAGAGTTTAATTATTAATTTGGGTTGAACAATTCTAAATGATGATTACTAATGTCTGGGCCTTGGACATTTATATCCTCTTTCCTACTTGTCTGAACACTCCAAGTCCCCTTTGCTGGATCTTCATTCAAATCTCATCCAATAATTGTAGGTGTCCCTCTACTCTTGGTCCTGGGCACTCTTCTCTCTCCATCTACACTACATTTGGTATTTTCATAGGCTTCATTAGGTTCAATCATCTTCTTGCTGATATGATTGCCAGGTTTTTTGTGCAGTTTTTACCTGTCTCCTGACCTCTAGGCTCCTATATTCACTTTTTCTTGGATATTTTGAACGGGATTCCAGTAGACATTTTAAATTCTATATGTCAAAAACTGAATTTGTTTTATTTCTCACAAAATTCTTCCAACTTCTACACTTCTCTTACTTTTGAGAGTGATTTTGTTATTAATTTTTTAACTTATATTTTTTATTTGCCTATTTGGTTTGAACAATTTATTTCTGTCACCATCCATGTGCTAGAAAGTTTCATTAAATTCTTCTCTTTCAAACATTTCACATAACAGATGTCAGGTGTCAGTGAGTAAAATTCAATCTACCCAGGAAACTAAAGACCATTTGATAAAAAATCAACAAGCATTGCTGGTTAAGAACTAGATTCTGTGGGGCTCTCAAATCTCATCTCCAATCAATGTTAACATTACAATCTTATCCTACTTTACCTAGTCCCACTTCATCTTTAACGAGCAATTCCAGCACCAAATTATGTGTTTGGGGTCTTGGGGTTCAGATACCAAATTTTGGGGTTTGGTCACAGGAGGAATTTGTAATGGCAATTCTCTGGGGGGAAAAGTAGGTTTATTTAGGAGAAGTTACAGACAAAATGAAGACATACAATAGATACTAGGAATGGTAAATGTGAAACAGAATTGGGAGAGCATATAGTTAGCAAGGAAAAGGGTTTTCACAATTATTCACAAATAACCAGAAGAAAGGGAACACTCCATGAGGCTGGAATATTAGCTAATAGGCTAAATTCCTAGAGACATTTAGCACCCTAAAAGAGTTAGTTAGCTACAAGAAAGGAGAAAGATACCATGAGACATGGGAGAGGAGAAAGATAGTACATGGCAGAGTGCTGGGACAGATTGACCCAAAAGGAATTCAGCAAAGATGGTGTGGAACATGGACAGATTTATAAGGGAAATTTAACCTCGAGGGGTTGACATAATTTGGATTTCTGGCTAGACACAGCAAAGTGGGACTATAAGTGCCCTTCCCTGCTTGCCTCAGGGAGTAATTCCTTCAATACTCAGTCTTCTCTGCCAACCTCACCTAATTATTTAGGATCTCATCAATCTCATTTTAGTCTGCCTTATTATAATCCATCTCTTTTCCATCTTAACCCATTCCATGTCATCTACCATATCTCTTTATTAGCCCACCTAGTAATAGTAATAATAATAGTCATGATATTGATTATAGTAATAAAAATTATTATAATTAGAATTTATAGATATTTTTAACATAATTTAACTCATTTAACTCCACCCTCATTTCATCTTATCCAGGCCCTACCCTATCCCTTTTCAAACTGCTACTCTCTAGCTAATTCCATCCTAGTTATATTATCTTGATTCATGTCTAGATTTAGACAACCATTTCAAAACCTAATCACCGTGTGGATTGTGATAGAGTAGCACCTCATTTATTTGTTATCATTAGAAAGTAAACAGTTACACATAGGAATATGTTTTAGATAATTGGACTGCATCTTTAAGTAACCAAACTATTTTTGTTTTTAAATATTTTAAATAAAAATATTTCTACAATGTCTCACATACCTCCCTATCTTCTTAGGCAGAAAATGATGAATATAATTCAAAGTATTCTTGATAATTCAATATATTACAAACATCATTTATTTTACTATGTAGCTATATGGTTCTCTAGTTACTGAGATATAGAGAGATATTTGACCCTGCATTAAATAGCTACAGACAGCTATATTTTTTTATAGTCCTGTATTTCTTCCCTTGTCTGTCAGCTGTCATTTTCTGCTCCTATCACTTTATTCTGCTTTTTCTAATATGCTACTTTATTTCATACTCAAATGTCTAGATAAGACATTCCTCTCTCATTTTCAAGAATAAAATGCACAGCTTTAATAATTACTGTCCGCTACTCATTTACTTCTGGTTCCCAAAAAGTATTTCAGATAGCTGAGGTTTCTGGATATGGATATCCAGATATCCAATGGATAAGCAAGGCCTTATCATATTTATCCTAAGAGTTTGCATGGTAACCTTTTTTTTTTCCTATAGATCTCAAAATGCTTTTAAATGCAGTGTCTCATTTGTCCTTGTAGATTTTTTTTTTAATTAAGAAAGGTTGTCCTTTTTTTTCTAATGGATTAAAAATGCATTAAAACATTCATTAAGATACTTCAAATAAATTCGTTTCATTCTTTTCTCCTTCTATTACTAGTCAGCATATTTCCATTTCAATCATCTATTATTCTTTCTTGTAAACATTAGACTTTAAGATGACAATATAAAAGAATCATGAATATGAGTTTTCCAGATCTGCCTATTTACAAGACTCTTAACTTCCCAACAACAACATGCTCTCTCTTTCTCTACAAACATACACACACACACACACACACACACACACACACACACACACACAAAAATTCTTTCCACTTTTCATGAATATATTTCTTTTCTATATTTTCTTACTTTACTAGTCACTATAATGCTCTCCTTGGGACCTATACCATGAGATTTCTTATTAATGAGAAATTTTTGATCCTTCTGAGAAGAAAATCTAATACTGAATTCCATGTTACATCAGGTCATGTTAAAATTCCAATGCACTCAAAAATTCATATTTCTTTTTACAATATTTCTTTAAAAGGATGAACGCTCTCCTTCAGACTATCTCCCAAGTACTTTTTACCTACTTCCTCTCCTTACCATCATACTCTTTTTTGAAGTATTCTTCCCACTTCCCAAATCATTGACCTTGTCTATCTGAAACTGCCTTTTTAAAAGTTCCAATTCAAGTTATAGCCCCTCCATGAAGTCTTTGTGACCACCCAGTCTCCAGTGAGCATTCCTAATCTCAACAGTTGAAAAAGGTTTTTCTTTCTTTAAATCTTATATGCTCCTTTATTTCTCATTCTTATTCTATTCTTGCAATTATATAATTTTCATAAATAAATAAACCATTCATTAAATGTTGGCTATATACCAGAAGCTGCTAAGTACTAAGAACACAAAAGCATGCCCCCATAAAAGACAATCTCTACTTTCAAGGAGCTCATATTCTAATAAATTTGATGTAGAAACAAGAGATAATAGGAAGAGGAGATGCCAGGGAAAGAAAGGGCAAGAAGAAAAAGAAGTCTAGCGAGGGAGGAATAAAGCTAGAAGGGAAATATCCCCATTCTAAATGATAAACTCTATGAAGAACCATACTGTAATTATCCTTATATCTCCATTAGTTCCCAAAACACTCTTTTTCATGTAATAAGCTCTTAGTAGATGGTTGCTGAATGAATGAATGAACTCAAAAAATATTTGTTTCTATAATTTTTATTTGATGCTTAACCAGTGAAAGCAAGTGGGAATTTCTTGATCCACCTACCAGTGTCCCTCTGCCACTTTGAAATTATCTTGTGTTTATTTTGTACATATTTATATGTGTACATGCTGTACAATAGAATATAAGTTTCTTCAGGACAAGAATTATTTCATTTTTGTTTTTGTATCTATGTTTAATACATAGAATATGTTTAATAAATATTTTTGATTAACTATAAAGTAACATCTCAAAAATTCACTAGCACTATATGTATAACTGAGGGGTTCCCCCCTAAAAATTTTCACCTTATGATACTAAACACTTATTGCAATAATACTGTCCTCCTTCCAAACATTCTTGAAAGTCTTTTTTTTTTTATTTTATAACTTTTTATTGACAGAACCCATGCCAGGGTAATTTTTTACAACATTATCCCTTGTACTCACTTCCCTTCCGATTTTTCCCCTCCCTCCCCCTACCCCCTCCCCTAGATGGCAAGCAGTCCTATATATGTTAAATATGTTGCAGTATATCTTAGATACAATATATGTATGCAGAACCGAACAGTTCTCTTATTGCACAGGGAGAATTGGATTCAGAAGGTAAAAATAACCTAGGAAGAAAAACAAAAATGCAAATAGTTTACATTCATTTCCCAGTATTCTTTCTTTGGGTGTAGCTGCTTCTTCCCATCATTGATCAATTGAAACTGAGTTAGGTCTCTTTGTCAAAGAAATCCACTTCCATCAGAATACATCTTCATACAATATCGTTATTGAAGTGTATAATGATCTCCTGGTTCTGCTCATTTCACTCAGCATCAGTTCATGTAAGTCTCTCCAACCTCTCTGTATTCATCCTGCTGGTCATTCCTTACAGAACAATAATATTCCATAACATTCATATACCACAATTTACCCAGCCATTCCCCAATTGATGGGCATGCATTCAATTTCCAGTTTCTAGCCACTACAAACAGGGCTGCCACAAACATTTTGGCAAATACAGGTCCCTTTCCCTTCTTTAGTATCTCTTTGGGATATAAGCCCAGAAGTAACCCTGCTTGATCAAAGGGTATGCACAGTTTGATAACTTTTTGGGCATAATTCCAGATTGCTCTCCAGAATAGTTGGATTTATTCACAACTCCACCAACAATGCATCAGTATCCCAGTTTTCCCGCATCCCCTCCAATATTCATCATTATTTTTTCCTGTCATCTTAGCCAATCTGATAGGTGTGTAGTGGTATCTCAGAGCTGTCTTAATTTGCATTTGTCTGATCAACAGTGATTTGGAACACTTTCATATGAGTGGTAATAGTTTCAATTTCATCATCTGAAAATTGTTCATATCCTTTGACCATTTATCAATTGGAGAATGGCTTGATTTCTTATAAGTTAGAGTCAGTTCTCTATATATTTTGAAAATGAGGCCTTTATCAGAACCTTTAACTGTGAAAATGTTTTCCCAGTTTGTTGCTTCCCTTCTAATCTTGTTTGCATTAGTTTTGTTTGTACAAAGGCTTTTTAATTTGATGTAATCAAAATTTTCTATTTTGTGATCAGTAATGGTCTCTAGTTCATCTTTGGTCACAAATTTCTCCTCCGCAAGTCTGAGAGCTAAACTATCCTATGTTCCTCTAATTTATTTATAATCTCGTTCTTTATGCCTAAATCATGAACCCATTTTGACCTTATCTTGGTATACGGTGTTAAGTGTGGGTCCATGCCTAATTTCTGCCATACTAATTTCCAGTTATCCCAGCAGTTTTTATCAAATAATGAATTCTTATCCCAAAAGTTAGGATCTTTGGGTTTGTCAAACACTAGATTGCTATAGTTGACTATTCTGTCTTGTGAACCTAACCTATTCCACTGATCAACTAATCTATTTCTTAGCCAATATCAAATGGTTTTGGTGACTGCTGCTTTATAATATAGTTTTAGATCAGGTACAGCTAGGCCACCTTCATTTGATTTTTTTTTTCATTAATTCCCTTGAGATTCTGGAACTTTTTTTGTTCCATATGAATTTTGTTGTTATTTTTTCTAGATCATTAAAATATTTTCTTGGAAGTCTGGTTGGTATAGCTCTAAATAAATAGATTAGTTTAGGGAGTATTGTCATCTTTATTATATTCGCTCAACCTATCTAAGAGCACTTAATATTTTTCCAATTATTTAAGTCTGACTTTATTTGTGTGGAAAGTTTTTTGTAATTTTCCTGACTTTTCTTTGGTAGATAGATACCCAAATATTTTATGCTGTAAACAGTTATTTTGAATGGAATTTCTCTTTGTATCTCTTGCTGTTGGATTTTGTTGGTGATATATAAAAATGCTGAGGATTTATGGGGATTTATTTTGTATCCTGCTACTTTGCTAAAGTTATGAATTATTTCTAATAGTTTTTTAGTAGAATCTCTGGGGTTCTCTAAGTATACCATCATATCATCTGCAAAGAGTGATAGTTTGGTTTCCTTATTGCCTACTCTAATTCCTTTAATCTCTTTCTCAACTCTTATAGCAGAGGCTGGTGTTTCTAATACAATATTGAATAATAATGGTGATAGTGGGCAACCTTGCTTCACTCCAGATCTTACTGGGAAAGGTTCCAGTTTTTTCCCCATTGCATATGATGCTTACTGACGGTTTTAAATATATGTACCTGATTATTCTAAGGAAAAGTCCATTTATTCCTATACTCTCAAGTGTTTTTATGAGGAATGGATGTTGGATTTTATCAAATGCTTTTTCTGCATCTATTGAGATGATCATATGGTTTTTGTTTGGTTGGTTATTGATATAGTCGATTATACTAATAATTTTCCTAATATTGAACCAGCCCTGCATTCCTGGTATAAATCCTACTTGGTCACAGTGTACTATCCTGGGGATGATTTTCTGTAATCTTTTTTGCTAATATTTTATTTAAGATTTTAGCATCAATATTCATTAGGGAGACTGGTCTATAATTTTCTTTCTCTGTTTTCAGCCTACCTGGTTTAGGTATCAGTACCATGTCTGTGTCATAAAAGGAGTTTGGTATGACTCCTTCAATCCCTATTTTTTCAAATAGTTTATATAGCATTGGAGTTAATTGTTCTTTAAATGTTTGATAGAATACACATGTAAATCCATCTGGTCCTGGGGTTTTTTTCTTAGGGAGTTGGTTAATAGCTTGTTCTATTTCTTTTTCTGAGATGGAACTGTTTAGGATATTTACTTCTTCTTCTATTAGTTTGGGCAAGCTATATTTTTGAAGGTATTCTTCCATTTCATTTAAGTTGTCAAATTTATTGGCATAAAGTTGGGCAAAGTAACTCCTAGTTATTGTTCTAATTTTCTCTTCGTTAATGATGAGTTCTCCCTTTTCATTTTTAAGACTAACAATTTGATTTTCTTATTTCCTTTTTTAAATCAGATTTACTAAGGGTTTGTCTATTTTGTTTTTTTTTTTCAAAGAACCAACTCTTAGTTTTATTAATTAATTCAATAGTTTTTTACTTTCAATTTTGTTGATCTCTCCTTTTATTTTTAGAATTTCAAGTTTAGTGTTTGGGGGTTTTTAATTTGTTCCTTTTCTAGCATTTTTAGTTGCAAGCCCAATTCATTGACCTTCTCTTTCTCTATTTTATGCAAGTAGGCCTCTAGAGATATGAAATTTCCCCTTATTACCGCTTTGGCTGCATCCCATACATTTTGGTATGATGTCTCATTATTATCGTTTTCTTGGGTGAAGTTATCATGTCTATGATTTGCTGTTTCACCCAATCATTCTTTAGAATGAGATTATTTAGTTTCCAATTAATTTTTGGTCTACTTTCCCCTGGCTTTTTGTTGAATGTAATTTTCATTGCATCATGGTCTGAAAAGGATGCGTTTACTATTTCTGCCTTACTGCATTTGAGTTTGATGTTTTTATGTCCTAATATATGGTCAATTTTTGTATAGGTTCCATGAACTGCTGAAAAGAAAGTGTACTCCTTTCTGTCTCCATTTTGTTTTCTCCAGAGATCTATCATATCTAATTTTTCTAGTATTCTATTTACCTCTTTGACTTCTTTCTTATTTATTTTGTGGTTTGATTTATCTAATTCTGAGATGCAAGGTTGAGATCTCCCACTATTATAGTTTTGCTATCTATTGCTTCTTGCAAGTCTCTTAATTTCTCTTTTAAGAATTTAGATGCTACACCACTTGATGCAAATATATTTAATATTGATATTGCTTCATTATCTATGCTACCCTTTAGCAAGATATAGTGCCCTTCCTTATCTCTTTTAATTAGATCAATTTTTGCTTTAGCTTGATCTGAGATCAGGATGGCTACCCCTGCTTTTTTGACTTCACCTGAAGCATAGTAGATTTTGCTCCAACCTTTTACCTTTACTCTACATGTATCTCCCTGCTTCAGGTGTGTTTCCTGTAAACAACATATTGTAGGATTCTGGCTTTTAATCCATTCTGCTAACTGCTTCCCCTTTGTGGGGGAGTTTACCCCGTTCACATTTATGGTTAAAATGACCAATTCTGTATTACTTGCCATCTTGTTAACCCCTGTTTATGCTTTTCTCCCTTCTTTCCCCCTTATACTCCTTCCCAGTATTAAACTTGTGAACACCACTTGCTTCTCATAGCCCTCCCTTTTTAGTATCCCTCCCCCCGCCTTAGAGTTCCTCCCCCTATCTTACCCCTTTCCCTCATAATTTCCATATTCCCTTCCGCTTAGTTTATTCCTTCCTTTTTCACTTTTCCCTTCTCACTTTTCAATGAGGTGGGAGAAGTTTCACCATAAATTGAATATGTCTAAAATTTTTCTCTTAAAGCCAATTCTGAAGGCAGTAAGATACTCACTATATTCATCTCCCTCCATTCTTTCTCTCAAATATAATAGGTTTCCTTTGCCTCTTCATGAGATGTAGTACCCCCACTTTACCCTGTTTCTGGTACAATGTCCTTTCTACCTCTAGTTTCTAGAACAAGGTATACATGTATTCTTTATACATTTTTATAGCAGAAATATAGTTCCCAAGATTTTTTTTTTTAACCTCTTTAGGTTTCTCTTGAGTTCTATATTTGTAGATCAAACTTTTTGTTAAGTTCAGGTTTTTTCATCAAAAATAGGTGAAGTTCGCTTACTTCGTTGAATGTCTATCTTCTTCCCTGGAAAAAGATGCTCATTCTAGCTGGGTAAGTTGTTTTTGGTTGCATACCGAGTTCCTTAGCCTTTCGGAATATCATATTCCAGGCCCTTCGATCCTTTAATGCGGATGCTGCTAGATCCTGGGTGATCCTTATTGTGGCTCCTCGATACTTTAGTTGGGTTTTTCTAGACGCTTGCAGTATTTTTTCCTTTGTCTGAGGGTTCTGGCATTTGGCCACTATATTTCTTGGTGTTTTGATTTTAGGATCCCTTTCAGTAGGTGATCAATGAATTCTTTCAATGTCCATTTTATCCTCTGTTTCTATGACTTCTGGGCAGTTCTCTTTGATAATTTCCTGGAAAATAGTGTCCAGGCTCTTTTTTTTATCATACTTTTCTGGGAGTCCAATAATTCTCAGATTGTCTCTCCTGGATCTGTTTTCCAGGTCTGTTGTTTTCCCCAGAAGGTATTTCACATTCTTTTCCATTGTTTGATTTTTTTGGTTTTGCTTGACTGATTCTTCTTGTCTCCTCGAGTCATTCAATTCCACTTGTTTGATTCTGATTTTCAATGAAGTATTTTCTTCATTCACTTTTTTAAATATCTTTTTCTAATTTGTCCAATTGAGTTCTTTTGTTCTATGGAATTTTTTTCCATTTCACCAATTTTGTTTTTTAGAGAGCTGTTTTCTGTTTCCAGTTCACTAATCCTATTTTTCAAGGATTTTATTTCTTTATCCACTCTGTCTTTAAATGAGTGGGATGACTTCTCCAGACTCTCTTGCCAAGCCTCCCTCTCCTTTTCCCATTTTTCTTCTAGCTCCCTTGTGAGAGCCTTTTTAACTTCTTCTATGAGATTCATCTGTGCTGAAGAACATAGATGATCTCCTCCTTTGGGGATTCACCTGGAGACAGTCTGTTTTTAGTCTCCTCAGGGTTTAGAGTCTGCTCTCTATCCGTATAGAAGCTGTCAAGGGTTAAAGTCTTTGTCAATTTTTTGCTCATTTTGTCAGAGAAGAATTAAAGACAAACTAGCAAGAAAAAAAGAAAAAAAAACCCAATGGAGTCTGCTTTTTTGGGGGGAGGGGCTACTTTTCCTCTACAGACTCGGGGACAGCAGTGAGGTACTAGCAGGACTGTGCTGTGCCTGTGCTCTGAGACTCCGAGAGCGTGCTGAAACACTCTGGGGGAGGGGTGGCCAGGTCCCGAGAGACTCCAGCTGTTTGGGGTTGTATTCTTTACCCCCGGTGTTTTTAGCTTCTTTGCTGGGCTACTGACTTGCTGCCGGAGCAAAGTATCCAATCCTGTAGCAAAGCTCCCCCCACAGAGACAGCTAAGATCACACCCCACCCAGCTTCGGTCTGCTCGGCTGCGAGCTGCTCCTGTGCTCTCGCTCCTCAGCCTGTGCCCGATCTAAAACCGTCCCTGCCCTCAAGCAAAAACAGACCTTTCCTGGCAAATTTCAAGGATGTCTTCTCTTTGTAACTATTTGTGGGTTTTTTTTTTCAGTCAAGCATTAATTCAGAGGCTTGTCATGAAATATATTCTGAGAGAAAACGCGAAGCTTACACAGCTATGTGCCTCTTCTCCGCCATTTTGGCCGGAAGTCCCGAAAGTCTTCTTTAAGAACTACTTCCATCTTTTCTAGCATATTCTTTTGAATGTGAATCCTTCATAATGATAAATTGTTGTTCTTTAAGTGTGGGTTTGAGTTCTGAAAATATTCATTCCTCTCTCCTTGAGAGTGACAGTAGTAATCAGGAGGGGATAGAGTTTCTAACACTGCAGATCCCAAATCTCTGTATGTTTTGCTCAGAATTAGAATTCAATTAATAGAACATGCAGAGATTTGGGGAGGCGGGGGGGGGAGTCTTTGCTACAATAAAAATAATAGTAATAAAACACTCTTTCAAAAGTCAGGAGTGCACTCTTCCTTTGAACACACAAAGAACCTGGGAAGAATAGCCTCAAACTTATAGGACAATTGAAATGAGATATGTGTAAAGAACATGGCAAATATACTTCCTAACTATTGGTCCTACAATTTCTTTTTACCTTGTGTAAAGTCTTTATAAAGTTCTCCTTGTGTAATGACCGCGTATTTAAAGTCAGCCGGAGTCAGGAATTCAGGTTAAGGGGAAAATCTTCAATATTTATTGAAGCGAAGAGGTGAATAAAGATTGCTATAGCAAATATAGGTAAGAAAGATTGCGATAGCAAATATAGGCAGTTGCAACAGGAAGCCAGCTAAGAGAGAGCGACGCGAGCCGAGGCAACCATGGAGGCAACTGTGTCGGCAACTGTGGCAATGGCCGTCCCAAAGGTCTCTCCTCCCCTTCCTTCTCCACTCCCCTGCCTCCACCCACCAAAATCGTCATTTCCTATACAACACATCAGGACTTGCACAAAGAGTGGGTGGGGGCCATTCTCTCTCCAAGCTTATCTATTAATAGAGTATGGTCCAATTACTATTTAGCCTCATGTGCTTGGGACCTCAGTGCATCAACTCAAGCCTCAGCCCATTACATCTCCCGCTTTCTTTTGTTTTAGAACACAGGTGATCATGCCATCCCTGACTCTTCAGGGAGGTCAGAGCCCCCAAGGGGAGGTGATCACACCCTCCCTGATTTCTCAGGAAAGGAGGTGAAAGCACCGAAAAGGAAGTGATCACGACCCCCCTGACTTCTCAGGAAGGGAGGTGAAAGCACTAAAAAGGAGATAATCACGCCCTCCCTGACATCTCAGGAAGGGAGATGAAAAGCACCAAAGGGAAGTGGGGGTTGCTAGCAGGTTTCTGGGCTCAAGGGTCTTATTATGCACAAACCCATCAGCATGGGAACACATAGCACATAGCAACAACGCAGAGACTATTAGTGATGACTCTCCCCACAGTCAGTGCAGGCTTGATGTGTTATAACAAACATGAATTATGCACCCAAGTAACGGTATAACAAACAATATAAATCAACAGTATGATGTAAAAGATTGCCAGAAGTCCTAGAAGGAGAGTATGTAAACAGCAGTCACACATACACCTCTTCAGCAGCCAAGAGATAGTCCAAAACCAGTCTATTGTCCATTGCTTCACATATCAGGGAATCCAATGATCCCCCCAAGTTTTTGAAGTCCAGCAAAAGTCTTTTTATGTCTTAGGGAATCCAATGATTCCAGCAGATTTTGAAGTCCTGTAACAGTCTTATCATTTCTCAGAAAATCCAATGATTCCTGAGGGCTTTAAAGTCCTACAACAATCTTATGTCTCAGAGAATCCAATGATTTCTGAGGGTTTTGAAGTCCAATGATTTTCTATGTCCATGAGTCAAACGCCATAACTGCCACACTCTTTCAATGGTGAGCACAATCAGCAACAGAACCACCCGATGTTTCTTGGGTCTTCTCCTTCGTTTCAAGGGTCTGCTCCGTCTCTCTGCGATGGACAAGGCGAATACGGCTCGTTGGCACCCATCTGATTCCTTCTCCACCTGTAGAGATACAAGCAAACCCTCTCCCCCAAGCAGTTAGCCTATCTGGTCCCTTCCATTCACCACTTTCTGGGTCTCTCCACATCACCTGGCGATTATCTAAAGATAGTGGAGCTGCTCGCACTGGACATTGCCCTTCCGGTGGGTTATAAAACCTGTCTGCCGGAGCCAGTGCATCTTTGTCAAAAATCAAGAAGTTAATAGTATAAAGTGCTAGATTTAGAAGCTCTCTAGGGTTACCTGTGGCTCCCCCTTTCTTTTGTTTTTGGAGCAGCGTCTTAATATCTCTGTTTCTCCTCTCTACTATTGCCTGTCCTTGAGGATTAAAGGGTATGCCAGTGGTGTGTAAAATCTTATACTGTGCACAAAAGTGTGCAAAATGTTTGGAGGTGTATGCAGGACCATTGTCTGTTTTTATTGCTTGTGGCACACCCATAATGGCAAATGCTTGCATGAGGAATTCAGTGACCACTCGGGCTGTCTCTTTTGCTGCTGGTATGGCAAAAGTGAATCCTGAAAAGGTGTCTACCACAACATGGATAAAAGACAGACGACCAAAAGATTTATAATGGGTCACATCCATTTGCCAGATTTCATTGGGTCTCAAACCACGAGGGTTCTTCCCTGGAGGCAGTGTAGGAGCATGGAAAGGAAGGCAAGCCGTACAGCTTTTTACTATGCTCCTAGCTTCCTCTTTTGTAATCCCAAATTGTAAACGCAAAGCTCGAGCAGCCTGATGGTACTTAGAATGGGATTCCTGGGCCTCCTGAAATAAAGGTGTACTGGCTAACATAGTTAAAAGGCTATCTGCCTTTGAATTCCCATCAAAAATAGGGCCTGGGAGTCCACTATGTGAGTGGACATGCAAGATATAAATCTTACCTGGATGTTTTCTCACTTGCTCCTGAAGTTCCTTAAAGAGCTGATATATATTAGAAGCTGCAAATTTTATTTGGGCTGTGGCAATTCTTTGTACCACACCTACTGAATAGGCTGAATCAGATATTATATTTATGTCTCCTGGGTAATAAGTGAGAGCTAACATGATTGCATACAATTCGTTCTGCTGAGTGGACTGAAAAGGAGTTCTGACTACTCTCTTTATGGTTAAATCATGAGAGTATACAGCACAAATATTGTGTTTGGATGCATCTGTAAAGATAGTTGGTCCTTTAAGAGGAACTTTAGAAACTTTTTCTTCAAGAATCCATCGCCAATTATGTAAAAGTCTGGTTATCTTTAATGGAGACCCATGTATAAAATTAGGAGCCATGGCTAATAAAATTTGCCACTCTGGGATGGTCTCACAACACACATTAATTTGTGTATTGGTGTAAAAGGTGTATATCTTATCAGGTCTTGCCCCAGATAATTGTACTGCTCGCTTAATGGCCTTTAACAAAATTCTAGCCACAAGCACTGGGTAAGGAGTAAGGCTTTGTTCTGGTTGTGCCGGGAGGTTCACCCACTCTATCACACTGTCTCCTTGATGAAGGACTGCTGTGGGTGCCTCTTGTGTGGCAAAAACTGTTATTTCCAAGGGTTTTTGAGTGACTCTCTCAACCACATTGGATAAAGCCAGTTCAACTTCTCTCAAAGCCTCTTGAGCTTCTTTTGTAAGCTGGCGTGGTGAATTTAAAGCACTGTCTCCCCTTAAAATATCATATAATGGTTGTAACTGATAGGTAGTCAAGCCTAACACTGGTCGCATCCATTGGATATCTCCTATCAATTTCTGAAAATCATTTAAGGTGTTTAGCTTCTCTGTTCTTAAGGACAGTTTTTGTACTGTAAGCACCTTAGGGTATACTTCATATCCTAAATATTGAAAAGGAGCATGTCTTTGAATTTTCTCTTCAGCTATATATAATTTGTAGTATCTTAGTGTTTCTATGGTCTTTTGTAGACATGCTTCTAACATTTGTTCCTCAGGTGCACATCCCAATATATCATCCATATAATGTAATAGTATAACTTTTGGAAATTCTTTTCTTATTGGAGCAAGAGCAGCAGCAACATACATTTGACACATAGTGGGGCTGTTTTTCATTCCCTGTGGCAAAAACTGTCCATTCATATCTTTTATAAGGCTCAGCTAAGTTAACGCTGGGCACTGAAAAGGCAAATCTTTTCATATCCTCCTTATCCAGAGGGATAGAATAGAAACAATCCTTAATATCGATGACCCAAAGAGGCCACTCTCTAGGCAATTGAGTAGGAGATGGAAGTCCAGGCTGAAGAGTTCCCATAGTTTCCATCTGTTCATTTACTTTTCTTAAATCAGTGAGCATCCTCCATTTTCCTGATTTCTTTTTTACAACGAACACTGGGGAATTCCAAGGACTTAGAGAAGGTTGTAAATGTCCTTGTTCAAGCTGTTCCTGTACTATATCTAATAAGGCCTGAATTTTATCGCTACCCAAGGGCCACTGTTCTATCCACACTGGTGTATCAGTTTTCCATTGGATAGGAACAGGTGAAAGTGTTGGCAGGCCTTCAACAGCAGCCCTGCTTAAAAAACCGAAGTACTCATTTTTAACCCTAATTGTTGTAAAACATCTCTTCCCCACAGATTGATGGGGAGTTTTTCAACTATAAAAGGAGTAAAAACTCCTGTTTTGCCTTCAAAAGTCCATCTCATAGGGGCAGCACTAACTTCAGCTGCTATTGATCCTCCTACTCCAGACATATAGGTGTCTGCTTTAATCTTTGGCCAGTGACTGGGCCAATTGGCACCTCTAATAACTGTACGATCTGCACCTGTGTCTACCAATCCTTCCAATGGTAGGCCATTTATATAGATCGTGAGCATAGGTCGGTCAGCCGTTACAGCTGCTGTCCAGTAAATTCCTGGATTTTGTGGTCTGGAGTCAGAACCTGGGTGACTATCACCAGGTTGCTTATTAGGATTCTGTATGAGTAAACCTGATGCTACTACTTCTCCTGGGTGATAAGTCACACATTGTCTACCTGTATTAGTGACTGGGATATTATCTACACATTCCCCAGTTTCCCACATCAGTGTGTGGATGGACACTGTTTTGTACGTACAAAAAGGAGGTGAAATGGTCAAGCCTACTGTGCCTGGAGGTAAGGGATCCATAGGCTGGAGAGGAACAGATTTCACCTCTCCAGGGGGTATCTCAGTTGTCCCAGCTGCATACAGCTCTATTCTCCCCAATTGTAATTCCCTTCTGCCATCAGGTTGCTTCCTGGCTGGTTGACTGTGTAATCCCCTTCTCCCATCATATGGCTTTCTGGCTGATTGGTCATGTCTGGATACTGGACTTCTAGGCCCTCCCTGGGTGCACCATTGGCTGCCATCATGCCCCAAGTGTTTTTTGCCTTGGGCCCTGGGGCTGGGCCCCTCATCCCGTTTCCCTGAATCTGTCTGCATTCTGAGGCCCAATGGAAGCCTCTGTTGCATTTTGGACATGGGGTTTGGGGTCTTGTTCTCCCACCTTGTTTTCCCATTCTATCTCTATACCAACATTGAGCTTTCAGATGCCCTACTTTTCCACACTGAAAGCATCTACGAGTCTCTCTGGAAGTCCCTTGCCAAGAGGGATTCTGTCTTCCCATGTTTGGATTTTGGGAAGTCTGCACCATAGCCTGGGTATAAAAGGCACCTGTGTCCACTGTGGCACAGCGTCTTATGATCTCCTCTAAAGGAGCATCCCTGCGCAGTCCTAGTATAATTCTTCTGCAAACCTCATTAGCATTTTCCTTAGCAAGTTGCCTTATCAAAACGTCTGTTATTGGATTTTCTCCATTTGTTCTTGTGATAGCTGTCTGCAAGCGTCCCACAAAGTCAGCAAAGGGTTCATTTGGCCCTTGTGTTATTTTTGTGAAGGCCCCCCTCTTGTCGTCTTTATTGTGGAGGGAAGCCCACGCTTTGATAGCATTAACAGCAATTTGCTCATATGCTGCTACAGAATAATTAATTTGTGCTGCGACATTTGCATAAGGACCTGTACCTGTAAGTAGGTCATAGGTGATTGCAGCATGAACTCCACTTTGACTATTTTGTTGGGCTTGTATCCTACAGAGCTCACTATATTCAGAAAGCCACAAGTAGTTTTGTCCAGGTTCTAGGCATATCTTTGCTATAGATTTCCAGTCATCAGGGGTCAAGATTTCAAAAGACAAATTTTGTAATAGCATCTTAACATAAGCTGATGTAGCCCCATAAAGAGTGCAAGCTTTTTTCAGGTCTTTGAGGATATCTATATCAAAAGGAGAGTATCTTCTACTTTCTTGACCTGAAGAATCAAACTGTTGAATAACTGGAAAAATGTGGTGTTGGATTTCCAATACATTTCTCCCTTCTTCTTTGGCCTTAATTAGTCCCTTTTGCAATCTACTCAAAGGAGCAGCTGGACGCTGTGGGGGAGGTGCTGGATGCTGGGGGGGAGGTGCTGGATGCTGGGGGGGAGGTGCTGGTGCTGTCACTGCCGCCCCCACTACCCCTCCTCCTCCATCCCGGAGGGTGGAGTTGATGGAGGAGAGTCAATTACCTGCTCCTCAGGTGGGGCTAAAGCTGCCTCAGATTCACCCCGCCCTTGAGCCTCACTTAAGTCTTCATGCCCTGTGGGGATATGGCCATTAATCTGTTCTTTGTCTTCCTCCTTTACCTCAGGCTTCCGCATTTGGCCATTCTTAGAGTTTTTTCCTTTTCTCCTAAAACTAGTACGGTATTTTAAGGCCATCTGTATCGTATTATATAAATAGAATGCCTCGAAGGGAACTGACTGAGGGTTGTCAATGTTATAATCAGAGATCTGTTGACCAACCAATGCCCAGTTACCCAGAGAGATTTGCTCTTCCTCTAAGAACCCAGGGGAGGTAAGTTTTAATGTACTCAAAAGTTTAGCTGCGTGTTCCCAAGATACAACTAGCCCTTCCTCTTCTATCAGGTCACGCAGGCTTTTTATAACACCACTCCTGGGTGGGGCAGGGGTTGGGGGGTTTGGGGTGGGGGATGGAGAATCTTTACCTAGGATCTGTCCCATTTCAGCCAAAAAGTTACTGCTTTCGTCTTTAAGAAAATAAGTTCCCTGTTTGTCTTATACTCACCTAAGTTCCTGGTCACTGGAGACTTCTTCAGTGAAAGTAGGGTCCTTGGTTCCCACGCTTGGGCGCCAAATGTAATGACCGCGTATTTAAAGTCAGCCGGAGTCAGGAATTCAGGTTAAGGGGAAAATCTTCAATATTTATTGAAGCGAAGAGGTGAATAAAGATTGCTATAGCAAATATAGGCAAGAAAGATTGCGATAGCAAATATAGGCAGTTGCGACAGGAAGCCAGCTAAGAGAGAGCGACGCGAGCCGAGGCAACCATGGAGGCAACTGTGTCGGCAACTGTGGCAATGGCCGTCCCAAAGGTCTCTCCTCCCCTTCCTTCTCCACTCCCCTGCCTCCACCCACCAAAATCGTCATTTCCTATACAACACATCAGGACTTGCACAAAGAGTGGGTGGGGGCCATTCTCTCTCCAAGCTTATCTATTAATAGAGTATGGTCCAATTACTATTTAGCCTCATGTGCTTGGGACCTCAGTGCATCAACTCAAGCCTCAGCCCATTACATCCTTGAGAACAGATTTTTGCTGCAGTCTGAATATCAATGCCTTTCTAAAATTTCTAACCAATCCTTCTCTCTTTTACAACCTTGTATGCCTGATTTCTTAAGTTACCACCATCTAAAGGAAACTATCTTTCCACATTGATTTACATGGTTTCTTCTCTATTTAGCCACAGCTAATAATTCTGGTTGAACTTAGTACTGAATGTAATTGCTAATGGGAAATCTGATGGCTCTTTTGACCTTGCAAAGCTTACAAGTTTATATACTGGTCCATTCTAGCTCCAAATACTTCATTTACCTAAGTTATCAAAAGTATAAATACAAAAAAAAAAATGGAGACTCCATATGCATATAGACACATAGCAACAAGGTGGAAGAATACAGTTTTCTGTCACTCCTTAAATTAGCCATTTATAGCAGTTCTGTCTTACCCATTAATAGAGAAGAAAAGAAGAAAAGGACCAATCCTTTTGCAAAATGCAAGAAAAGATGGAATATGTTTCATATTTGTACACTCAGCTCTGACTCAGCAACCCAATAGTCATCAGACTTTTTTAACTCCTTTATCAAGAATACTCTTCATTACCACAAAATACTAGCTCCTTAATCACGTGTGTATGACTGGAAGTAGGTTCAGCAAGCCTTCATATGTGGTTGGATTAAAAGGGAAGAAAGAATATCTATGAATGCTTCAAGAACTCAAACAAGAAAGGCAATATATGTCATTCCTTCATGGATTGAACCCCACTATTGAATTTCATATTACAAAAATAACACTGGTTTTTAGATGTTGATGATAAAGCTTTTCTTTTATTTAAAGCTTTGTGACATTTTTAAAAAAACACTGAATGTATATTCGTTATAAGAAATTCACAGTGAGGAAACGCCCTCTACTGATGCAGGATGACGTCTGTTCTACAACGTTGAATCTTAATAAACTGTCTGAAATGAGGGAAAGATTAAGAAATTTTCCTTAGTCACATACACCATATGTGTCAGGGACAAGACTTGAATTCAGGTCATTATGTATTATAGACAAGGATAGCTCTTTTATTGTCAGTCTAATTATTTATTATATTTTAATATGCAAATGTTTGGTCTCTTTCCTAATTTCTTGAGGTCAAGAATGAGGTTGTAATTCCCTTAAAGTTTAGCTTTTAATTTAGTAGGAATAAAGCAAAAATAATTTGATTTTTTTAGTCTATCTTATTTCTAAAGTATGTCCCATTGGTTTTATTTTGTTTTGGTTTGGTTTTTTTATGTACAAAATAGAATAGGTGATTTCCAAACAGCTTTAATCAGTGTGATCTTGTCATTTTTGCATAAACAAAATTAATGCAGACAAAATTAGAATGGGAAAACATTTTTTTTAATATTCAAGGGTTCTGATAAAGGCCTCATTTCTAAAATATATAGAGAATTATTTAAAAGAATTCAAGTCATTCTCCAATTGATAAATGGTCAATGGATATGAACAGATAATTTTCAGATGAAGAAATTGAAACCATTTCTAGTCATATGTAAAGGCACTCTAAATCACTATTAATCAGAAAAATACAAATTAAAACAACTCTGAGGTACTACTACATACCTCTCAGATTGGCTAAAATGACAGGAAAAGATAATGATGAATAAATGTTGGAGGGGATGTGGGAAAAGTGAGATATGGATACATTGTTGGTGGAGTTGTGAACTGATCCAATCATTCTGGAGAGCAATTTGGAACTAGGCTCAAAAAGTTATCAAACTATGCATACCCTTTGACCCAGAAGTGTTTTGATTGGGCTTATATCCCAAAGAGATCTTAAAGGAGGGAAAGGGATCCACATGTGCAAAAATGTTTGTGGCAGCCGTTTTTGTAGCGTCCAGAAATTGGAAACTGAGAAGATACCCATCAGTTGGAGAATGTCTGAATAAATTATGTATATGAATGTTATGGAATATTATTGTTCTGTAAGAAATGACCAGCAGGATGATTTCAGAGAGGCTTGGAGAGACTTGCATGAACTGATGCTAAGTGAAATGAGCAGGATCAGGAGATCATTGATTATAAGTATAAGATTATATGACAATCAATTCTGATGGACATGACTCTTTTCAATATTAAGATGATTCAGGCCAGTTCTAATGATCTTGTGATGAAGGGAGTCATCTACACGCAGAGAGAGAACTGTGGGAACTGAATGTGGATTACAACATAGTATTTTCACTTCTTTTGTTGTGGTCTGCCTGCATTTTGTTTTCTTTCTCATTTTTTTTTCCTTTTTGATCTGATTTTTTTGTGTGCAGCAAGATGATTTTATAAATATGTATACCTATATTGGATTTCATATTTTTGCCATGTCTAACATGGATTGGATTACTATCCATCTATGAGAGGGAGTGAGGAAAGGGCAGGGGGAATTGAAACACAAGGTTTTTCAAGGGTCAATGATGAAAAATTGTTTTTGTATATGTCTTGAAAATGAAAATCTTCAATAAAAATGACAAAAAGTTGCATTTATATCCCATAACTACTGGATTTTCAGTCAAAAGACATAATCTCCTCTATCTCCATAAAATTTTATAAATTCATTTTTCTGTTCTTTTTTAACAATATTTAGAAAAATCATCTAGTTTAATCCCTAAATTTTACACATGTAAAAACTGAGATAAGCTGTACCCTGTTCAAAATATATAGAAATAGATATATAGATATTATAGATTAAAATGGGAAGAATTGAGATTTAAACCTTGGGCCTCTGGCTCCAAATAGAACACTACTTGTGCTTTAGTAGGAGTTACTGACTTAATGAGAAGTCACAAAAATACACATAAAGCTTGATCAATTTTCTAACATGAGTCAGTAAAAAAAGGATTTTATTGATAAGCAATGTTTCTGAACAATACACATTGAGTAGACACGATACACTTTTGTTTCACTTATTTCTCTATATCTTTCCAAATATACTGCCTACTTATCAGCCCTAATTATAAATGTTATTTGTATTTAGGTAGATCTATAATTTCAACAATCCTGAGACTCTATCCACCAATAGAGATTATAATACCTCTACTCATGTTACATGACATTTTGGTCACAGGTTTTCTGGTTTCTACTTTTGTTTTGGTTTTTTGTTTGTATCTTGAAAATACCAGTACAACACTTGGGACATACATTTATTTTTTCTCCATTTCACTAGATAACTGAATCATTTCCTTTTTTTAGTCTTTTATGTTCTCAATGAAGCCTTTTATGTCACATTATATGTGAATAATCATTTATAATAAAATGTATTATATTTACATTTAGTGCTGACAGAGCTTTGGCATTTTTTACAATTTTTATTCAACTTAGGAATATTTCACAACTTCTGACAGTCAATCAACAAATATGTTTGTGTGTATGTGTGTATATATACATACATATATATATATATATATACATATATATATATATATATATTAAAAAGATATATGTATGGAGAGAGAGAAAGGAGGAAGAGAATAAAACCTAATGTGTGCCAGACATGATATTAGCTATGCAGAATAAAATTATTATATATGAAATAAACCCTTTTTTGCTCAAATTTTAATGAAGATGACAATGAAATAGGTGATACAATAAATATAGAGTTAGTCCAGTCAAATAAATCACATTTTCCACTGATTTACATCTCAGTATATAGAACATTACAGGTTATACATTGTAGGCACTTAATGAATGTTTAACAGATGAATTACATCATTTTTTTCTACTATTATTACTAGAGGGTCCAAAAGTTAGAGTATTAACATATTCCTTACTCTTCATTACAAAATTTAACAATCTCTGTATTTATTAATACCAGCCTCACTCCCCAGGAAGAAAAATATAGCTAAATAATATCAAATTTCAAGTAAACTGTGAAGCAGTCAATAATTTAGCCAGATGCATTACCTATATACATGACAAATATCTGGGATAATTTGAAGTATATGGATATTTTTGTTCTAATGAAATATCTAAATGTTTGACTAAGATGCCAAATATCTTTTCAATGAAATGCTTGCTACCATAAAGATACAACCAATATTGTACATTGTACAGTTAGCAGAATCATCCCTGTCATTCTTATCGTCATTACAAAAAAAGCTAAATCCACATAATTTCCTTTTCATCACTTTTTTCCTCACAGACCCATTACCTCATATAGTAATTAAAATATTATTCAGGTGAAAATGCCTCATTTTCAAATGTAAAGAAAAAGATATAAGTTCATTCATTCACTCATGTACTTATTCTATTTCTTATCCTCAGGAAACTTGCATTCTATTTAAGAGACTGGATTGGCACATCTATAGAACAATGATTTAAATGCTGCTTTGGAAGAGTATAATCTAAGTGACAATGAGTAATGCAGATCAGATCATGAGTGTCATAGCAGTGGAAAGGAGGAAGACATCTTTGTAGAAGCTGGACTAAATCAATTAAGTATAGGTTTAAAAAAAGGATAGGTTGAATTTGTGGAGAAATTTTATATAAGGTAATCTGTATGATCAAAGGATAGGAATTTACAAGGAATATCAAGAAATCAATAAACATTTATCAATTGGACAGCGCAGATTTGGGATAGATTAACCTGAGTGATATTCTTCTCCTGGCTCTAATTCTGATTCTCTATCTCTTACCACCACTTTTCAAATGTTCATACATTTCATTGAGAAATTCAAATTTCTCATAATAATAGTTCCCTCTTTTCCTGTGGCTTTCTCTCTAAATGATCCATCCGGTGGTCTTCTTTTTTCCCACTGGTGAATTCCTATAAGAATTTCCATTTTGAGAAAGAGCCCTTCATTTTATTCCCAGCTTCACTTGTGACTCTCCAGTCTTTACCACCATGTCTCCATGCCAGTACCTTCTCTCTCCTCTTATTTTCACCTTCCTTTTATAGCTTACCTTTCCCATTAGAAGGCAACCTCTTCAAGGGCAGACATTGTCTTTCTCTCTGCTTGAATTTGTATACTACAGTATACACAGTGCTTAGTATATATAGCAAGTATTTTATAATAAATGTATATTGAATTGAGTAGTCTGAACTGCAATAGAGGGTTAACAAAGATAAATACTGGGAAATAAAATTGGAAAGACTGGTTTGGTGAGAGATTTAAAACTTCTTTAAAAAAACAGTTAGATATTGTAGAATATGATCTCTTAAGTGTCCTGGCCTTTTCCGAATTCATGTTATCAAGTCAAGATCTATAATTTGCAATTATACTTCCTATATCTTTAAAAATCTCTACTGATTATATTTCACCCCAACTGGCCATATACTAAATCCTTCTATAGGCATTATAAAGATGTGTAAAGATTTCATAAAAGTGATTTTTTAAAAACATGATTAACCAATAAAACTCTTACTTATAGTTCAGCAAAACAATATAAAATCACCTAAGAATCACAGGATTTAGGACTGGAAGAGATTACATTGATCATAGATTTGGAATTAGAAGAAATCACAGAGGTCTAGTCCAAGTATTTCAATTTTACAATTAAGTCAACAAACCCTGAGGAATTAAGGGACTTGACCACCAAGGTCATGCAGGATTTAAGTATCCCACTGACTTTGGTGAACCCAGACCTTCCCATTCAAAATTCTTAGGTCAGAGGGCCTCAGCATCACAGATTTCAAAGACAGAATATTTAGAATCACTGACAAATTGTTAAAATAGAAGCACCCTAAGGTCAGGGAACCTTAAAATTATTGCTGTCTCCCCTAGAAAGGGAGATGTCATCATGATGCCTTTTCTTAACCATCAGATTGAATTCTCATTCTATAGAAGAGAAAACTCAAATGCAGAGAAATGAAGTAACTTTCCTGAAGACACACATGTAGAAAAGAATAGAGTTAAGATGCAATGCCAGTTCCTCTAATCACAAATTCAATGTTTTCTCCACAATTTTCTGGGTAAATATACCGCACTAAATTCTAATTTGAATTTTATAAAAATTTTAAGTGCTATGAAACATTGTTCTTATATTTTTGGCTAGGGGAGAAAGCTTCATAGTCTACATGCTTTATTGTCAACATTCTTCAATGTGAAATGGTCACTGTGCCATGTCCTCCAAAATGGAAACCAGGGCAAGGCAGTATAGGAATGAGGTCATTTTTATTTGATCATGGAAAAGGACTTTTACAATTATCCATTTTGCTTACTTTGGAATGTTTGATTGCTTTAGTTAAGTGAACATTTCCACTGTGTTCTATTATTTAAAACAATTATAAATTAACCATAATAAAATGGAGCCTTGCTAGTCCTTATTTATGAAGGCAGAGAGAAAAGAGATTTGATAATCATATATTATAAAACCTTATTCCTCTCCCAGATCATCTATTTCTGCTCACCCCAGGCTAGGCATTAACCAAGGCCTTATTTATTATGTATTACCTCAGCTGACTGTTGCAATCTGGGCTGCACTCCATCATGACTTAGAGTAACACATTCAGGTTCCCTTCCCTTCACCATTTCTCAGGGGTTCCCAGAGGACCTAAACTTAGCTGTGATGGGTCTTTGCTTGCACAGCCCCATCCTCCCTCTGACAAAGTGACATTCTCAGTTTATATAATACTGGTTTAAATTGAAAGTGTAGCCGTTTTCTCTACATTGTCACCAGAGGACTTATAAGAAATAATGCCATTATTTGTCAGCAGCAGTTCATGATTGTTTCATGAATGAGAGGTCTATGACTAGACTGTCAATCATTTAGTCAATCAACAAATATACATTGAGCACTGCTCTGAGCCCAACACTGTAAGAAGAAAAGACAAAATCAGAATTTTAGTGCCAGAAAAAAAAAATTAAAGATCCTCTAATTCCACACACAATTTTATAGATGTGATGAACTTACCCAAATTTATAATGTGCTATTTGCAGAGACTGGACAAAAATATAAAGTTTGTGAGTCCTTCTCCATGTCTCTTTCCACCACATCACAACTGCCTGTATATACACAGCAGGTAGTAGGAACCTAGTGGAAATTGAGAAGCCAGCAAAGTTTAATCTTTATTTTCCCCATCTAATCCCAAAATCATTATTCTTCATCTTTCTCCACTTTGATTTAATGTCTCATGAATTCAGGGTTCTTCATATTACCCCTCCATTCTCCTTCCCCTATTTAACATCTGATATCAGAAAAACTTTTGGTATCAGCCATTTATCATTCAGTTATGAAAAAGTGAAAACTATTATATTGAGACAATTAAAAGCAAGAACATGTTAAATAGCATTTCAAATAGATTCCTATAGGAATGCAGCTAAAAAAAAGTCTATTATCATTTCACCACAAGCTGTAGTAGATGCAATAGCCCTAACAAGCAGCTTCTTTCCTTAATGGAAATGTCCTCATTTCATCTCTCCACATTTAAATACTCCCTATTCTCCCAGACCCAAAACCTGTTTGAGTATTTTTTCCATCCTTCCAGCTTATTTTGAAGCTTTACTTCTCTAAATTCCTAAAGTGTTTATGAGAGTAGAAAAAAAAAAGAACTGAGAAGCAGAAAGATGTGAGTAATAATCTGAATTCTCCTCTTTTCTGCCTGAGTGATCATAGGCAAATAATTTGAAATCTCTGTAAAATGGGAATAATACAATGTGCTCTGTTTATTTCATAAGGTGGTTATTAGAATCAAATGAGATCACATAAGTTAGAAGTCTCTGAAAATTTAAAAGCATTATATCTTAGGACATAATTACATTTTGTTTCATAGAGTTCTCTTAATATTTCATGGATATAGGTTCCATTTTCCAGTGTCATCTCCTTGAGGAAGGAAATGCATCTTCATCTCTGTATATTTCATAGCACCTGTCATGGGTCTGAACACACAATAAGTAAATGAACAGTTCCTGAATAGAAGGCAGGTAAGTGGGAAAGAAAGAAAGGAATAAATTAAGAAAAGAAGGGATAAAAGGGAAGGAAGCAAGGAAAGAAAGAAGGAAGAAAGGGAGGAAAGGAAGGAGGGAAGGAGGAAGGAAAGAAGAAAGGAAGGGAGGGAGAGAGGAAGGAAGGAAGAAAGGGAGGAAAGAAGGAGAGAGGGATAGAGAAGGGGATCACAAAGAAGGAAGGATCAAATTAATAAATAATTCAGTATGACAAGAACAGGAACACAGAAGTGAATCAACATGAATCAACTGCACCTATTCACATAATGCAGCTGTATTGCCAGTCATACTTATGAGGATTTTTTGTTTTTTTAATTATAAGGTCTAAAATGGAGATGAGCTATTGAAAAATGATATCTCTTTAAAGTCTAGTTTTCTCAAATAATGCCAATTTAATTGCATCCAAACATAACCCAGAAGTTAGCTCAATTCTCAGTGGCATCAAAACAGTGACAAGGGCCTGAAAAAAATATTCAAGCAAACTCTGCTCGACAGATATAGATTTCCCCAGACTCATAGAAAGGCCCTTTCAGCTACATACTCATTGCCTGTTTCCCCTGGGATGTTTAAGACTGACACAGTGACAAGTCTCTGCCTATCACTATTTTTAATCAGAATCATTATTGCCATGGCAACCAAAAGTGTATAATGCAGCTGAGGACCAGTGGCCCTTTGTAACATCTGACACTATGTAATTTTTTGTCTAATTCCCTTGACCAGATAAAAAGATAAAAATAAAAAAGTGGTAATTTATGAATTCTGATTTTGATTTTTTGATAAATGTAAAACTTTTTTCAAGAATGATATGAATTTTCACTACGTAAATATGCTGTCAGCATAAGGGACTGCCATATTTCTCAGAATGAGGAGGAATATTGCATAGGTTAGAAGTGTGGTGTCAATCCTTTCATTTAACTTTCTGGCCACCACTTCATGCCAGTAGGAACATGTTATGATTTAAGGGTTAGGAAAACCAGATTTTAAACCTTGCCTCAGACAACTATTGGCTGTATGACCCTAGTCAAGACAGTGTCTTTCAACTTCAGTTTCTCCTTTTATCTAGTTCTTGCCCCAAGGTTGTAATAATCAAATGAAACAATGAGTGGAAATTATTTTGCAAACCTTATAGCAGTAATCGTATATCTATTGTCATTGTCATCACCCCTTCGCCCATCAATCACTATCATTTTCTGGGACAAATCCAATGTTAGCAAAAGTTTCTGGAAGAAATTAAAGTTTTTTCCTAGTTGTTTTTTCAACTGTTGTGCTATTTATTCCCTAAATATGAGCCAAGGTGCCTATGTAAAAGGTACAGGTTTAGAAGTTGGGGAAAAGGGATTTTTAATCCCAGCTCTGTAGGGAACTACCTCCATCACCCCAGGCAAATCATTTTTCCTCTATTCTTTCTTCCCATCTTTAATTCATTTTCTGTAAAATGAAATTAGATGAAAATATGTTAAGTGATCTTTCTTGTTCCTTAGATGCTATGACTCTAATACAAAACAAGCTAGTTAGCAAAATCCAGAAAAAAGTAACAACAACAATCATAACTAGAAGGCACTCCAAAACCATCTGTTCCACAAAGAATTATTTCTTATCACTATAAAGAGCAGCACTCAGAAACTTACCAAAATATGGAAGGTTTCCATATAAATTGGAAAGCTTTTGCTTCTTTAGATGCTTAATCAAAGAAGTGTCCTCTGAAAGGATAAAAGAAAAAGAATTACTAGAAATTTGAAAGGAAGAGTATTTATGAAAAAAAAGAATGAGAAGACAATAAAGTACTAATATGGCTGTAATTACACCCTTCTCTTAACCAGGGTTGTAGAAGTCTTTGGGTCATTTCCTACCTTTCCTATTAGAGGAAAAAGACTATTGCAATAGCTATATTTGCAATACAAAGGATTTCATAATTCTTACAAATGCCTGTCTTGAAGATCAGAGGAACCATTTTTTTAAAAACCTAGATGAACCTCATTGCCTCATTCCATAATTCATTTCAAGGTATCACCCTGTATCAGAAAAGTGCAATGCTGAATAAAACTTAGAGATTATCTAGTATAATCTATCCTTTTATAGAAGAGAAAACTAAGTTTTGCAGATAAAAAACTAATTTATCAAAGTAATAAAACTATTGATGATAGAGAAAACCTGAACAAGAAAATGCAGGTCTCCTGACTTTTGCTAAAGTTTTTGCTAAATTTTGCTAAAATTCCTTTTGCTAAACAAATTTTAAGTCTAATTTTTGAAATTCTTTGTTTCTTAATAGAAATTTCAACATTAGTAAATATAAGACACATCTTGGGGCAAGAAATAATCTTTCTGATGCCCAAGAAATCATGCCATATAGGTATAAAAATGTTTTAATGTCAACATAAGAACTGTGATGTGGAGAAAAAATAGGTCCAGGTTCTTGGAGACAGCTCTGCCTTTAAAGATTGTCCAAATACCTACTAGCCTGGAACTTCAGCAGCAGGAAGCTGGTAGTTGTGGTATATGAGGAATGGGGGCATACTAGTTGGAGAATATTATAAAGATATCAAAGATAGAGTTGAACAATATGAATTCAAAATGGGAAAGAAAGTCAGCTGGGAAAAGAAAAAGGGTTCCCTTTTGTTCATGATTGATTTTTAATTCAGTTGGCTCCCAAATTTCTGGGGTAGGAAGGACTCTAAGGCTCTCTGGATAGTAAAAGGAAACTTGGGTACAAGGCTTCATTTTGAATAAAAGCCATCACTTGTTACAAAAGTGGACAGTAATTTAATGTTTCTTCTGAACACTCAAGTCATCATGAGACATGTTCAAATTAGGCTCTGTTAAGGATGGCTAGCCACCTTTCTATCCTTCTGTCTCTTTTTGTGGTAGCTTTTCTTTGTTTTTGCTTTAGAAATAGCTATTTCCCTATGAACAGAAGAGATCACATTCTGCATCTAAATGATAGATGACAGGCAGTGACATGTTAGACATTTTAGTATAGTTCCTATGTGTGATTTGTGTCAGAGCCATGGCTAGAAACTCTTTTTCTAGGGGGATTGTAGCAGTTTTTTCCTTCGGAGTGACAGTTGTAAAACCTTGTATTTATGGAATATATGTACAAAAAAGGCAAAAATAGGGAGAGTGTTAAAGAAGCTGTGAGCTGAGGCCTTGACTTCCCTAAAATGTCCATTCTGTTCTAGAAGGTACCAACAATTTAGGCTCAGATGGATGTCCTTGAGAGTCATACTAACTATATTACTATGGATGGGGAAGATTTTATAAACTTATCACCTATTCACAAGTTAAATGAGATAATGAGAATAAATGGTATTTCATTTAGATAAATAACATATAGATAACACTTTTAAAAGTTTCCATACTATATTGATGCTCATTGTAGTCATTGTTACTATTGTGGAACAGCTTAAGTACTTAGAGTAGATTCAAAAATCTAGGTTTGGGAAGTAATCAATTCATCAAATAAATATTTATTCAATGCTTGCTTAGGGCGTTGTACTCTTTTAAAATCCCCTAAGGTCCCATTTGCTTGGGATGTGCTCAGCATTAATTCCAGGGAAGGGAATGGAAGCTGGAAATGAGTTTACTTCTAAGCATATTCTTGAAAGTACATGTGATAGTCCCTTCCTCATTTCAATCATCCAGTAGAAGTTTGATAGCCTTCTTCTTCTGGTCATGAATGACTAAGGAGTCAGCAATGAAAGGTAACTGAATGTCCTAGTTAGTTGATAAGCAAAAAGGACAAGATGCAGAAGAAAGTGAGCTGTTCATTCAAATGTTCAAGTGGAGTGCTTTCCAGGATAGATTTTAAATGAGGAAGATGTCTAGGAGCTGCTAGTTATTGCCAAGTGTTCTTGGGTGATTGACAGAGAGCCTCTCTTGTCTTGTATTTCTTTTTTTGCTCTCAAGTGAGTAAATATCTGGAGATGGGGTGGACCTTATTACTTCTGAAAAGTTGAAAAAAATCATCAGAGTTCCCCTCTGCAAGTCTAATAAACACTCAGGATACAGCAGCTGAGCTGTCTACTCAACACAGATCAGCAGAAAATTGACCCAATATAGAGAAGCTACATCCTGAAAAGTCACCACAGAAAAGCAAAGAAGAAGCTCATTTGCTATGATGGCAATCCTTAAAGCTACCTTGGTAAGGACTCCTCAGAGGGATAAAAGAATTACTATAGTTAAGAGTCCCAAGGCACTTTGGTCTCAAATATTCACATGTGTCTAACTCCCTTTTGATTTTAAGTTTTAAGTCCTCTCTCCACAGGGACCAAGTATATGCAGAGAAGAAAATGTATCCCCTGGAATGAGGAACATTTTGTCACTTCCATCCCAGTATATAATTCTTTATAAAAGCTAATTGTTTTCAACTGTTTGATTGATATGGGGAGTATACCAGTTGAGGTCTCCTTAGCATGTATGTATGAGCATGTATGAGAAGTCACAACTCCTCAGTGTTAGCCCTATAATCCTGAGGAGAAAAACAATTGGCCTCCATTTAAGGACCAAACCTGTGAGTATAAGAAATAATTAGGAAACCCAGAGAGCTATCTTACTAGAACCTCTCTCATAAAACTCTACTGGTGAGGATGTCAAATTTAGATTAGAAATTTTTTCTTTTTCATTCTACTCTCTACTAAAAATTTAGTATTCAAGATACTGGTGGGTTTTTTTTCATAATATTCCTAGAATCTTGGTTATCTTTATTTGGATAATTCTTGTTATTGATGTGGCTTTTATGTGCTTTTATATTTTTGTTTTTAGGTTTGGTTTTTCTATTGTGGGAAACTGGGAGAAAGTTTCCTTGATGGGTGCATATCACCAATTGTGAGACATCTTCTAGTGTTGGAGATTTGCCTGTGGCACTCAGAGTTTCAGTGAGTTGGCAGAGGTTCTACAGACAATGTGTCACAGATGGAATTCAAACCTTGATTTTCTTTACTCTGAAACTGGTCTTCAATGTCTCTCAGAAAATGTACATAATTCAAAATTATTATAAATCATGTAATTGATTATTCATTTTATATACTAAATTAATACCCTTCTTGGTTTCATAGAGAAACTGAAAGAATAGAGTATGCTTTCCCAGAAAAAGAGATTATCAGAATTGGAAGATATTTCAGAGATAATATACCCCAATCCATACCCGAATCCAGTCTATGATATATCTAGCTAGGGGATCATACATTGTTTTTGTACCTGAAGTCTTCCAGGCACTGAAAAATGACTAAATCCTAAGATAACCCATTCTATTTTAGGGCAGAAGGAAGGAAGAGGAAGATGAAAGGAAAAGGAAGATGAAGGGAGGAGTTAGAATTCCCTACATCAATGAAATCACAGAAACAGTTGCTATCCCTTTTCCTATCTCTGTCCTTCTAACTCTAATGATTCTAAATTTCATGGATTCTACATCTTATTATCCACTATATTCCTAATCCTTATCTGAGACCATTTTTCACTGTTCACTGGAATCTATATTATATTGAAGTTTGGCTGAAAGCATGCTAGTGTAGGTTGGGGAAAAAATTTGAAACATCAAAGAGCAGGAAAATTCAGATCAATTCACTTGGCTATTTATAAGCAATTCTCAGGAATTTTTATGTGATGAGAAAGCAAGAATGATTAGCAAAGATTTTGCCACTCTTTGTCCTCTATTACCAAGGAGAGATAGATAATATCTCCAAAATTAAGAACAGGGGCAGATATTTTTAGGTGGTATAATAGAGAAGGCACTTATAGTGTACAATAAAACATTAACTATATTTGGTGTCAGAAGACTTGGGTTCTAAGTTGCCTCTGTCACTAACCATATGAGCTTAGGTAATTCATTTAACTTCCTTGGGCCTTGGTTTTCTCTTCTGTTAAATGAGTTTTTTCTTTTTTTTTTTCTTTGTATTCTCAGCACTTAATAACAGAATCTGGTACATAGTAAATGCTTAATAAATACATATTGATTGATGATTGGTTGAGTGGATTGAAGTACATTAGTTCTAAATTCAATCTTTCCCAGCTCTAATTCTATGTTCCTAAAAATAGAATGTAGCATAAAAAATACTTAGGTTCCCACTCCTAATCTCCTAATCTCATTTTCCTAATCTGAGCCTCAGTTTTCTTATATTCAAAATGGGGCTAACCATTCCAGTGTAATCTTTTTTTCTTTCAGGTAAGTAGAAGAAAAGCATTCTTTTACCTGCAAAGTGTTATGACAACTGTGAACTGTTCTAGTTATAGACAGTGCTGTGGGAAAAGGCAAAGGGGTAGAAAAGCAAAGGACAAAGTTTTAGAACATAAAGTTGGAGTTTAGAATCCATGAAAAGAATACAGCCTTGAAAAATAAGCTAGTAGCAGGTTATAGAGAGCCTTGAATGTCAGGTTAAGGAAATTGAATTGTATTTAATAAGACAATGGGGAGTAATCAAAGGCTTTTGAGGAATGGAATGACATACTCATATCTGTGCACTGGGAAAACACCTGATAATGACATGCTAAATAGATTAAGGTAGGTAGAATGTGGATATAATAATAAGCATCTCTGGTAGAATATAAGTCTGAGCCTTTTTTTAGAGTCATATCTCTACTGTCTTACATATGATAAGATTTTAATGCCATTTACTGAACTGAAAAAGGAAAGCCATTAGAAGGACATCACCTTAGCAACAGGTAATAAGAACATACTGAGAAGGTAGAAGTTTCTGACCAGGAAATCTGTTACATATTTATTAAGAACAAAAGTCAAAGACAACTTCTAGGCTTTCAAGAGCTTAACTTGTAAAAGAATAGTGCTATTGATCACAATGAAGAAGAAAGAAGAAAAGGAGCAGAGAGAAAGGGAGAGGATGAATAGGAAAGGAGAGGAGGGGAAGCAAGGTGGAAAGGGAAGAGGAAAGAACTGCTATATGCTCAGTATATATTAGTTTGTTGATAGATTGATACTACTAATGGCCTAAAAAAGATAGAGATAAAACTGCAGATAGAAGTTTAAATTAAAATGCTTTGCAACTGAAAACTATAAGAGCTATTGCCACTGGCAGAAAATTCTGAGAAATCTATTCTTTTTAGATAACCTTTTTAAAAAAAAATCTATGCTACTCAATTTTCAACTTACTAATATCGTAAACAAGAAAGCAAAAAAGTAAAGTTATTACTCTAATAGCAAAAATGATCACATGAAAGACTTTGCCAGTAAGGAAGTTTAGAGATTGAACAGTTCAATATTTTGATTTAAAAGATGAGGAAACTAAGGTACAAAAAGGGGAAATTATTTCTCCCTATTGAACTGTAAAATTCAATAGGAAAGGATCCTGCTTTATAAAACCTTTGCATCTTCTCCAACACAAAGCAGAGGATTATACACAAAGAAGAAAATTAATAAATACCTAGGACCTCAAAGTGAATTATTAAAAACTACCTAGCTAGTAACAGAACCAGAACTCTTCAGATTTGTGATTCCTAGCTAGTCCTCTTTCTACCACCCTGCCCTATCAGACAAAAAAAAGTCCAATTACCAAAAAACTGAGAAAACTACTCTCAGGGCCCAGAGATAAGCTGCTCTCTTTTTTTTGACCCCAGTAATAACATTGATTACTTCTGGCTGAAAAAAATTGGTCCATCTTAGCTCTGTGCTCATGGAGAACATAATGCCTGATCACTAAGTCTCTTTCCTGCAGTGCTTTAATTAAGCATACCATCCTTTTTATGTTTTCTAGGAATTTTTACTAGAGAAGGGTATAGGAGAACCAACAAAAATGGAATAAATTGGCAAAGTATAAAGTTACGGAATTGAAATTCAACAGAAACAAAGTAGATGATACCCTCCTGACTTTTGAGTAGTTTGGAGGATTTCAAGTTCTATCTTATTCTTTTTTTTTATATATCTATTTGGTCTCCCTGGGGACCTGACAGAAATTGCATCAATCCCAGGTCTAGCCACCCCCCCAAAAAAAAAATCTACTTTCACAGAGAAATTTATCCTTGTACTTTCTTTTTCATGTTCTATTTTTAAAACGGTACTTTTCCCTTTTTTCCCTCTAAGAATTTGAGTTTAGACCCTCTCTTGAAAGAATAGGCTGCAGAAAAAGTTGGAAGTTGTACACATAAAACAAGAACCACAAAAGATATCTAACACAGGCATTATTATGAAAGATCATTCATTTGGGGAGAAGGTTTGGTATACTACTCACTGGGGGCAAAAGAGATCTTGGAGCATTAGGATAAATCTGATGCTGGAAAGGATAAGAAGAAAAGAAATCCTCTCTAGAGTCATGCTCCATCACATAGATGAGAGATCTGAATTGATATTCATTGTCATTAAACAGATAAGCTTCTTTGTGGTGGTTTCCCTCTATCATCAAGGTTTCTTTATATAAGGAGAGCAAAGTGAGTCTGTGCTTTCAGATTTTTGATAGTTCTAGGAAACTGAGGTACATAAAGTATATCAGCAGCCACAGCAAGTATTCTTTGCCTTTTTTTCCTAATTCCTACAATATCCACATATACCTTAGCATTTTGGAAATCAATATTTCATGACACTCAAATAATGCAGGATTTAGGATCTCTGAAAAGAGTAAAATATAGGATCCACAAGTGGTGAAATAATTTATCAAGAGAACCATAAATAGCAAACTATATCTTTTGTTTTTTGATATTATTTTTTTCTCCAAATACCAGTTTTTTGAAGAATTACTGGTGTCTTTCTCTTTTGTCCTATATAGAAAGGTTGTACTCAGGCTAAGATTTAAGCAGATATGGCAATAAAGATTTTTTGATTAATTTAAAACAGTCAGGGTAGTGTTCCCAACAAGCAGGGTTTAAAGGATCAAAATTTTCCTGACACTCAGGGACCAAGGTTTGATTTATTTGCATTCTTCTTAAGCCAAAAAAAATTTTAAAATTTAATTAAAAAAAAAAAGGATGCCAAACTAAATCTAAATCTAAATTCATCTAATCATCTAAATTCAGAAATTTATGTTCCTGGAATTTATTCTTTATCATTAGGATCCTTTACTTGGGAATTACTTCAATTTTATCCAAAATTGATTGACTATTTTTTATTGTTATAGAATCTCAGAGTTTGGATGGAACCTGAGAGGTCAGGTGTCAAACTCTTAAAAATGTCATTTAATCTTTCTTCATCCAAGAATTCTATTCTAGAAAATATCCATATATTTTATGGCACATTGAACTGAGCATGACTAGACCATGTGTGAACTGACAGTGTGCTAAAGGGCAGTACATGGAAAATAGAGAAAAGGTTTTGGTTGCAGAATTTAAGAACACCTGCAAAAGGCAAACACCTGGTTGGGGCAGTGAGTGCAAACAGTTACTCATAGCTGCTGATTATCTCCTGGCCTATTTAGGAATTATGAATCCCTATTAGAGGTGTAACTGTAAATATAAGCCCCTGGGTATAAAAAGCATATCATTAGTTGGTTAGGATTCTGGAGGGTATATTGTGAGTCACGAAGAATAAATTGAGAATGTCATGGGCAGGGGCAGTGAGTCTGCATGTGAATGATAGGGTTGATTTGAAGGATGACAGTCATAATGCAGGGCAAATTTGGAAACTGCATTCTATACATCCTGACCTGGGGAACTCTGGGCAGGACTCTAAATCCTAGATCTCACCCAGAGATGCCATAGTAGAAAGCCCTTGGTGAATGCCCATTAAATTAAGTTCAGTCCCTTATTATTTATTTGCACTGATATTTCCTCTGTATCTGGTACTTTTGTGCGGAAAAGGAGGATAGAATAGGAGGTAGGAACAGGATGAACACAGACATAGAGCTGTTGACAAGACTGAGAATAAAAGCTAATTGTAGGAATTATTTTGGGGGGTAGTCTTTCTCAAGAATATTTTTTTTTCTTTTTGGCCCTCATCTAAGAAGCATAATTAGTCAAACTTTCAGGTAATGTATAGGGTTAATTTTCCCACCAGTTATAAAAATAAACAGCTGTGTCTGTAATAGTCCTAAGCCAGTGCCTGTAAACCTTAAAAATTCAATCAAATAGGTTCTAATCTTGAAGGACAAAAGAAGTGACTAATTTTCTCACATAATTATGTTAGTTTTTCACTGGATTGACAAGCTTTTTTGGCACCATGTAGAAGAGCTAACATTGTTAACAGCTGTGCAAAATCAGAAGGCACTGAAGTAGATGGAAAAAAATGTTTGCAAATGTGAACATTACAGTTAAGCCCTGGAAAACACAGGACCTAAGTGGTCTTGACTAGACATTTAATGAGTGAAAGAGGTTATTGAGGGTGAGAAACTGGGTGTTACTGAAAAATAGCTGCTTTCATTCACCTACTAAGACTTTGTAGAAAAGGAAAACCCCAGAATGGCTGAGTATTTGGGAGAAAGTAGAAACTAAACTAGATTTGGCATCTGATAACCTGGATTCCTTTCAAAGTTCTGCTCTTGGCTACTTGTTTGACCCCAGGCAAGTCAGCAGACTTCACTAGAGCTCAGATTCTTTATCTATAAAGTGAGAGGATTGAATTGGATAATCTCTGAAGACATTTCCAACTCTTTACACTATACTCCTATGATTTTTATCCCAAGGGCATGAAAAAAAGGGGAAAAAAACTATCTGGAAAACCTGCCATTTAGCTACTCTATTTAAAACCTCAATTCCAAACTCCCAAAAGACCACCCTGTCACCTTCTACCCTCTCTTGCCTATATTATGTTCCTTTGTTTGAAATTTAAGATTAATTTTTCTTAGTGTCCTCTAAGTTCATTACATTCTTATAAAGAAGTTTCTGGCAAGCTTCAAAGAGCAGAGAATGGAAGATGGATGATTTGGAAAAGCTTATAAAGCACCACTGGGCAGTCGCATTCCCAAATCCAAGACCAAATCAGTCACATTTCTGCCAGAAAAGTTTTATCAAATCTTGTTAAATATTTCAAATGATTCTTGGAAATGTTTTTCTTTAGTATTGTTTCTTTGATGTCAAAGTATTTGTAATCCCACATTAATTTTTTAACTCAAAATTATCCTACTTCTTTATATCTTGAACTTTTCTATTTACTTTTTACTCACTTTCCATCCAATTATTCTCTCTCTCTCTCTCTTTGTGTGTATATATATACATATATATGTATATATATATACACACCTATATATGAATATGCATATATATACATACATATAATATTTTGAAATTGAAAATTAATGCCCAACTTTATTTTTTATTTTTGATTGAGAATTGTATCAAATCAGTGTATCAGTACTGGTAACTCAGATTTGGATTTGACTATATAGTGTCAGTGATAGTGTTTGTAAGAGATTAACTTCCCTATTCCCATGAGCTACAGCCTGACTCAAAGTTTGCCTGTTTTAAAAGGGAGGAGGGTGAAAAGGAAGATGAATTAACCTGATTACAGGATGTTCACACACTCAGACTTTTCAGACAATGTGAGTCAACTCTATGTTGTCCTGAGCTATAGAAATCCCCCTAGCCTCAGAGTCAAGAACATCTTCATCTCTGTAGGACCAATCACAATATTAGCTTAATTTGCATCACTGGACTGCATTTTATAACTGTATAAAAAGTCATTCTGACTTCCAAATGTATTCCCTTTGAGGAGATGTGGATCTCATATATTGGCAATCACTAGTCTTGCTAATAAATTGATCATGCTTGGAATTTTGTGCCACAATTTCTCTTTATGGCAGATTTTTATCATGACAGTATATATGTATATGTGTATATATGTATGTGTGTGTGTGTGTGGTATATATGTGTGTATATATATATGAATACAGTGTATATGTGTGTACTGTGTACTTGCATATGTATATTATATTGTGTGTGTTTGCATGGTGAATTAGGAGGATATGTATCCCAAGTGTGTGATGATTTTCCCTAGTAGAATGAGCAAAAAATAGAACAAAAGAAAATTTGTTCCAATAGTCATCAAGACAAAGGAAGAGAAGCTGCTAAGTGATTAGTGCTTGGTTAGATATAGGAGATGTAAAAGTCAAACACTGATCCTGAGTCATCAGCAATTGTCTTAAGTTTTGTCACCAGACAACTCTGGACAAAAGAGTGAGACCAACAACTTTAACAACTCTGCCTCACTTAAATCCAATTTATGTGTGAGTCAAAAAACATCCCTCATGCTATTTTATGATTTTTACTTACCTCAAAGTCTTGTGGTGAAAGGCAAATGAAAAAGTAGCAGTTGCAAATACCCAAGGAATTATAATCACATCCTTACACACAGGTGGCCCAGCCCACAGAATTGTTTCTCATTGGACTAAAACAGCAGTGGGTTCAGCACCCTCTGGATGTCTGAGCAATCATTTTAAAAGATTATACTGCTCACCTCCTGGAGTGAGGAAGGGTCTAAAAAGGATACCCCAAACATTGACTGCTTCATCCAGCCCTGGCCTACTTGCCATACAAGTGGGTATCCCACTCTGAACATAAAACATTAAAAAAAGTATGTAAGCTTTTGTAAAGATGGTTCCACTCAATGGTGAGTGACATCTGCACATTTATGGACAGCACAAAATCCAGAAGACTTGAAAAATGAATAGCTCTTGTTCAGCAGGTATCATAGTTCAAATAATAGCTTTGAAATGAAGCTGGCAAAAGAAGACCAATTTACTAAAGTCAGAATTGAATACACATTTTTCTGGAGTGGTTACAGGGATGGAAAACACCAGGAAGCTGGTGTAAATTTTGCAATTAAAATTAATTTGGTCAATGATCTTGTATGCCTCCCAAAGGGAGACACTCATAACAATGTAATTGTCCCTTGAAGGAAAGCACTGTGTCACAATTATCAGTGCATATTCTATCATGACAAACCTTGATGAGATCAAAAAAAAAAAATGTTATGAGTACCTAAAGAGCCTCATCACCAATATGCTAAAGGAAAACAAACATAATTCTGGGTGATTTTAATTCCAGATCAGGTACAGACTCTCAGTCATGATAGTCTTTGAGATGAATAAAGTCAGAAACAGCAATTATCACTTGCTGTTGAAGATTTGTACCTCACATGACATTCTTATCACCAACATTTCCTTCTATTAACCCAAACTCAATAAAACTCTGTGGATGTAACCTTGCAAAAAACACTGACATTTAATAGACTTTGTCATTTATAAGAAGACAGACTGTGAAAATGATAAAAATGATGTGTAAAGCAGAATGCTGGACCAATCATAGACTTATCCATTCCAAGCTAAACATTTGCATTCAACAAAAATGGCAGCCCTAAGACAAGACAACTACCAGAATATTTAACTTCAACAAATTAGGACACTTTTCTGAGTATTCTTGGCTCATTAAGAGGGCAGATGAAATTCAATTTCACATTGGTATTAAGAATCCAAAGCACTTTTTAACATGCTCTGAAAGTTTTTTAATAAGGTAAAGATTTACGGTATATCTCAACTACACAGTACTGGTGGAGCCACATTAATTAGTGATAAGGACATAATCCTGGAGAGATGAACTGAACCCAAGTTCTCAGCAGACAATCCTCTATCAATGATGAATTGATTGATTCTATACCTCTCTATACCTCAGGTTGAAGTCAATCCCTTTCTAGCCTAATTTCAAACTGAAGAGCTTTTGGATGCCTTTAAGTATTTTTCATGTGGCAAGGACTCAGTGCTTATTCTATTACAGCCGAGATTTACAAGTTAGGTGACTCTGCTGTTTATACAAAAGCTGATAAAAAAAATTGTGGCTTATATAGTAAGAGGAGATTATTCCCCAGGAGTTCAAGGATGCCTTCATTGGTCATCTCTACAAAGGAAAAGAAAATAGGTTGTCCTATGACAATAAGAGGAGGGAGAAGGTCTCTGAGTCTGACTCTCTCTGTTTCTGTGTCTATCTGTCTTTTTGTATCTCTGTCTCTGGGTCTCTATCTCTGTATCTCTTCTGTCTATCTCCTCCTCCTTCCCTCCCTCTCTCCATCTCTTCCTCTTTCCTTTCCTCCCTCTCCTTCTCTCTCTCTCTCTCTCTCTCTCTCTCTCTCTCTCCTCTCTCTCTCTCTCTCTCTCTCTCTCTCTCTCTCTCTCTCTTTCTTCCTTTCTTCCTCCCTCTTTCCCTCTCCCTCTCTCTGTTAGTGCTGGCAAGATTGTTATTAGAGTTCTTCTAAATAGGCTAAGCCTTCACTTGGAAAATGATCATTTACCCGAAAGCCAATGTGATTTCATAAAGGGCCAACAAACGATTTATATGATATTTGCCACTCAACAACTTCAGGAAAAACAGCAGAATCAGAACAGAGATTTGTATATAATGTTCATTAATCTAACAAAGAGTTTTGATACTGTCATGAAATAGTTTATGAAAAAATAGAGAAAAATTCAGTTGCCTGAAGTTAAAAAATATTGTATAGCAGTTCCATGATAGCATGCTTACCCAGTTTCTAAATAATGGGCATACATATCTATGCATATACATACATATATATACACATACATGTGTGTATAATTATTTATTCATTTCTCTATCTAAATATTACATAAGCATTGTTGGTGGAGTTGTGAACAGATTCAACCATTCTGGAGAGCAATCTGGAACTATGCTCAAAAAGCTATCAAACTGTGCATACCAGTTTGACCCAGCAGTGTTTCTACTGGACTTATATCCCAAAGAGACACTAAAGAAAGGAAAGGGACCTGTATGTGCCAAAATGTTTGTGGCAGCCATGTTTGTAGTGGCGAGAAGCTGGAAAATAAATGGATGCCCATCAATTGGAGAATGGTTGAGTAAATTGTGGTATATGAATGTTATGGAATATGATTGCTCTGTAAGAAATGACCAGCAGGATGAATACAGAGAGGCTTGGAGAGGCTTACATGAACTGATGCTGAGTAAAATGAACAGAACCAGGAGATCATTGTATACTTCAACAACAATACTACATGATGATCAATTCTGATGGATGTGACCCTCTTCAGTGAGAGGATTCAAATCAGTTCCAATTGATCTGTAATGAACAGAACCAGCTATACCCAGAGAAAGAACACTGGGAAATGAGTATGGACCACAACATAACATTTCCATTCTTTCTGTTATTATTTGCTTGCATAAATCTGATTTTTCTTGTGCAACAAGATAACTGTATAAATATGTATACATATATTGTATTTAACATAGACTTCAACATATTTAATATGTATGGGACTATCTGCCATCTAGGGGAGGGGTTGGAGGGAGGGAGGGGGAAAGTTGAAACAGAAGTTTTTGTGAGGGTCAATCTTGAAAAATTGCTTATGCATATGTTTTTTATATAAAAACCTATAATAAAAAATATTGCATAAGCACCTAAAATTTACCATGATCCAAAAAGAACTTATCTCTATCTCAGATGCATCCTTCCTCTAAATTTTCCTATTTCTATTGATAGTACTACTATCCTTATATTCAACAAGGTTAACTTTCACGCAGTTCTCATAGCCAGTCACTTTCTAACTTTTATTTACCTTATGTTTTCATCATCTCTCAAATATTTCATTTTTTCTCTTATTCACACAGTTTCTATTCTTGTTTAGGATCTATTCTTGTTAGGATCTTCTTAGTTCAAACACCAAAGTCTTCTCTTTGGTCTCCCTGACTTTAGTCCTTCCCAATCTGATTCTCAAGACTTTACCATTCTCTAACTAGCCTCTCTTTTGCTTCAGACCTTCTCAGCCTGTCATAGCCTTCTACTTCTAGCCAGTTCTAGCTCCTTCTCCCATTAAAAAACTCCTTTTTTGGGGGGGTGGGGAGGGCTCCATTTTGGATTGCCCCGGGCCATCTATCCTTCAATCCTATTCAATTTTTTGCTTCTGACTTTCAGAACTTTACCATCATGCCTCAGTTGCTCTCTTGCCTTGAAATTTCCCATGTTACCTGTCGCTCTTTCAACCTGAAATACCTTCTGCCTTTCTGACCTCCTTCTCCCATTGATGAATTCCTCTCAAGACTTCCATTTTGGAAATAGGCTTAGGCCAGCCATACTTCTTATCCTGTACCTACCTTTCCAACTCCTCTACAAAACCTGTTTTTCAGATGCCTTTTGTTTACTGTCTTCCCTCATGAGAATAAAATCACTTTGAGAGCAGGGACTCTCTTTATTTTTAATTATATTTGTATCCCTGATACTTAACAGAGTCCCTGGCACATAATAGTAGCTTAACAAATACTTGCTACTTTGTCCAAGTGCTTCTGGTTGTGAGGTAAGAAAGACACTAAAAATCTCATCCTCTCAGAAATTGGAAATGAATGCCTTGGGACAAAACCATATGAAAATTGCAAGTATCCGAGAAGAGAAATTCTATGCATAAATCTATATAGCCAGATAGGTAATGATAAATAAAGGGATTGATAGATTTCCTGCAAAGGCAGATATATATATATTTCCCACTTAGCTTGAGTATAAAGTCCATGGAAAATATTTGTGAATATTTTCCTATAGAGAAGAAGGGAGAATTTTTATTCCTTAGGTAATGATATACCCAGATTTAGTCTTATATCCAAAGAAAGGACATTTCTTAGTCAGCATTATCCTTGTGGCTTGCTTGGGTAACCCTAAGTTCAAGATATTTGACAACCTAAGGGATGAATGAAATTCTTTAATGAATTGTATTCCTTAGAGAAAGAAGAGATCAGCTACATCATTAATTAGCCATGTACTCCCTAGAAAACCAAGCTAGTGACTTATTATAACAGTTTAAATATGATGATGGGATCATTTACTCAGTGTATTTGCTTTCTTAATGGCATCCAAATGACAGGAAAAGACTATAGGCTAAAAGGGACTTCACAGAACCCTGTCAAAAGGCTAAGGATCTCCCACAGTAATAAATGGTTATTCTAATTCAATCTCCATCCAAGAAGAGCTGATGGGCTATTTAAGTATTCTATTTATTTCTTTACCCATGTATTCCTGTTATTCCTTTGCAACTTTTTCATTCTTTAATTAAAGACAAGTGATTGGGCTCAAGTCCTACCTTGGGCACATACAATTTAAACTCTCAGTGCTCTAGGCAACTCTTTAACACTACCAACCTTCATTAGTAGTGGGGGTTTCCCTCCTGGGAAGTTCATTAGTCCAATGAAATCATAGACCTAGTCTCTCTACCTAAAATAGTAGTTAACTTACCCATGTGTATTATTGTCTTGAATGCATTAAATATGTATTACTGTCTAAACCTACCCTGATAGCCAGATTTGGTTAAATGTGAGCTCTTTTAGAGCTTTTCCTGGTTGCTCTAGGTGGGGGGTAATAAACTAAAGAAAGATTATGATCATATTATTAGGATCAGGCCTCAGGCTTGAATCTGATGTAAGCCCAGAATTTTGGAGGATTCAAAATCATGGATTATATAATCAATGGAGTGAAAGATGATACAAAGTTAAATTTAAGCCCATTCCTGAAATATTTCTCAAAATATAGAACCAAATTATCAATATCACAAAATGTTAGAACTAGAAGAGATTTCAAAAATCATCTAATCTAAGATAGCATGTAACAGTAATAAATAAGTGGTTTAAAAGAGCATTAATCTATTTATTTATTGTATGCTAGGTAAAGATAAAATAGTCTCTGACCTCAAAGCACTTATATTCTAAAAGCAGAAAACTAGGAATGGAATTAGGTTTATACAACATACATAGAGAATATATGAACAACAACCTTTGAGAAAAAGATTCTCACAACTGAGAGTACAGTGAAAGACTTCCTGCAGAAGGCACTCTTTGAGGTGGGTCTTGAAAGAAAACAAAGTTTTTAAGAGGCAGAAGTGTCAAGGACAGCATTTCAATCACGGGGGGTCAATTAGCACAAAAGCATAAAGACCAAATATGAATGCCATAGCTGAAACACAAAATATATGGAAGGAAGTAACACGTAAGAAGATAGGGATAGATTATGAAGAGCTTTCATTGTCAAACAGAAGTATTTAAATTTTATCCTGGAAATATAAGGGACTCACTGAAGTTTACTGAGTGAGAGAATGGGAGGGACATGTCAGATTCATATTTACTTGACAACTATAGGTTGGTATATAGTGGGGAAAGGCTAGAGTCAGGGAAACAATAACAAGAGTATTTCAATCATCCAAGTGACAAATGATGAAGACTTCAAACTAGGGGAGCAATTGTGTGAGTACAGAAAAGGAGATATAGATAAGAGATGTAATAAAGGTAAAAATTACAAGAATTGATATCTGATTGGATATGTCAGTTGACTGAGACTGAAGAGTCCAGGATGACAATAACATTAAGAAATTGTGAGACTGGGAGGATAGCAGTGTACTTAATAGTCATAGGGAAACTTATAGAAGGGAAGAGGGTGGAGTTCTGTCTTATGGACAGTGTATTAGAAATACTATGGGATATTCAGTTCAAAATGTACCATAAACAGTTGGTGATATGTGACTGCTACTCACAAGTGAAACTAGAGCTGAAAATATAGATCTGGGAATCATCAGCATAAAAATGATAATTAAATTCCTGAGATTTGCTGAAATCACCAGCAAGATAGTATAAAGGCAAAAGAGGAGAGGTCCCAGGATGGAGCCTTAGGGAATGCTCTTAATAAATGAACATGACACAGATGATGATTCAGCAAAGAAGATTTAAAGATCCAGCAAAAGAAACTAAGAGGTAATCATTCAAAGTATGAGAAGAACCACATACATACAAAAGAAAAAAAACCACAAAAGAAAATACTTGGGGAGAAGGTAATCAGCAGTGTCAAATGCTACAGAGAGGTCAAGAAAGATGAAAACTGAATAAAAAGCTATTATATTTGGTTATTAAGAAATAAGTAATGATTATCCTCTTATTTTTTCAGTTCTTTGTCATCACAAAAAGATCTGGTATAAAATAAGCAAACAACTTTGAAACTTTTAATTACAGAAGACTGCTAATGAAGAATACTGTCCATCTCCAGAAGAGTCCAAATAAAATCAAAAACTTGGTCTCTAACAAAAAACTGCAGAATGAGACATATTTTTCGACTTGCCAAATAGAAGTTTTATTTTGCTTGATTATGTATATATATTAGAAATATACTTTTTCTCATTTTTCCTCAATGTTGTATACTTGGGATAGTTAGAAATTAATTTATTTTTCATTGAAAACCACATTTTAAAAGAGTAAAATAAAGAGATATCATTGGTAATTTGTTTAGTTTCATTATGATGAAGTACTAACCAGATTATAAAAGATCTAAAGGAAAATTAGAGGAGATGTGGAAGTACCAATTATAGATGGCTTTTTTCCCTCAAATTTAGTTAAAAAGGGAAAGAGAAGTGTAGAGTGATGGCTAGTAGTTTAGAATAACCAATTAAGAAGGGGGCTGTTTGTTTTTAAGGTAGGAATCACATAGTCATGTTTGTTGGCAGCATAGAAGTCAATAAATAGTGGGAAATTGATACTTAGAGAGGATGGGAGTAATAATGGAAGCAAACTGCTGGAAAAGATAGGGTAGAAGGTTGGGAGTGCAAGGAGATCTGTTTGATAATCACAATGAAGTAAAAGAGGAAATAATAGGAATGATGTCAGAAAGTATTAGTTGAAGAGAATCAAGGGGAAAATCTTTTTGAATAATAATAATGATTAATAATATTAATAATAAATAATAATGAATAATATTTTGGTGAAATTTGAAGCAAGTCCTCATCTAAGAGCCTACAGAGATATGGTGCTAGGGAAAGTTTGAGGAGAAATGAGAATATTTAAAACAATCACTAAAGTAAGTGAAGAGATTATAGCCTAAATAGAGAGATAGCAAAATATGATTTTGAGGGGAATTGTCATCAGTATCTATACATTCCCACCTCTATGTCCTTTACATTCTTCTACCATTCACACTTTCCTCACATCCAAGATATACTTGTTTTTTTTCCCTCCTATTCTTTCAAAATTTGTTTTTAAATAAGATAATGCTATATATTAATTTAAGTATATCACAGGGATTAATTTCTCAAAAAAAAAAAAAACAAACCTTTTATTCTACTCCTTACCTCTAATTGTGTGTGTAGAGAGTTTGTTTCTGCTTTAAGTAAATAGATAAATTTCAAGCATTGGAGAGCACTGGGGTAGAAATCTGCACAGATGTCACTTCTGTAACTCCCCAAATCACACCACAAAGGTACTCTAATTCAAATTAGGAGCAAAATCAGTCCATCCTGACTATGAGTGGCAGAATCTGTCAGCCAGAAACTACAACTTGTCTCTGTTCATATGCTCTCTGATTCAAGCAGGTGTTCCCAATTACCTACTCAGTCTGGACTGCTCATGTTGGAACAAGTTCTTGTCTCCACCATAATGAACAGATAAAATCCCAGAGCCTGGGATAGAAAAGTTGCTTCACTTAAGAAAGTCCTTCCTTATTACTGTCATCTTGCATCTATCTCTTCTGCTTAATTTGTTCTCACCATTCAGACACTCTATATCCTCTGGCTCTTGACTTTATCTTCCCCCACCTCTTGCTTTGGTCTCTGGCATTTGTGGCCTGATTTTCTCTGTCCAATTGGCTTCTGACTCACCTGTTTGCTGACCCTGATTCTTGCTTATGCACCTGGTGCTAATTGGTGATCCACCTCTATCCTGAAAAGCCTGCACTTTTTACTTCTCATCTATCCCCATACAACTTGACCACTGACTTCTGAGTCCTGGAACTAACACTCTCCTATGAACTCTTCCCTATGCTATGATTCCTTTCTGACTAAAAGTCTTTAGTTCAGCAAACATTCAAAAGCCATTACCCATATCCCTGGCACTGAAATTTTAAAAAGAGATAAGTTTGGTTTGGAGTGGTTGATAGTAGCATCATATAGGATGAAGAATAAAGATGAATCAAAGTATGAGGAAATTTTAAAAAGGCAGTAAGAGATAGAACATTCAAGAAATGGTGATTCTTTTTTTTTCTTTTTTTCTTTTTTGAGTGAACCTTCAGGACATTTGTGAATTGATGAAACACAATAGGTACCTCTATGATACTTTAGCAACAGACATTTACTCAGAAGCTAATGCAGTTGGCCACAGTGGGCCAGCCAGTTTAAGGGAAACTAAAAAGCAACGTCAGCATAATGTAGCTAAGCATAAAAACACACATGCACTTTTTAATATTTGTTTCGTTTTTCTCCTCTTCATTCTCTCCATATTCTAGGCAAACTGGTTTATTAGTTATTCAGTATATTCCTTTTGCTATTACTTTGCTCAAGTTTCTCTCCATAAGATACATGAACTATAATGCTCTCCATTCTCTATATGTTAGAATCTCTTTAGCTTATTCAAGGCTCAGATCAGGTACAACCTTCCAGGGAAAAAGTTTCCCTGATTCTACCTATTCCATTCATTCTACTTCTTCAGTTATTAGTACCCTCTTCTTCTCAACTTTCGTGCTATTTGCTTATTTGTGTATCTAGCTCTTTTTTGTCATTATGTGTTCCCAGGATGTTGTTTTTGTTTATTTGGTCCTGAATTATGATTTCATTATCCAGATTTTATTCAATTAGGAAATTCAGATTAAGAAATGACTTCTACTAATGTAGATCATTAATAAATGTATTTGATCCTAAATTGTTTTTTGTTTGTTTGTTTGTTTTCCTTAGGGAGTTCACTTATGGTCTGTTCAATTTATTTTTCTTAAATTGTGTTGTTTATGTAGTCTACTTCTTAAACTATTAATCTAGTACTTAATATGTTTCTATAAACATTAATCTACTTTGTCATCAATTGTGTTGACATATGGATGAGCAAAATAGTTTCTAATAAATTCCTTTATTTGGTATTTATTTGTTATGATTTATCCTTTTCCTTTTTTTATATCATTAAATTATTTTTCCTCTCCTTTTTTAAGACAGAGTGGCTAGGGTTCACCTGTTTTATTAGTTTTATTTCCAAAGCAACATTTGCTAATTTTGTCTATCAATTCAGTGGGATTTTTATTTGTTAATCACTTTTTGATTTTTCACATTTTAATTTCTATTTTTATTTGGGGGATTTTGATCAATAGATTATATTTTTTAAAGTAGTTTAATACATCATTGGTAGAACTGTAAGTTTGCTAAGCAATTTGGAACTATGTCCAAAAAGCTAATATACTAGTCATACACTTTGAATCAGTGATATCTTTACTAGGTCTACAACTCTAGAGAGATTTTTTTAAAAGGAAAAAAACTATAAATGCAGAAATAAGCTCTTTTTTGTGATGGCAAAGATTTAGACACTGAAGGATGTCCAACAAATGTGAATTGTCTAAGTAATTTATGCTATATGAATGTGATGAAATATGATTTATCTTTTTGTTAGATTTAACTAGGAAATTATTATGTATGAATGCCCTTTTTGTTAGATCTAACTAGGCTAGAAAAGAACACTTTGATGTCTCCAACTATAATAATTTTGCTATCTGTTTTTCCATGTAATTCAATTATATATTTTTTAAGTACTTAGGTACTATGCAATTCAGTGCATACATATTAGTTATTTATATTATTTCATCATCTGTGGTTCCTTAAGTATAATGTAATTTCCCTATTAACTTCTTTTAACAATGTCTATTTTACTGTTTCCTTGTCTGGGATCATGCTAGACTTACCTTTTTCTGTTCAAATGAAGCATCATAAATTCTGTTCTCGCTCCTGATTTTAATTGTATAAATTTTTCTTTCAAAAAGGTCAAAACATTAGGGTTCTGAAGGGAATTTATTTGTTCTTTGCCATTAGAAAAAAATTATTAGAAGATAAACACTTTTTATTGTTTAGTTCTTTCTTTTTTATAATAGCTCCATATTTTTTTAAAATGCATGCAAAGACCTTGTGTTTCATATTTTTTTCCTTCCCTACTTTCTCCTCCATCCCCTAGACAGCAAGCAATCCGATATAGTTTAAACATGTGCAATTCTTCTAAGCATATTTCCATATTTGTCATCCTGCATAAAAAAAATCAGATTGGAAGAGAAAAAATAAAAACAAGAGAAAGAAAAACAAAACAAGATTTAGTCCTTTCAATTACTCAAAGGTACTTATTTTTCCAGGTTTCTCTTGACTCTTATTTTTATTTCAATTGTTTTTATTTAGATCTGATCTTTTAATCAGGAAAGTTTGAAATTCCAACTATTCTATTAAAAATGTTTTTCCCTATAAAATTACACTCAATCATATAGGGTAAGTTATTCTTAGTTGGAGACCTTTTATTTCTTGCTTCATAGAATATTACAAGGCCTTGTCTCCTTTGTGATAGATGCAGCCACGCCTCAAGTAATCTTGAAAACTTTTTTTTTTTAATTTTGAACTTTTCGGGGGTATTTAAAATATTTTTATTCTACTTGTAACTGCCATATTTTGGATATAACATTACTAGGAGTTTTTATTTTGAAATTTCTTTCAAGAAGTGATTGGTGAATTCTTTCTATTTTTCTCCTTGCCCTCTGGTTCTAATAGATCTTAGAATTTTTTATTCTATGATTTCTTAAAATATGTTATTTAGGTTTTTTTTCAGGGGGAGAGTGTTTAGGAGAGGTACTTTTTAGGCAGTTCAATGACTCTTAGAATGTTTCCTTTATCTGCTTTCCAAATAAACCATTTCATATTAGATATCTTACATTTTGTTCTATTAGTGATCTTGTTACACTAATTCTTATTTTCTAACAAAGTCATTAATTTCTGAGCACTCTCTGGTATTTTGAGCCAAGACCACACACTATCTCCTTTGGTTCTGATCTTGCTTTCTTGGATTTCTACTCCCTCTATTATATATGTTCTAAGAACACTGACAGATCCAGTGTCCTTAGTCAGAAATCATTGTCCCTGATCAGGGTATTAATGGTCTTCTTCCTTTTAGATTTCTTTGACCAGGATGTTGCCTCTTCCATTTCTCCCAAATTTTCCTTTATGAGGGAACTTCCATGATCTCCTGCCCAAACCAGATTTTCCCAATCAGGCAGATACTTCTGTGCTGCCCTTTGGCCAGGATCATCTTATTGCTGATAATTAGCTAGTGTTGGTGCTACTCTTCCTCCTACTTTTTCTTCATTTCAATCATATTCAGCTCTTTGTGATCACATTTGGACTTTTCCTGGCAAAGGTATTAGAGTGGTTTGCCATTTCCTTCTCCAATTCATTTTACAGATAAAAAAAATGAAGCAAAAAGGGATTAGTGACTTGCCCAGGATCCCACAACTTGTAAGTATCTGAGGGTAGATTTGAATTCAGAAAAAGGAGTCTTCCTGACTCCAAGCTCAGGACTCTATCCACTACTTCTTTAATCAGGAGACTATCTCAGACTAAAGCCAGCATTGGGGTTTTCTTAGTCAACACAATTCATAGCGTGCCAATGGTAGGGGCTTCTAGCCTATTTATCTATGTTTCTGCTTTCTTTGGCAAGAAGCCTTTTCCAGTAGCTATTTGTTGAAATATGGTATCCAGGAATTTGTGTGTGTGTGGGAAAGGTAAAAGGGCAGGACAAGGGATGAGGAGTAAAATGTTGAGGAGATCTACTTTTCAGGTAGTCAAATTATTTTTAATCTATTTTTCCCATAGCTTCTGGTTATTTTTTGTTCATTGCTGGGCTGGATGAAAGTATTTAATGATTGTGTGTGTATATATGTATCCATATATGTATATATACATACATACACACATATGTATGCATATACACCCTAACACATAACTATATGAACATTCATATAGGTGTATGTATATATTTATATATGTGTCATTGTAGTAAAAGTGGGAGAGCTGGGCTCCTCTGTATCTTTCACATGATCTTTCACACAACCATCTTGCTTGCTAATGCAGATAATGACTTGCTTTGAAAAATTATTGTCTTAACAAGTTGCCAGAGTACTGAAAACTTAGATGATTTGCCTAGGATTGTGCCACCAGTATGTGTGAGGAGATGAGGATCCAAGTCTTCATGTTATCAAAGCTCATATCTATTCTGTATCTACTATTGCCTCTTGCCTTGAACAGAGTAGGAAAAAAGTAAACATTTATATACACATACATTTATATTTCTGTGTATATGTGTACACATATATAAACACATGTATATAAACATATACATGTGTGTAAATATATACATATGCATTGCATGCATTATATATAAGTATACATGCACATACATCCTGTTATTTCAATATTTGTCCATTTAACATGACCTCCAGGCCAATTCTTTGTACTTATTCTTCAAACTCTGGATCCTAATATTGATTCCTTTTTCTATATCTGTGAGATCATTTGTCTCTCCTCCCCCTTTTCCTTTGTCTTTGAATGATCTGACCCCCTCCCTGAACATGAACCTTCAATTGAGGTCTTTCCTCCCTTCTATCCCAAGAGACTTCAGATCATGGTTCTATCACCAGCTTCACCCATAAATGGAGCTTAGAGGAACAGTAGTTATATCACCATTCTTCAGATGTCAACCCTGGACAGTGTGAAAAGGATTTCTGGTCTTCTAATGCCTTTCTCAGCAACCTTAGTTCCTGAGAATCATTACCCCTGTCAATGAAGAACAAAATATGGTTTCTCTCATCCATCCTAACTACTACCATCTCTATTCCTACCAAATAACCTGAGTGATGGCTGAAATTTAATTTTTTCTCCTAGAATAAGATGAAAAACATACCAGGAGAAAGATAATGAATGGACATCGGTAATAGTTATACAGACAATCCTAATAATAGTAAGAGTCTACTCAAGAATTTTCTCGACTTCCGGTTAAGATGGCGGAGAGGAGGCTCACAGTTGCATAAGCTCCGCGCTTTCTCTCACTATCCACTTCATTACAAGCCTCTGAATCAATGCTTGACTGAAAAAAACCCATAAATAGTTACCAAGAGAAGCCATCCTTGAGATCCGCCAAGAAAGGTCTGTCTTTGCTGGAGGGCTGGGGCGGTTTTAGATCGGGCGCAGGCTGAGGGCAGCGGCAGTGAGAGCACGGGAGCAAAGCTGAGAGGGGGTGGGGAGTGATCGTAGCCGTCTCTGCGGGGAGAGCTTCGCTACAGGTTTGGAACCTGCAGCAAGTCAACAGCCCAGCAGAGAAGCTAAAAACACCGGGGCTGAAGAACACAACCGCAAACAGCTGGAGTCTCTCAGGACCTGGCCGCCCCCCCCTTCCCCCCCCTCAGTGACTCAGCACGCTTTGGGATCTCAGAGCGCAGGCGCAGCACAGTCCTGCTAGTGCCTCACTGCTGCCCCCTGCAGTCTGTAGAGGAAGCTCGATAACACACCCAGCCCCTCCCCCAAAGAAAGACTCCAGTTTTTTCTGTTTTTCTTTGGTAGTTTGTCTCTGATTAATAGACAGAATGAGCAAGAAGCTGAAGAGGACTTTAACCTTTGACAGCTTCTACACAGATAGAGAGCAGACTCTAAATCCTGAGGAGACTAAAAACAGGCAGTCCCCAGGTGATTCCCCAAAGGAGGAGATCGTCTGTTCCTCAGCACAGATGAACCTCATAGAAGTGATTAAAAAGGCTCTCACAAGGGAGCTAGAAGAAAAATGGGGAAAGCAGAGTGAGGCTTGGCAAAAGGAGAAGGAAGCTTGGGAAAAGGAGAGGGAGGCTTGGCAAAAGAGCCTGGAGAAAGTTAAAGAGAGAGTGGATAAAGAAGTAAAATCCTTGAAAAATAGGATTAGTGAACTGGAAACAGAAAACAGCTCTCTAAAAAACAAAATTGGCGAAATGGAAAAAAATTCCACAGAACAAAAGAACTCAATTGGACAATTAGAGAAAGATTTTAAAAAAGTGAGTGAAGAGAATACTTCACTGAAAATCAGAATTGAACAAGTGGAATTGAATGACTCGAGGAGACAAGAAGAATCAGTCAAGCAAATCCAAAAAAATCAAACAATGGAGAAAAATGTGAAATACCTTCTGGGGAAGACAACAGACCTGGAAAACAGATCCAGGAGAGACAATCTGAGAATCATTGGACTCCCAGAAAAACATGATGAAAAAAAGAGCCTGGACACTGTCTTCCAGGAAATTATCAAAGAGAACTGCCCAGAAGTCATAGGAACAGAGGAAAAAATAAACATTGAAAGGATTCATCATTCACCCACTGAAAGGGATCCTAAAATCAAAACACCAAGGAATATAGTGGCCAAATGCCAGAACCCTCAGATGAAAGAAAAAATATTGCAAGCGGCTAGAAAAACCCAATTCAAGTATCAAGGAGCCACAATAAGGATCACCCAGGATCTGGCAGCATCCACATTAAAAGATCGAAGGGCCTGGAATATGATATTCCGAAAGGCTAAGGAACTTGGTATGCAACCAAAAATAACTTACCCAGCGAGAATGAGCATCTTTTTCCAGGGAAGAAGATGGACATTCAACGAAGTAAGCGAATTTCATCTATTTCTGATGAAAAAACCAGAACTTAACAAAAAGTTTGATCTACAAATATAGAACTCAAGAGAAATCTAAAAAGGTAAAGATTAATCTTGGGAACTATATTTTGACTATATAGATGTATAAAGAATACATGTATACCTTGTTCTAGAAATTGATGTGGAAAGGGCATTGTACCAGAAAAAGGGTAAAGTGGGGGTAGTACATCTCATGAAGAGGCATAGGAAACCTATTATATCTGAGAGAAAGAATGGAGGGGGATGAATATAGTGGGTATCTTACTGCCTTCAGAATTGGCTTTAAGTGAAAAATCTTAAGACATATTCAATCTATGGTGAAACTTCTCCCATCTCATTGAAAAGTGAGAAGGGAAAAGTGGAAAGGGAAGGAATAAGCTAAGCGGAAGGGAATACGGGAACTGGGAGGGAAAGGGGTAAGATAGGGGGAGGAACTCTAAGGCGGGGGGAGGGACACTAAAAAGGGAGGGCTGTGAGAAGCAAGGGGTGCTCACAAGCTTAATACTTGGAAGGGGGGGAAAGGGGAAAGAAGGGAGGAAAGCATAAACGGGGTTAACAAGATGGCAAGTAATACAGAATTGGTCATTCTAACCATAAATGTGAACGGGGTAAACTCCCCATAAAGAGGAAGCGGTTAGCAGAATGGATTAAAAGCCAGAATCCTACAATATGTTGTTTACAGGAAACACACCTGAAGCGGGGAGATACATGCAGGTTAAAGGTAAAAGGTTGGAGCAAAATCTACTATGCTTCAGGTGAAGTCAAAAAAGCAGGGGTAGCCATCCTGATCTCAGATCAAGCTAAAGCAAAAATTGACCTAATTAAAAGAGATAAGGAAGGACACTATATCTTGCTAAAGGGTAGCATGGATAATGAAGCACTATCTATATTAAACATATATGCACCAAGTGGGGTAGCATCTAAATTCTTAAAAGAGAAACTAAGAGAGCTGCAAGAAGAAATAGACAGTAAAACTATAATAGTGGGAGATCTTAACCTTGCACTCTCAGAATTAGATAAATCAAACCAGAAAATAAATAAGAAAGAAGTCAAAGAGGTAAACAGAATACTAGAAAAGCTAGATATGATAGATCTCTGGAGAAAATGTAATGGAGACAGAAAGGAATACACTTTCTTTTCAGCAGTTCATGGAACCTATACAAAAATTGACCATATATTAGGACATAAAAACCTCAAACTCAAATGTAGTAAGGCAGAAATAGTAAATGCATCCTTTTCAGACCACGATGCAATGAAAATTACATTCAACAAAAAAGCAGGGGGAAGTAGACCAAAAAATAATTGGAAACTAAATAATCTCATACTAAAGAATGATTGGGTAAAACAGCAAATCATAGACATAATTAATAACTTCACCCAAGAAAACGATAATAATGAGACATCATACCAAAATGTATGGGATGCAGCCAAAGCGGTAATAAGGGGAAATTTCATATCTCTAGAGGCCTATTTGTATAAAATAGAGAAAGAGAAGGTCAATGAATTGGGTTTGCAATTAAAAATGCTAGAAAAGGAACAAATTAAAAACCCCAGTCAAACACTAAACTTGAAATTCTAAAAGTAAAAGGTGAGATCAATAAAATTGAAAGTAAAAAAACTATTGAATTGATTAATAAAACTAAGAGTTGGTTCTATGAAAAAACCAACAAAATAGACAAACCCTTAGTAAATCTGATTAAAAAAAGGAAAGAGGAAAATCAAATTGTTAGTCTTAAAAATGAAAAGGGAGAACTCACCACTAACGAAGAGGAAATTAGAGCAATAATTAGGAGTTACTTTGCCCAACTTTATGCCAATAAATTCGACAACTTAAATGAAATAGAAAAATACCTCCAAAAATACAGCTTGCCCAAACTAACAGAGGAAGAAGTAAATATCCTAAACAGTCCCATCTCAGAAAAAGAAATAGAACAAACTATCAATCAACTCCCTAAGAAAAAATCCCCAGGACCAGATGGATTTACATGTGAATTCTACCAAACATTTAAAGAACAATTAACTCCAATGTTATATAAACTATTTGAAAAAATAGGGATTGAAGGAGTCCTACCAAACTCCTTTTATGACACAGATATGGTACTGATACCTAAACCAGGTAGGCTGAAAACAGAGAAAGAAAATTATAGACCAATCTCCCTAATGAATATTGATGCTAAAATCTTAAATAAAATATTAGCAAAAAGATTACAGAAAATTGTCACCAGGATAATACACTATGACCAAGTAGGATTTATACCAGGAATGCAGGGCTGGTTCAATATTAGGAAAACTATTAGCATAATTGACTATATCAATAACCAAACAAACAAAAACCACATGATCATCTCAATAGATGCAGAAAAAGCATTTGATAAAATCCAACATCCATTCCTAATAAAAACACTTGAGAGCATAGGAATAAATGGACTTTTCCTTAAAATAGTCAGGAGCATATATTTAAAACCATCAGTAAGCATCATATGCAATGGGGAAAAACTGGAACCTTTCCCAGTAAGATCTGGAGTGAAGCAAGGTTGCCCACTATCACCATTATTATTTAATATCGTATTAGAAACACTAGCCTCGGCAATAAGAGTCGAGAAAGATATAAAAGGAATTAGAGTAGGCAATGAGGAAACCAAACTATCACTCTTTGCAGATGATATGATGGTATACCTAGAGAACCCCAGAGATTCTACCAAAAAGCTATTGGAAATAATTCATAATTTTAGCAAAGTAGCTGGCTACAAAATAAATCCCCATAAATCCTCAGCATTTTTATACATCACCAACAAAACCCAACAGCAAGAGATACAAAGAGAAATTCCATTCAGAATAACTGTTGATACCATAAAATATTTGGGAATCTATCTACCAAAGGAAAGTCAGGAATTATATGAGCAAAATTATAAAAAAGTCTCCACACAAATAAAGTCAGACTTAAATAATTGGAAAAATATTAAGTGCTCTTGGATTGGCCGAGCGAACATAATAAAGATGACAATACTCCCTAAACTAATCTATTTATTTAGTGCTATACCAATCAGACTTCCAAGAAAATATTTTATTGATCTAGAAAAAATAACAACAAAATTCATATGGAACAATAAAAAGTCGAGAATCTCAAGGGAACTAATGAAAAAAAAAATCAAATGAAGGTGGCCTAGCTGTACCTGATCTAAAATTATATTATAAAGCAGCAGTCACCAAAACCATTTGGTATTGGCTAAGAAATAGATTAGTGGATCAGTGGAAAAGGCTAGGCTCACAAGACAGAATAGTCAATTATAGCAATCTAGTGTTTGACAAACCCAAAGCCCCTAACTTCTGGGAAAAGAATTCATTATTTGATAAAAACTGCTGGGATAATTGGAAATTAGTATGGCAGAAATTAGGCATGGACCCACACTTAACACCATATACCAAGATAAGATCAAAATGGGTCTATGACCTAGGCATAAAGAACGAGATTATAAATAAATTAGAGGAACATAGAATAGTTTATCTCTCAGACTTGTGGAGGAGAAAGAAATTTGTGACCAAAGATGAACTAGAGACCATTACTGATCACAGAATAGAAAATTTCGATTACATCAAATTAAAAAGCCTTTGTACAAATAAAACTAATGCAAACAAGATTAGAAGGGAAGCAACAAACTGGGAAAACATTTTCACAGTTAAAGGTTCTGATAAAGGCCTCATTTCCAAAATATATAGAGAACTGACTCAAATTTATAAGAAATCAAGCCATTCTCCAATTGATAAATGGTCAAAGGATATGAACAGACAATTTTCAGAGGATGAGATTGAAACTATTACCACTCATATGAAAGAGTGTTCCAAATCATTATTGATCAGAGAAATGCAAATTAAGACAACTCTGAGAGACCACACACTATCTCCTTTGGTTCTGATCTTGCTTTCTTGGATTTCTGCTGCTGACTTCTACTCCCTCTATTATATATGTTCTAAGAACACTGACAGATCCAGTGTCCTTAGTCAGAAATCATTGTCCCTGATCAGGGTATTAATGGTCTTCTTCCTTTTAGATTTCTTTGACCAGGATGTTGCCTCTTCCATTTCTCCCAAATTTTCCTTTATGAGGGAACTTCCATGATCTCCTGCCCAAACCAGATTTTCCCAATCAGGCAGATACTTCTGTGCTGCCCTTTGGCCAGGATCATCTTATTGCTGATAATTAGCTAGTGTTGGTGCTACTCTTCCTCCTACTTTTTCTTCATTTCAATCATATTCAGCTCTTTGTGATCACATTTGGACTTTTCCTGGCAAAGGTATTAAAGTGGTTTGCCATTTCCTTCTCCAATTCATTTTACAGATAAAAAAAATGAAGCAAAAAGGGATTAGTGACTTGCCCAGGATCCCACAACTTGTAAGTATCTGAGGGTAGATTTGAATTCAGAAAAAGGAGTCTTCCTGACTCCAAGCTCAGGACTCTATCCACTACTTCTTTAATGAGGAGACTATCTCAGACTAAAGCCAGCATTGAGGTTTTCTTAGTCAACACAATTCATAGCGTGCCAATGGTAGGGGCTTCTAGCCTATTTATCTATGTTCCTGCTTTCTTTGGCAAGAAGCCTTTTCCAGTAGCTATTTGTTGAAATATGGTATCCAGGAATTTGTGTGTGTGTGGGAAAGGTAAAAGGGCAGGACAAGGGATGAGGAGTAGAATGTTGAGGAGATCTACTTTTCAGGTAGTCAAATTATTTTTAATCTATTTTTCCCATAGCTTCTGGTTATTTTTTGTTCATTGCTGGGCTGGATGAAAGTATTTAATGATTGTGTGTGTATATATGTATCCATATATGTATATATACATACATACACACATATGTATGCATATACACCCTAACACATAACTATATGAACATTCATATAGGTGTATGTATATATTTATATATGTGTCATTGTAGTAAAAGTGGGAGAGCTGGGCTCCTCTGTATCTTTCACATGATCTTTCACACAACCATCTTGCTTGCTAATGCAGATAATGACTTGCTTTGAAAAATTATTGTCTTAACAAGTTGCCAGAGTACTGAAAACTTAGATGATTTGCCCAGGATTGTGCCACCAGTATGTGTGAGGAGATGAGGATCCAAGTCTTCATGTTATCAAAGCTCATATCTATTCTGTATCTACTATTGCCTCTTGCCTTGAACAGAGTAGGAAAAAAGTAAACATTTATATACACATACATTTATATTTCTGTGTATATGTGTACACATATATAAACACATGTATATAAACATATACATGTGTGTAAATATATACATATGCATTGCATGCATTATATATAAGTATACATGCACATACATCCTCTTATTTCAATATTTGTCCATTTAACTTGACCTCCAGGCCAATTCTTTGTACTTATTCTTCAAACTCTGGATCCTAATATTGATTCCTTTTTCTATATCTGTGAGATCATTTGTCTCTCCTCCCCCTTTTCCTTAGTCTTTGAATGATCTGACCCCCTCCCTGAACATGAACCTTCAATTGAGGTCTTTCCTCCCTTCTATCCCAAGAGACTTCAGATCATGGTTCTATCACCAGCTTCACCCATAAATGGAGCTTAGAGGAACAGTAGTTATATCACCATTCTTCAGATGTCAACCCTGGACAGTGTGAAAAGGATTTCTGGTCTTCTAATGCCTTTCTCAGCAACCTTAGTTCCTGAGAATCATTACCCCTGTCAATGAAGAACAAAATATGGTTTCTCTCATCCATCCTAACTACTACCATCTCTATTCCTACCAAATAACCTGAGTGATGGCTGAAATTTAATTTTTTCTCCTAGAATAAGATGAAAAACATACCAGGAGAAAGATAATGAATGGACATCGGTAATAGTTATACAGACAATCCTAATAATAGTAAGATTCTACTCAAGAATTTTCTCATTCATATTTTGGTAATGAATACAGAGCTTGACTGGCTGTTTAAGAAAGAAAACAGGAAACTTCATTAGGGTCTTTTTTCTCATCTTTCCCCCTCAAGGAACTGGTTGCCTCTAGACCCTACTGATTTACATTATAATAAAGAATTTCAGATCTTGGAATTGGTAAAGACTCTAACATGCTAACATAATTCCTCTAACAAGGAATATAAGTATAATGGTAAGTAATTTGAGAATGTAGTAAAAAAAAAAAAAAAAAAGGTGGGAGGGAAGGAGTTAAAAACAAAATGTAAACATGATCTCTTTTTAAGCTCTCAATAATTGTGGGATTTCTTTTAGGTATTTAAATATTTCCAAGGAGCCCTAAACTTCAAATACTATTTTAAGATCATTCAAGAGATTCTAGAAGAATTAATTGGTCTGATCTCATAATCCAAGCCCAAGCAAAATGGTCCTATACTGTGAAAATCCACATGAAAGATGAAAAATACACATGATTAGAACAAAAACTTTCCTACTCTTAAGAGTCTAATATCACAGCAGGGCGGGGGTGGAGGAAGGTTCATTTTTCTTTCCCTTTGTGGACATTCATTTTTTAACAGCAAAATCAGATTCTCTGAGACACAAGGATAGCCACTATCGGCAGAAAGTATGGATTTTCCTCTGTAGAAGATTTCTCTTCGAGCTATAAAACATTTTCTTGTGAAGGACAGAGAATCAGATGAGGTTGGGAGTTTATATTTGCTTTTTCCATCAGTTTACAGAAGCTCAGTTACAACTCAAAGGTTTGACTAAGGTTTTAGTCTTAAGTCTGGGCAAGCTGAATGTGAGGGCATAGCTTTAGGAAGCATTGTGTCAAGAGAGATAGAGGTAGACTTACACAGAAGGTGACTATCTAGCAAGTGAGATTTGAAGAACATTCAAGCATCCTCTTAACCCTCAGATTCCTCCCCTAATGCCTAAAATTCCAAAATGAGAGAATCATTCATTTGTGATTAAACAAATAAAAAATTTAACTGTCTGCTAGGATGTTCATGGAATTCATGTTAAATAATTATTATCTATTAATTCTGGATCAAATTTTCAGATATACTAAAAGAGGAAGTTAGCTGAGGGCAGATTCCCCACAGAAAAAAACACAATATTTAACATTTTGGTACCAAGGGGGAAAGAAAGATATCATATAATCTTAACTTACCAAAAGTTTCCATAAAGGCAAGATTTTCCAAGTCTGAAATCCATTTTCTCTGGTTTTAGACCTCTTGTCTTTTGAGTTAGGATATGAACATTTTGTGAAATGGAAAAATAGTGGGGGGGTGGGGAGGGGTTATTACTTACCCATGAACCCAGTGCAGAGGATTATTTTATTCTCAAAATAATATGAACTTTATTCCCTAAGTCAACTCTAAATCATTACTTTTAAACCATGTGTCCAATAAAAAATTGTGTAATCTGAAGCCAAGGGCCTTTGGGAAACTCTGTGGCATTATAGATCAGACTTATAGATAGTTTAAGAAAAGCTTCAAACCCACAAACTGTTTTGTGCTAAAATGATCAGTGGACTTTTCCAGGTTTCCTCAAATCATAGAAACATACATTCTAAGCAGGAAATAGTCTTAGAGGTTCTATTCATCCATTTCATAGTTAAAGAAATCTAGGCAAACAGAATGAAGCTTTGAACAGAGTTATTTAACTCCAAAGTATCAGGATTTTAACCCAGGTCTAGATTGACAATAAATCTAGGGCTATTATCCAGAGACATCAGGCTGTCTCTTGTCATAGCATGTAAATTTAGACTTTAAATATAAAAAAAAAACTTTTTTTTGTAATGTATAGAAGAGAATAAAAGAAAAACAGAAAAATATAGATAAATAACTATGAAAATCCCATAATTTTTATGTCTAATCCTCTTTTTATTGTATCATATGTATTGTATGGGGAAATTCCCATTTTATTTAAAGTTTGTTAAGTTCAGAATTTTAAAAATAAACCTAAAAGAGTAACCTTAAATATTGTCCAATCCAACTTCTTTTTTTTTTCCCAAGCAGAAAACTGAGGCTCAGAGAGGTTAAGAAACTGACAGAAATGTCACACAGAACAGGAAGCTGAGCCAGAATTTAAACTAAGGTCCACTTTATTTTTAATTCAGTTTTTTTCTTTCATACTTAAAGCCATCTTTTATTATCTTTTCAGATCACCTTAAACTCTTGTATCCAGTTTCCTTAAATAGTTATCTCTCCCCCTTCTCATCCATGCAACAGAAACTTTCCAAATAATACTCCCTAAAATACCAATATAACCATGTCTTTCTTTTGCTAATAAGCCCTTCAGGTTATCTCCCTTCCACAAATAAAATTCAAAGTACATAATTTGTCGAAATCTCCTACTTTTCCCTACAGCTTGCCTTCCACTCCAATCAAGATAGATAACTCCCTAGTTAGAGACCCTTTACAGGATGCACAAGAAAATCAACTTTAGTCATTTATAATCAGAATTGCTTTTTTTTTTAAGTTGAAAATTGTTTTCTCCAGCTTGATCACCAATCTCATTTATAAAATTATTTCTGTGAGACTTTGGAAGATAACTAAACAATTGTCTTAACTGAAAATAGTTAAGGGAATGAACCTTGGGTTTTGAAGATCATTGGTAAAGAGGAACTCTCCAAAGATTCTGAACAATTGTGGCATCTTTGGGATGATCTATCTTTCGATATGCATAGAGATTATACAAATTACATATGGATATACTTAAAAGTATTGGTATGTAAACATTATATTGTCTATATAATATATACACATGAGGCTGGAACCAAGACAGCAGAGAGTAGACAGGTCTTTGAGATCTTCCTGGTATTCCTCAGATCAACACCAGGTCAAGACCTGGTTTTGGAGTGACGGAACCCACAAATAACTGGAGTGTAACAAATTTTCAGCAGAAGATATTTTAGAAGAACTTCAGAAAAGATCTGTTTCAATTGGGCAGGGGGAAAGGCAGCCAAGAGCAGGTGCAACATAGGGTCCCAGGGCAGTGTGATGTCAGAGGATCTACCAGGAGGCTCTTAGCCAAAATACTGCAGCATTGGCTGCTCTGACCTGGTTCAGAAACCAGTGGATCAGCAGAGTAGCTGTCCAACATCCAATGCAAATACAAAAGGCAAATAGTGAGCCCCAGAATAATTTGGGACTTGGCCATGGCCACTCAGCACAGGAAAGAAGTCAGCAGCACCAGCCCCAGGCCAACATAAAGCCACTGTCACCTGTAGAGAAAGTTTGGGACAATCTCCTTTTTGCTCTAAGAGCAGACCTCAACCTTTAAAAATTGAGCAAAAAAGCAAAAAGAATTATGATCATAGATAGCTTTTATGGAGATAGAGAAGAACAGATCTCAAACCCTGAGGACCCTAAAGGCACACAATCTCCAAATGAAGCCCCAAAGGGTGATATGAATTGGTTCCCATCTTACAAGGCTTTCCAAGAAGAATTCAAAAATGATCTTAAAAGAGAGTTAAAAGAAAAATAGGGAAAGGAAATGAAAACTTTGCAGGAGAGATTGGAAAAGGAAACACAGAAATTATCTGAAGAAAACTCCTTAAAAATAGATTTAGTGAAATGGAAAAAAAAAATGAACAAAATAACTCATTTAAAAGTTCAATTGGCCAAATGAAAAATAAACTGAAAAAAATAATTCACTAAAAATTAGAATTGAACAAATGGAAGTGAATGACTCAATGAGACATCAAGAATCAAAACCAAAAAAAAAAAAAAAAAAAAAAAAAAAGGAAGACAATGTAAAATATACCCCATTGGAAAAACAACTCACCTGGAAAATAGATCCAAGAGAGACAATCTAAGAATTATTGAAAGGGGCAGCTAGTTGGTGCAGTGTCTAGAGCAGCAGCCCTGAAGTCAGGAGGACCTGAGGTCTTCAAATCTGAGGACCTGGCCTCAGACACTTAACACTTCCTAGCTATGTGACCTTGGGCAATTTACTTAGCCCCAATTGCTGTATCTTTATTTATTTATTTAAAAATTGAGCAAAAAAGCAAAAAGAATTATGATCATAGATAGCTTTTATGGAGATAGAGAAGAACAGATCTCAAACCCTGAGAAGATGCAAGTATAATTTGATTTTATTGTGACGATCTAAAAAAGAAACTAGTGATGGAAAAGGATTGTACTGGAAGAAAAGGAAAATGGAGGTTAAATGGGGTAAATTACATCTTATAAAGAGGCAAAAAAGACCTGTTGCAATTGAGGGAATGAATGGAAGGGGTGAACATTGTGTGAATCTTATTCTCATCAGATTTGGTTCAAAGTAGTAGGGGAAAGGTATAAGAAATGGGTAGGAGCTATAAAGGGAGAGGGCTATTTGAGGGAGGTGGTGGTTAGAAGTAAAATACTGGAGAGAAGGAAAAGGGGGAATGGAAAGAGAAAAGCATAACTTGGGGTAAATAAGATGGCAGGAAATACAGAATTAGTTATTTTTACTGTGAATGTGAATGGGATGAACCCTTGCATAAAATGCAAGGGGATAGCAAACTAGAGGCAGAATCCTACAATGTGTTATTTACAAGAAATACTTTTAAAGCAGAGTGACACATAGAAAGTAAAGATAAAAGACTGGAGCAGAATCTATTATGCTTAGTTGAAATAAAAAAAGCAGAGGTAGCAGTCTTGATTTCAGATTAAGCAAAAGCAAAAATAGATCTAATTAAAAGAGATTAGGAAGGAAAGTACATGTTGCTAAAGATTAGCATAGATAATGAAGCAATATTAATAAGAAATATATATGCATCAAGTGGCATAACAGCCAAATTCCTAGAGAAGTTAAGAGAGCTGCAAGATGAAACAGCAAAACTATATTAGTAGAAGATCTCAACCTTGATCTCTCAAAACTAGATAAATTGAACCACAAAATAAATAAGAAAAAAGTTAAGGAGATAAGTAGAATTTTAGAAGTTAGGTATGACAGATCTTTGGAGAAAATTGAATAGGGATAGAAAGGAATATATTTTTTTCTCAACAGTACTTGGAACCTACACAAAAATTGACCATATATTAGGGCATAAAAACTTCAAAATCAAATGCAGAAAGGCAGAGATCAAAAATGTATTTTTTTTTTAGATCATGGTACAATAAAAATTACATGCAATAAAAGGCCAGGGGAAAATATACCAAAAATTAATTGTAAATTAAATAATCTAATCCTAAAGAATGAATGGGTAAAACAACATATCATAGACACAATTGATAATTTCATCCAGGAGCATGATAATAAGGAGACAACATATCAAAATTTATGGGATGCAGCCAAAGCAGTTCTTAAGTGAAGTTTTAAGTCTCTAGATGCTTATTTGCATAAAATAGAGAAAGAGAGGATCAATGATTGAACATGCAACTAAAATAGCTAAAAAAAAAAAAAAAACATTAAAACCCCCTGATTAATTACCAAATTTGAAATTCTTAAAATAAAAGGGGAAAATAATAAAATTGAAAGTAAGAAAACTATTGAATTATTAAATAAAACTATAATTTGGTTTCATGAAAAACCAACAAAATATATAAATCTTTAGTTAATTTGATTAGAAAAAGAAAAGGAGAAAATCAAATTGTTAGTGAGAAAAATGAAAAGAGAGAACTTTCCACCAATAAAGAGAAAGTTAGAGCAAGAATTAGGAGTAATTTCATCCAAGTATATGTCAATAAATCTGATAATCTAAGTGAAGTAGATGAATACTTACAAAAATATTGATTGCCCAGATTGACAGAAGATGAGAAAAATTTAATTAAATAGTCCCATTTTATAAAAAGAAACTGAATAAACTAATAATCAATTCTCTAAGAAAAAATCTCCAGGGCCAGATGGATTTACTTGTGAATTCTACCAAATAATTAAAGTACAACTAATTACAAACTATTTGGAAAAGTAGGAAAGAAGGAGCCCTACCTCCTTCTTTTTTATCACATAGATATGGAGCTGATACCTAAAGAAGGTAGAGTCAAAACAGAAATAAAATTATAGATCAATTTCCCTAATGAATATTAATGCAAAAATCTTAAATAAAATATTAACAAAGCGATTCCAGCAAGTTATTCCCAAGATGATACACCATGACCAAGTAGGATTTATACCAGGAATACAGGTCTGATTCAATATTAGGAAAACTATTAGCATAATTGACTATTTCAATAAAACAAAAATCATATGATTATCTCAATAGATGCAGAAAAAGCATTTGACCAAAATCCAACACCCATTGCTATTAAAAAAAACTAAAGCATATAGGAATAAATGGAATGTTCCTTAAAATGATCAATAGCATTTATTTAAAGTCATCAGCAAGCATCAGATGTAATGGGGATAAACTAGAATCATTCCCAATAAGGTCAGGGGTGAAACAAGGCTGCACACTATCACCACTACTATTCAATATTGTATTAGAAATGTTAGCTTTGGCAATAAGAGAAGAAAAAGAAAGGAATTAGAGTAATGAGGAAACCAAATCATCTCTCTTTTCAGATGATATGATTGTATACTTAGAGAATTCTAGGGAATCAACTAAAAAATTACCAGAAACAATTCACAACTTTAGCAAAGCTGCAGGATACAAAATAATGCCACATAAATCATTAGCATTTTAACATATTACTCTAAAGTCCAGACTAGTTCTCTAGAGGACCTCAGAATTAGCCCAAATCCTTGATTTTAGAACTTTCTTGAATGTGCCCAGATATTTACATATTATTTCCCTCCTTAGAGCAAGAGCTCCTTAAGGGTAGGGGCTGTATTTTATCTCTTTTTATATCCTTAGTGTAAAGTCCAGACTAGCTCTCTGGAGACCCTCAGGGACCAGCCTGAGACATTGGTCTTAGTGGAGGAATGAAGGAGGCAGGAGGGCCACGTGACTGGTTAAAAATGGAGTCTGGAATATGGAATTTTCTCTTGTGTCTGTGGCCAAGAGGGCTGTGGCTGAGAGAGCATTTTAAGTCTGAGACTCCCTTTAAATACTAAAATAGGATTGCATCACTACCTCATACTGAGCATGTGTACCCACACTGAACATGTGCAACTGTAGCCGTTACTGTTCAAGTAACAACTACAGTAGCTTTACATCACCACAGCACATTAAGTACATACTTAACTTGAGTAATTAACTTGTACTCAGCTAGAGAATCATTATCTCATCAATCATACTGATTCTTAACTATATCTTTTCAGAGTTCTGGCCTTCTACATGTTACCAACAAAATGCAGCAACAAGAGATACAAAAAGAAATTCCATTTAGAATAACTGTAGATAATATAAAATACTTGGGAGTTTACCTGCCAAGACAAAGTCAGGAACTATATGCACACAATTACAAAACACTTTCCACACAAATAAAGACAGATCTATTCAATTGGAAAAATATCAAGTGCTCATAGGTAGATCTACCTAATAAAATAAAAATGACAATGACAATTAAATTAATCTACTTATTCAGTGCCATACCAATCAAACTCCCAAGAAATTATTTTACAGAGCTAGGAAAAAAAATAACAAAATTTATATGGAAGAAAAAAAGGTCAAGAATTTCAAGGGAATTAATGAAAAAAATACAAATGAAGGTGGCCTAGATGTACAAAATCTAAAACTATAATATAAAGCAGCAGTCATTGAAAACATTTATGCTGGCTAAGAAACAAGAGTAATTGATCAGTGGAATAGGTTAAGTTCACAAGACACAACAATGACTATAGTAATCTAGTGTTTGACAAACCTAAAGACCCCAGTTTCTGGAATAAGTACTCAGTATTTGACAAAAACTAATGAGGAAATTGGAAATTAATATGGCAGAAACTAGACATTGACCCACAGCTAAAACACCCTATACCAAGATAAGGTCAAAATGGGTTCATGATTTAGACATAAAGTATGAGACTATAAGTAAATTAGAAGAACAAATTAATTTACTTCTCAGACCTGTGGAAAAGGAAGGAATTTGTGGCCAAAGAAGAACTGGAGTACATTATTGAATGCAAAATAGAAGTTTTGATTATATTAAGTTAAAAAGGTTTTATGCAAACAAAACCAATGCAGACAAGATTAGAAGGGAAACAATATACTGGGATAAAATTTTACATTCAAGAGTTATGATAAAGACCTCATTTATAAAATATAGTGAGAATTGACTCAAATTTATAAGAATTCAAGCCATTCTCCAAGTGGTAACTTGTCAAAGAATATGAACAGACAATTTTCCAATGAAGAAATTGAAACCATTTCTAGTCATATGAAAAGGTGCTCACTACTGACCAGATAAATGCAAATCAAGACAATTCTGAGGTACAATACAACTCAGATTGGCTAAGATGGCAGGAAAAGATAATGACAAATGTTGGAGAGGAGGTGGAAAACCGGGACACCAATATACTGTTGGCAGTATTGTGAACTGATTCAACTATTCTGGAGAGCAATTTGGAACTATTCCCAAAGGGTTATTAAATTGTGCATACTCTTTGATCCAACAATGTTACTACTAAGTCTGTATCCCAAAGAGATAATAAGGGAGGCAAAGGGACCAACATGTGCAAGAATGTTTGTGGCAGCTCTTTTTGTAGTGGCAAGAAACTGGAAACTGAGTGGATGTATATCAGTTGAAGAATGGCTGAATAAGTTATGGTATATGAATGTTATGGAATATTATTGTTCTGTAAGAAACAACCAGCAGGATGATTTCAGAAAAGCCTGGAGAGACTTACTTGAACTGACGCTAAGTGAAATGAGTAGAACCAGTAGCTCATTGTATATAGTAAAAACAAGATTATACAATGATCAGCTCTGATGGATGTGACTCTTTTCAATGATGAGATGTTTCAGGCCATTTCCAATGGTCTTGTGACCACGAGAGCCATCAGTACCCAGAGAGAACTGTGGGAACTGAGTGTGCATCACAACATAATATTTTCACTCTTTTTATTGTTGTTTGCTTACATTTTGTTTTCTTTCTTATTTTTTCCTTTTTGATCTGATTTTTCTTGAGTGGCATGATACTTGTGAAAATATTATAGAAGGATTGCACATGTTTAACACATATGGGATTACTTGCTGTCTAGTGATGGAAGTGGAGCAAAAGGAGAGAAAAAATTTGGAATACAAAGTTTTGCAAGAATGAATGTTGAAAATTATCTATGCATATATTTTGAAAATAAAAAGCTTTAAAATTTTTAAAAAGAAATAAAAAATACATGCACATGTATGTGTGTGTGTGTATCTCATATGTAATTATAAGACTGAGTGAATTTACTAGAAATTATACAAAGGCAAGAATGTCTTTATACCATATTTATGATATACATATATTCATTATATATGTACTCATACATGTTATATATATATATATATATATATATATATATATGTATATGTATATATTCCTTGTCATCAGAGAGTAATCTGGTAATTTATTAACTTCTAATTACTAATATTCTTTTATTTCTCTGACTTCCTCTCTATTTTCTACTCCAACTAAGTTGTTTATTTACTTTCCTAAAATGTTATGACTTTATTTCAGTGTTAGTGTTAATTCATAAATAAAACTAACTGCATTTCACAAGTATGTCTGAAGTTCATGCTTTTCATGCTCCATTTCAAAACAAGGAGTTAAACAGATTCAAATGAGTTGCCACCAGCAATTAACCTACAAAATACAATGACAAGCTAATGGGGAGTTTGGAAGAGGCAGGTTTCAAAAGAGAATTTGTGAATTAGTTAATTGTTTGTTCTTGATTCTGTGCCAACTTGACCCCAGAGTATTACCTGTCTCCAAACAATCTATCCAGTTTCTTTCTGGGAAAACAAAGGGCAGAATGTAATCAATCAGTTATACATTCTAAGGAACTTAGTGATCATGTGGAATCATAGAGTTCAGCTTAGCAGAATCATGAGACCTGTTTTGGAACCTAGGGAACAGGTTCACATAGCTTGGTGCTCCATTCTTAAACTTATCCTAGTCAAACCCTAGTGCTCAGGGGTAGAATTCTAAGTATTTGGCATATTATGTTAACATAGCTGGCACAGAGAATAGGGCATGAATATTCATATACACCACAAAAAATTTATACAGTGATATGAGGTGGGGACTGGAAAGACTTGAACAGATGTTGATGCTGTCTACTATTTGATGATTATCTGTAAGATGTAAATGCATCTCTCATAAGTAAATCACAGACTAATAAAAAGTATGTTAGGCACCCCCAACTAGCAGCTGGAGTCTGAAAAGGCATCCAGAGCCCAAGTGGAAAGTGCTGACAGACTAGTAGTGTTTGCTTGCACCCTAAGCATGGAAGCATGTCCAAGCTTGGGCCTGTTGAAGGAGGCTATTAGTGCAGGAAGATGAATGCTTCCATCTGGAATTCAATTCCCCTTGCTGCTCCCTGGTGAGCACTCAGAGCTGCCTGCCACAGAAGGCCAGCAAAAGCATCAATCATCTCCACACCAGTTTAGAATTTCCTAATGGCAATACTTTCTGGCCCCAAATCATAGAACAGCTTCACAGACCACTCTCAATCAGGAGTGGGAGGCCTCTAGGCCTGGAAGCTATGGCGGTTCTGAAAAAACATCCTGATTAGATAGGATCTAGAAATGGTCCAATTCCAGGAACAGTCCTATCTGTTCCCATCTGTAGGTGGCTCAAAACCAGTTCCAGATATTCATAACTCATTACAAGAAAACAGAGAATACACAGCAAGACCACTCAGCAAGCATACTTTATTGAGAAGACTTACAATATAAAGGGTAGATACTGGGCACAGAATAGGACGACTGAAGATCCAGGTAGAATTGGACACCAAAGCCATTATCTTTATACTTTTCTAGGCTGAGTCAAGCAAGGGGAGAGGGAGCCAGGAACATGAACCAGAGACTGATGCTGAGTCAGTCATGCCAGTAAGGGGAACAGTAGGGAAGGAGAACAGAGGGAACAACTCACAGAGAAGTGGAAGCAGGTTGATATTCCTATTCCAAGAGAGTAAAAGGGATTTATGACCATTATTGTTGGTTTTACTCACAGAATGGAACAAAAGTTTGGAGCATTCCAATGGTTTCTTTGTTTAATTGGATGGAAAGGGTACTAGGGGCGTTTAAGTAGGTGAAATGAGCAGTATAATGTTAGAGTCTCTAAGAAGTCAGACTGAAATTCAGTCTACCCTTCACTCTGGCCTGTCATACTGTCTAAAATTCCATCATTAGCAAGTCATTCTTTCAATAAAATAAATGCTGCTAATGAAAATTTTTTTAAAACAGAAAATCACTCTGTAATACTTATGTATATCCTCATTTAAAATGAAAATAATGCTCAAAAAGAAATGTAATAAAACTAACTTGTATTTTAGGTGCTACTGACATCAGGTCACTCTTCCTACTGAGAAAGAAATTGGTATATAATATGAGAGCAAATTGGGAACTTAAAGAAAACAGACAGGTAGAGAATACAAGAAGAAAAAAAAAAAAGCAAACTAATGAGCCTCCCTAAGTCTCTGATATAACTTTCTATCTTGTGCAATTATATTAGAGTTCCAATCCATAGCTTTATTCCCTACTTCTTTTGCAGCTAAAAAACAAATTAGTTTGCTTCTAATATAAGAGTTATGTTTCTCTAGGGGCTAATTTATCTAGATAAGTACTTGAGCTTATTGCAGAGGTCACTGCCCCCCTGGTACACATAGAGGTTTGAACTGCTAGGACTAAAAGTCATTGGATCATAGATTTGGAGCAAGTAGGGAGCTCAGAAGCTATTTAATTGAACTCCTCATTTTACCATTGAGGAAACTGGGGTTCCAAAAATAACATATACAACATCATACAAGTAATAATTAACAATCTTAGGGTTTGAACCCAATCCAAATGGGTCCAAAACCAGTGTTCTTTCCACTTTCCTACTCTGCTTCCTTATATTGGTCAGTATATAGCAAATCCTGTACAGAATTATAGATAGTAATATTTTCATGTGAGGAATAGGGATTGAGATACTCCAGCATCCCTTGGATGGCTGCCTATATTTCCTGTGCTGATAGCCAACCCCAGATTTTTGCCTCCAAAATTTGTTCCAGGCAAGAAAACAGCTCATTTACACCTGGGTTCTGAACCATTAGTCATGTGGCTTCAAGTTCAGGAAGAAATTATACATATAACCAGTCAGACATAGCTTATGTCAGACAACCCCTTTGAAAATCTGACCTTACTTCTAGTGCCAAATTGATCTTTTGTTTGTACCAGCAACATACATTAGAGTTCAGAAGAAAGACAAGGAGACATGATGAGGGAGGGGTCCTGGCTGCTCAGTGTGGGTTTCCTCAGTTTTAATGATGCATACACTCATCAAAACGGACAATATTTCCCAAGAAACAGATGAAGGTAGAGGATATGTTGAATTCCCTCAGCTGCCTCCTTAAGAAGAAAGAGCAATATGAATAAAGATACTGTCTCTTAGAATGGCTTAGTTATTCCCTCCTGGTGACATGAATGTTGAATTTCTCATATGCATTTCATTTAATCTCAAATCCATCTCTCCCCACGCATGGGGAGAGGCACCTTGTTCAATATACTTCTGTGGTTCTTGAGTTTTCCTGGGAAGTGTTACAAGTGGCTGGCATATATGAATATACTCATCTATTTCTTGCAATGAGAGAGAAAAGGAGCAATGAGTAGGAAAGCTCAAAATTAATTAAATCATTATTACTATTAATGAAAATTATATTTTAAATTAATAAACCCCTTTACAGACTACAAAATGTTTTACTATTATCCATTTGTCTGCAAAACAAAGTCAGGTGTAATAGGGATTGATATTCCCATTTTATACATGTGAAAAAGACAGATAAGTTTATGACTTGACCATGGTCGCACAGAAAATTGATGACAGAGATCAAGTCTCATGCTTCCTATTATAGTAGGGATCTCATTAAAATATCAAGATTTTTGTCTCATAAGAAAAATATGCTCTTGAAAGGAGCAAGGGGAAAAAAGTTCCCTTATGAGAAAGCATTCCCAATTCTTTTGGCTTAGTACAATGTTTAAAAGTTTATTACTTTCATTTTAATTCTGAAACAGATCAGAAGAAGGCAAAGTATCCCTACCAATTTATGGAAAGAAGTCTCCCCTGCCTAATTCACTCATCCCAATTCATTGCTTCTCTCACTGAACTTCAGATCAGTTTAATTCAGTCCAAGATACTGTGTGCTTATTATATATTATGTCCAGTCCTAGGCACTATTGTGCCTTGAAGAAAAAGAGAAGACGGTCATCCCTTCTTTTGTGATTCTTACAACTTATTTGGGGAGATAAAACAAAATCTTTTGAGGCAATTGGTATTCTGCTCATGCATAGCAAAACAAAACAAAACAAACAACAAAAAATTTCCACATGCTCTTATGGGAACCCGACATCCATATCTATCTCACTTTTGTGCCACACATTCCATATTAATTTTTATTTCTCTGTCATTATTCATGCTAGTCTCATTCCTTAGAATACCTTTTCTTCTCATTTCTGACTAATAACAATAATTCACCTTTCAAAGGGACTTTAGAGTTGACAAAGTTCTTTCTCCAAAATCTGTAAGATAGGTATTCAGAGTATTATAATTCCCATTTTCTAGATGAATGTTCACAGTTGAATTCACTGTCCCCAGTTCATTGCTCTTTTCCCCACTGATTCATCTATTCAGTTGAATTCAATAAAATATATTATGTGTGCTGTACTGAAAGGATGGCCTTGAAGCCAAGGAAATGTGTTCAAGGTCTGCTTCTGACATATACTAATTGAGAGTCCTTGAGCAAGACACTTAACTTCTTAGTGTTCTAACTCATAAGACTGGATGCTGCAGAGGTGCAGACCTCCAAGGAGAGATGTTTCCTTATCCAAGAGTTCAACATATAAAAAGAATCATAAGCCCAAGGTCTATGCACATTGATACTTCAGAACATGTCCTGTGCAAGACATTATGGGAGTTACAAGAGGCTTAAAGAAAAAAAAAAGTTACTTATCATGGTCATATGGCAAATAAAGTAAGGTCAGCACTGAATATGAACCAGCTGTCTCAACTATAAGTCCAGTGTTCTTTTCACTTCAAAAAACCATCCTCTAAGACACAACTCAAGCTTTAAAATTTTTCTGACCTACCCTTCAGCGAAATCTGCCTGTTCTGAATTCTTATAAGTTATATGAAGAAAACTTTTGTCTAAAAATTGTCCTATCTAAAATATATTTCAGATCCTCAGAAAGAAAAAGAAGGAAAGAGAGAGAAAAAGACTTAGTTTGGCCATTTTTTTAAATAATCTGTTAGAAGTAATTCCTATGAGTAGAAATGTAGATAAGAGCTCCAGAATTTGAAGAGCTTAAAATAAAATCTTTGATATTTAATTCAACAAACTTTTCCTTAAAAAAGTACTGATATGTTTTGTTTTTAAATTCACTTGTATATACCAATGTATCTCTCTACCCACGAATTCTCAAAAAGTCATCTCTTACAATAAGGAACTTAAAAAGAAAGAAAAAATTTTAGCAAAAGTAAAAAACATATTGAAAAATTTTTGTATTATATTCGGTGTAGTATACTTATTATTCCTCACTTCTAAAAAGAAGCAAAGAAGACATCTTATATTTCTTCTTTAGGGCCTAGTTTGGTCACTATAATTTCAAAGATTTTAATATTTTGTTGTTATTATTTTCTATACTCCCATTGTTGCATTGTGTGTATAGTTTTCTAATTGTGCTTATATCTCTTTTCATTAATTCTTGTATTGTCATACTTCTCCATATTCAACATATTTATAATTTCTTACAATAAAATCCCATTAGATTTGTGTGCTACAATTTGTTTACCCAGTTCTCAATAGATGAAACATCCACTTTATTTTTAGTGCTTTGTTACTACAAAAAATAATTTGATGCAATGGAGCCTTTGTTTTTGTCATTGACCTTAGAGGCATACAAAAATAATTAATTTCTAATTGGAGGAATTAGATGATAATTCATGGGGGGAAAGTAGAATTAGAAAGTAGAAGCTTAATGAAAGAATAGATGATAGAAAGACAGACAGACAGATAGCTAGATAGAGATTAGATTCCAATGAAACAAACTAAGAAGAGAGGTAGAAATAATAACTAACAATAGAAACTATGAGTCTAATTTGGTTCATAAGGAATATGAAATGATATTGTCTTAAATAAAAGTAGAGAGGTTAATTGGGACCAAACTGTAGAAAACCGTGAAAGCCAAACTGAGGAGTCTGGATTTGATTTTATAGACAAAGTGGAGTTCCAGGAGTTTTTGACCTCCCCTCCCCAAATGATATGGTTATCCCTGTGCAGTAATACAATTCCGTTGATAATGGTGTGAAGGATAAAAGATTGTATTTTTTCCATGTCAGTAATATAACTATTCGGTTTCTATTCCAAAGAGATCCAAGGGAGAGGGAAAAAGCTCATATGTACAAAAATAATTGTAGCAATTCTTTTCGTGCTGACAAAGAATTAATTAGAAATTGAGGAGATGCCTATTAATTGGAGAATGGGTAAGCAAGTTGAATGAAGTATATGATTCTGAAGGAATAGTATTGTTCTGTAAGAAACGACAAAAGAAACTATTTTAGAAAAATGTGGAAAAACATTTAAACTGATGCAAATTAAAATGAGAACTAGAAAACACCGTACATAATAATTGCAACATTATCACAATAATCAAGTGTGAAAGAATTAGCTCCTCTGATCAATATAATGATCCATGATGCTCCCAAAGGTCTCATGATAAAATGTTATCCATTTCCAGAGAAAGAACTGATGAAAACTGAGTGGAGTTAAAGCAATTTTTTCATTTTCTTTCTTTATTTTGCTTCTGTTTATTTTCTTTTGCAACATGGCTAATATGGCAATATGTTTTATATGACTTCATATGTATAAGACATATCATATTTCTGGTCTTCTTAATGTAAGATAAGAAATAAAGAGAGATGATTTTTAACTAAAATAGTTTAATTTTAAAAATTAATTCAATTTGAATTATAATTGAACTATAATTGAATAGAACTTTAAAAAATAAAATTGAGAAATATTTAGCAAAATAAAAATACAGTAAAACATTTTAAAAGATTGTATCTTTTTCAAAAGTATGTCTATTAGCACATTCAACTGCCCATGTGGAAATAAAGAAGTAGAACTCTGCTGAGCACTTTCCTTTCCTTACAGTTTCCATTCCTTAAGTCGTTTTAGCTTCAAGAGTGAAAGTGTATTCTCTGTGCATTTCCTGAACTTCAAGGCCTTGTGGCAATAGCAATGAGGGCAACAGCAGTGGCACAAATAGCCCAAAGTCTTCCTATGAAATGGTACATTAAATTATAATGTAATTCAGTGGAATAATAGGATTCTATTTATTTTAAAATTCAATTTACATACAACTGGGCAGGAATGCATCTTATTGTGAAACACAGAACTCCTATAGAGAGCTAAAAAAAAAAAAAAAAAAATGGGTTTTGGTCCCTGAGGCATAATGAGAGTAAACTAGCAATGGAAAAAATTTATTTTGTAATTTGCTTATCTTAATACTCCATAAATAATAATTTCACTTTCAATTAAGTCAGGTGGAGAGAAATGAATATAATCATCTTTATTATATATCTTTCAGTTATCAAAGTGGATGTTCATTCAAACAATGCAGATTATAAACCATCCAAGCCTGTCCAACCTCCCATAAGTGCACCACAGGAAGTCCACTGAATATGCTGGCAGCCTTCCTTACTTTCTCTTGACCTTATTTTTTTCATTGCAATACATAAAATGTTCATTTATCTCTTGCTCTCACCATGTCACCAGCCCATTGTTTTTGTCCATCAAGCATTTCTTTAATAACATCTTTTACTCTATCCATTATCTGCAGTACCTTCTTTGTATGAGTTGCAACTCTGAATATTAATATCAAAAAGATGGGTCTTTATTCCAGGAAGAAGTTTGAGATCATTAAAGAAAAATCATGAAACAAAGGAAAAAATAAATATGTGCACATAAGTGCATATATATATATGTATTTATGTATATATATATATGTATATATAAATACATTTTTTTCATTTCTGCCCTTTCAAATGCCCTAAGATAACAGGGAATAGAAGCCCTGGTTTCTCAAAGATAGTATCAACTTACTACAAGCTCTGATACCACACTTGAAAAACACAAAAATTCAGGTCACCAATGAACTGCATGCCTATTATCTGAGGCTCAATCTAGCTAAATTTGGAGAGGTTTGTTCCAAGATTGGCTACAGGATGGTAAATTTTTCAGTCACAGCAATTTTTAAAATATACCTGCTGAGTTGTAAAGTGGTAGCAATCTATTTTGATAAAAAGACAACCTCATATTGACAAAGGTTGTTACAGTAAGTACTATAGTAACGTGTGTGTGTATATATATATGTATATATATACACTATTATAAACATAATATATCTATAAATATACATATACATAGAGACATAACATATTTTATGCTGTTATAAATATGAGGATAAAATAAATAAAAAATGCTTTACAGCATTTCCTTAATTTTCTTAACCAGAGCTCCTTAATATTTATTATTATTTTGACAAACTATTTCCATATAATGGATTTCATTTGTAATCCTATGTATTTTATTGTATCCATTTAAAAATATTATTCTGAGACAGGATCCATAGACATAAATAGATAGTAAAGAAAGTCACAACATAAATAACATTAAGAACTTCTGCTTTAATTACTTGGAAATATATCCAAATTGGATATTCAAACAAGCATGAGTTCAACAAAAATTCTGATTTCTTAATATTTTAATTCAAATTCTAAACCAATATTTCTCTTATTGGCAGGAATTTGTAGAAGATATGAGAAAGGGCAGAGGTAAAAAAGAAAATGCAAATTACTTTCAGCATTTCTTGATGACTTGATCATCAATTCTACCTAGAGAAAATGGAGAATTGACATGATCTTGCCACTATTCTATTTCATGATCATACCATCATATAGCTGTAATGTATGTAAATAATATAAATAATCTTTTAATTCAGCTCATTTGCTACTAGATGAAATAAGAAATTGAATTCCATAATTTTTCACCTAACCATAAAATGTTCAATTTCCCATCCTGCACCAAAATAAAAAAAAAGACTTCCCAGAAGCTCAAACAGGGGAAGGACTCACAGCAAGTCTTTATAAAAGAAATAATGAAGTATAGTTTTATTAGGGCCTGCTTGAATAGAAATAGACTCAAGGACTTACCTAGTCCTGAAATAGAGTCCCTTCAACAATATACCAGGTATCTTGTAGTCATTCATTCTTTGCTGAATAACCAGTAAATAAGAACTCAGTATTTCCTGAGACCACTATACATACCACTTTGAGATGGCTCTGATCATTAAATTATTGTTCTTTACATCCAGTTAAAATTTACATTTTGGCAAGTTTAACTCTTTGTTCCTATTTCTTTCTTCTGGGGTCAAGTAGAACAATTCTTAATTCTTTTCCATATGACTGTCTTAACAATACTCAAGGATAGTCACCATACCCCTCACCCCAATTCTTCTTTTCTGTAGGCTTTCAAACACTTACATTTATTTCAAATACTCCTCATGTGACATGATCTTGAGATTCTTCATCATCCTTGTGTTTCTTCAGAAATAATTTAATTTATCAATGTGTTTTTTCAAATGTCAGATGATACCCTAGGCCACGCATGTGGTGGTAAACATTTAGCAATTAGCTCTCAGGATTGGGGGATCATGAGGAATGAGAACAAGATGGTGAGTTAAAGGCAACCCAGCTGAACCCTCTCAACATATCCCTCTAAACAACTTTAAAATAATGCCTCAATTCAAATTCTGGAGATGCAGAGCAAACAAAAAATCAGGGTGAGACATTTGGGGGGCCAAATGTTGATGACTGTGGTGAAAGCCCATTTGTCAGGAACAACAGTGGCTACAGCAACTTCATCAACAGATTTGGGAGATATCAGACCGGGGAACAGACAACTGATAAGAAAGGGGCCCTTTGGCAGAACTGGAAACAGCTGTCACTAATTGGCAATTCTATTACCCATATGCAGTTCTAAGTCACAGTTCCAAAATAGAGAGAAGTGCCAGAGATCAGTCACAAGGGAGCAGAAGCCCTGCTCACCGCTCGAAGGCATAGAGAATATCAGTCTTTATAACTACAGAAGAACAGGAATCTTCTTGTGTAAATATCAAATAACAGGCCAGGAGAGTAGAAACTATACCTCTTCCAGGATTGCATCACCTTGGAAGTACCAAAAACTTGCAGACTCCAGAACCAGCTTTGAAAACATCAACATGAAATAGCTTAAAGTTTGGAATGGTGCTTCCCAATTCTGAGGTTAGTAGAACTCAACTTTAACATCAAGTTCAAAGTCACGAAATATGCTGAGAAATGATAGTCAATGGCTACAATAATAACAAAAACAAAAACAACAAAAGAAGAAGAAGAAATTGACCATAAAAAGTTAGTGCAGTGATTGGAAAGACCAAGAACTCAGAAGACAGCAAAGTGAAAACAGCTACATAGACTCAAAATAAAAAACAAAAAGATGATAATTGGGTTATTGATAGATAAGTAATCATTTAAATTATACACACACACACACACACATATATATATATGTATATATGTATATATACATATATATATATAAATTGACTCTTACTCCTCCCCTGAAAATTAGTACTATTAATGTTTTCTCTATTACTCTCTAATGAAAGTAATTAGCAGAAAGCAGCAGAAAAGAAAATCAGCAAACAACATAACAGATCATAATTGAAGCATATGTTCAATGATATTTGAAGGGCAGATCCTCACACTAAAAATTTAACAATAATCTCTGGATTTGAGCTAACTCCAACATATCCTTATTCTATTTTCTTCCCTTTTTCCTTTGTATTTTTGTCTTCATCCTCAATCTCCTACCCAGTTGGCAGGAGAAAATGTACAATTGCAATTCCCTAACATTTTTTACAAAGATATGTGCCACACCACCTAAGAGTCTGTGAACAACAAAAGAAACATGAAAATAATAACTCATTTATTTGTCTGGTACCAGTTTTCATATAAGACATACAGGTTGCCTGAGAAGAACAAGTATGAAAAAACTTCTTGCAATAATCTTTGAATTTGATTCAGTTCCTGGTCAGAATAATTTGAGTCCTTAGTTAAGGATCTCTAAGCAGCAGGTAGAGGCGGTTCACTTCCCCAGGAAAGTGTTCAAATACTTCAATATAGTTTTCTTTCAGTTTCCAAAACTGAATAAAATTCTCTCACAAGACAGAAGTTGGACTAGACCCATAATTGAACAGAAAGGAAACTGTACTACCTCCAGAAGTTAGTCAGTGTAGTTTATTCAGTTTCCACAAGTAACCATTTTCTATGACTTCAATTTCCCTAATTTCCTCAGAAGTCATAATTAAAACTATGTGAAATGTGTGATTTGTAAGGTTTTTTATGCCTTCAAAATGCTGCAAAACTAAGAAAAAATTGTAATAGCTAGCCAACTAGTTGGAAGTGTTGCATTTGTTCTAAAGGTCTAGATGATACAGAGCTTGAGATCTTAGATATTATCTCATCCAACTTTTTCATTTTAATGATGAAGAAACAAGTCCCAGGAGATACCATGATTCGCCCCTATTCTGTAGATTAATATGAAGCTGCTATGAGATTTGAACTCAAATCTTTTGCTTTTGAGTTCAGTATCTCCTCTATTATATGATATATACTAGCTCTAAGGGAAAAGAATTGGATGAGAAACAGCACACTTGTGTGCTCTTCTAGGGTAATGCTGCTAATCAAAAGGACTACAGGAGCCAAAATATATTTCATAATATACAGGTAATAGTATATTTCTAAGGTTCTCTTTCTGCATAGTTTTGAGAACGCTATCTAAACTAACAATCCTAAAGGAAATACATTTTAGGAAAAAAAACTATTTCAATAATAGCAAATGTTACAACATATATATATATATATATATACAATCTGTATCAGACAATTTAGCAATTATATTCTGTCTTGTATTGTTTCCTAATTATCTCCTATTTTTTAGTCAAGTCTCCCTAACTACATTATTAAGGTTTTTTGCAAATAAGAAATGTATTTTCTGCTTCTTTGGGGATTATGGTACTTAGCAGAAGGTTTAGATATATCAACCAACCAAAAGTATTTATTAATTATTTATTAAGAATATTGATATTTAATATTGTTAATAATAATTTATTTATTATTATCAAATGCCAGTTACTGTGATAGATACTAGAGATATAAATGTTAAAATCAAATAGTCCTTGCCCCGATAGTATGTGTTAATTGGTTGATAAATGAAAAAGCTCTACATTGAATATAATTCATGTAGTAACAAAGGGAATTCCTGATGATCTGCTGAGTTTGTTTCACGATAACCCATGTCTTTATGCTGAACTATGAAAAAAGTAGTTTTATAGATCTTTTGATTTCTTCCCATTTCACCTCCTGGTGAGTTTCAAGGAGCATAATAGTTGCTAGGTCCAGGAAGCATTAATGACTTACTTGGGGCAAAAAAAAAAAAAAAAAAAATAGTATAAGTTAAAAAAAAAATTTAAACTAGCACTCACATGGCCCAAAGAAAAGATCTTAGACCTGAGGGACCAAATAGCCATCTCCCTTCACTCCTAAAGAGGTGATCCTCTCAGCAGCAGCAGGGACAGAGGTGGGCCATCTTGAGTTCCAGCAGATGCAGATGGCACAGGCAAATGTCTGTATATCTGCATATCTTTGGTTCTGCTGTGTCCCTTCTGGAACTCATGGCATTTTCTTGGCAGTTATTTTCTCTTAGAATAAGATGCCATGATCTTTGGGGAATGACAGTGGAATGATCAATTCCATAAGATAGGAAACTTTCCCATTCCCTTGATTTTCTATGTCACAAATAAAATGATTTATCAAGAAAAGGAGATCATTGTGGACTGAGATGGACAGATTCAGCTTTATCAAGAAAGGAGGGTAAAGGTAGAGATAAAAAAAAACTATGCTCTAAGGATCCATTTGAGAAAGAGTTCTTAATAATAGATTTAGAATGTCTATGAATTTAGATAGAAAAAATATATTTTTATTTCCTCTCTAAAATGAAATTTATTTTTTTTAATTATTTAAAAAACTTTTTCTGAGAAGGGGTTCTATAGGCTTGCTAGACTGCCAAAGAGCATCTATCATGCAGGCAGACAACCAGTATATCCTGGAAATATTCCAAAATTCTTCTACTATAGAGTATTCTGGCAAGAAAACAGCAAGGAGCACTGGGTCAGTTAAAATGTAGGAAGCCAATACTGCATCATTACTTTTGCTGTTTTTATTAACACAATTGATTTTTGAATTAAAATTTACATTCATAACTCTTATCTTCACCCAATTGCTCTCTTTGGACATTCTTAATGCAGATAATTTAATTAGAAAAACCAATAAATATCTAATATAAAAATTAACAGGAAAGGGGAAGTTATAATAGTCTTTACAACTGTGTTAATTGCTTGCTAATATTTTACACCATCTTTATTTCCTTAGGATTATCAAAGAATTAACTTGATTTTGTAAATATATATATATATAACCTTCAAGGGACCAAAAAGATCATCTAGTTAATTATTCCAGGCTCTCAATCAAAACATGTGATCAATTTTAATTTGATACACCCAAATACCCTAAAAAAAAAAACCTCTTAGTGATTCCCTATCACATGTGAAATCAAAAACAAAAATTCCAGTCTTATCATTTAAGATCCTTCAAAATTTTCCCT